>NC_051159.1:170509090-170854109 GCF_013339745.2 Dermacentor silvarum
AGTACCGTTGTTGAGCTACTGAAGATGGCGGGTGCAAAAGTTTCCGCACTTGAACAGAGAAGAAGGATGACTACATAACCCATCCGCGCTACCTTCATTGTTGGCTTTACGCCAGCAGCGACGACTTCGTTACGGTGGCTGAAAGGGGCACCGTAACTTGGTCTTCTTTCGCGCGAGTAGTCTTGCTTACGATTTCTCAGCTGCTACTTCAATATTTCATGTATACCCATCCCTAGTCGCTCGTCAATGATCAGAATGAATAAATGTGTGAATGAGAGAACGTGCAAGCATTGTGAGTGTTTCATTTAGGCGTCGAGCGAGCAAAGAAAGTAGGCAAGTTTGTTGTGCACGGAGAGCGGCATCATTGGTTCAATTTCGTATAGGCAGTATCTCGTCGCCTGGCGGATTTGCAGGCATACGCGATATACGCGATTCTCTTATCCCGTGCAAAATTGCGGCTGCATGCCTTCGGATTTCGCCAGCGCATAAGACTGTCAAGGAGTCTTCTGTCATTGGTTAGGTGTTCATAAAGAGAGAAGACTAAGATGAACGCATCTTCGTCTACGGGCTCTCGGTTCGTTGTGTTTTCTATCCTCGTCTATCACGCAGGGCACTCGCATCCAGGTGTGTGCTTCCTCCTTGCACGTTTCCCACATTTTCTTTTCTCCTCCTCTCTCGCCTCCCCCTTTGGGTTCGCAGAAACTTGGGATTGCAGCCGCCGCAGTGAATATGATCATCCGTAGAGCCCATGATCAAACTCTCCCCAGGGAAATCAGATCTCACATTCCTGTGCCGCGTCTCGTAACTTCCCCACCAGTTCCTCTGCACATCACACATCTCACTTTGTAAATTTTTGATCAGCTTTCGCGTGGAAAATCCTTATGTGTAAAAATATGCAATAGGTCCATCCAGCTCCCTCAGTTCGCTTTGTTGTTGTCTTTAAAACGTGGCAGCGTTTTTTGGCTCACTGGAGAGTGCTAGGATGGGGTTGCGCTGTAGAAAAGCTGCCGTGTGAAGAATGCATAATGCCGACAGGAGTGCAGAAAATGCTGTTCGTCGCCGTTCGCAATTTAATGTGTGCTTTTAACACGACATGGCGCAAAAAAAAAAAAAAAAAAACGACGATCTAATTTTTCGCTGCGGTCTGCTGCACGATTGTATTTTGTTCTTTTTTATCATCGTGTCCCAGCGAGTAAATCTATTTACGTGAGAAACGGATTAAAAAAGAAAGGAGAAATCCGTTTAGCATTGCAGAATGAAACGGTTGCAATTAAAGTTGCAGTTTAGACTATAATGCGAAGCAATGACGCTATAGCTGGTGCAGAACTATACGCAATGCGCCCTTCATTGCTTCGTTTGGTATAGGTTCGCACATGCGCGTCAGCCATCTTCTTTCGAAAAGAAAAAGAAGAAAATGTTCTTCAATGTCGACGGTAGTCTATGTCGTTTTCTTCGTGGAGGTGGCACTTCCCGGTGGCGAAGAAGTGGAGAGGCACATCTTCATTTTCCCTGCCCTCCCTTTCGCATTTTGCAGCTGGGTTCAATTAAGTTCTTTCACCTCGTCGGTAAATTATATGTAAGCTGCGGAACGAGGCTTCAGCCAATCATAGTACGTAGCATCGAGACCACGTTCACCAGGCGCAGTATATTTCTCTGTTGTGGTGTCGATGTGGGCATTTATGCACATCTAGCAGGTGACTAATTAAAAAAAGTTAGCGTAGCTTGCACTGGAGGCGCAATTCTAAGGAAACGGCCGAGCTAATGACCACCTAGCTAGTCCTGGCTTCTGGGCTAGGTTAAGCACTACCAAGTCATGCCAAGCATTTCCCGGAATTTATTGGTTATTGATGGATTATCGATTAGCTATTGATTGACTATCGATTGGCTATCGCAAGGTATTGGCTACGTATTTGGGCTAGGCTAAGCACTACCAAGTCATCCCCAGCATTTTCCGGAATTGATTGATTAGCTATTGGCTGGCTATCGATTGGCCATGGATGACTGACTAAGCCTAAGAAGTCCCAACCATGCGTAGCTTGACTTATGCAGGCTCAGCTTCGCTAGATCACAGGGGTCTGTGCCATTGCGCTTGGACCCTTTCTGCACTACCGCCAGGATCGGCCCACATTTTCTCCCGATGCATCACGGACATGCGGCCGGCCTAAACAGCTCCGCTGTTGAAAAGCATGAAAACTTAGCGAAGAGCAAGAAACAGAGAAGCAAATACTGAATGGTTGCACGCGTGGAAGAACTTGCCCCCTTAAAATAATTTTATCGTTGTGAAGACAGCTGAACTATGACTGACGTTTTGAAAACATAAACCTTACCTATAGTGTTTCTTAGATTTTTGTTCAAGCTTGAAAAAAGTCATTGTAAGACAAGAAACAGGTACTTAAAGAAATTGGAGTAGTTGAGAGGCGAAACCCACACCTGCTGCTCTCTTGGGCTGGAATTCGAATCCACTGTGCAATTTCTTTTTTTTTTATAAACTTCTCGCAAAACACTTTGGAATTCCTGTGACGGATCCCGACGCACATCAAAACGACTAGGGGAGTGCGTCCCATACAGGTATCGCTGTAAAAAAAATCAACCCCAAGAAATGATACGCTGCCTTTTCTCGTTGCTGAAAACGAGTTGGAATGTAGTGTTTCTTGTAAGCGTGTAACCTAGAATAAAATAAATTTTAACCGAAATTTTATAGACTCCAGTCTACTGGCTACCATTTTCACAAGACAATTTCGTGCATTTTTTTATCAGCCTTTCAGACAGGTTAACGCATAACTGTCTTCCGCTGGTAATGCGGGCGTTCGATCTGCTTCTCTGATCAGAAATAACAGGCAGTCTCAGGCATGTCACCAGAAGAAATGCAACGTGTTATCCTTCGGAAGAACATCAAGTCGGCTGTTCACCTTCTCTATCAGTCGAGCTACGTTCATTGATCATGAGCTTGGGTATCGGATCAATTTGCAGCCTACTGTCTTTCTTTCTTTTTGGCCCGCTAGTCACCCCGAAGCGTACGGGTAACGATGAGTGGATGAGGGTTCTTCCATATACTTTTATTTCCAGGCTTTGTCTGCCCCTTTCCGTGCCCTTCTGCGGGCGATCCCTGCGGGTGCTCTGGTTGATCCCCGGGGACAATAATGGAACACCCATTTACACGATGATCGCGTAGCCTCCAAATCGGATTATTGTAGTCGCGGCGTGTTCGAAGAGCAGGCGCTTCTCTCAGATCCCTTTGTGCTTCCTCTCTTTTACCATGTGCGCATGCTTCCTCAAAAGGCCATTACAAGGATGGGATAGGGGTCAGCAGAGGTTGTGGGGGCGGAGCTGTTGCAGTGAGTTATCGGTCCGTAAGAGAAACGGCACATCTGGGTTTCATCTTCGACGGTGGCAAGCCAGAGCGGATCTCCAGAGGGGCTTCCCATTTACTCCTTGCTTTGACTTCCAGTCTGGCCGGTAATTCATTCTTCCTGTGTTCGCTTGAAAATGTACACGTATTTGTTCGACGCACAGGTTGTAATACTTCAAAAAAAAAAAAAAAAAAAAAGAGCGCATTGGTGTTTGCAAAAAGAGGGGACTGTGATCCGCAATGAATGAGTAATAAGACTACGCAAAATAAGTTCCGCACACATGGTGCAACATGCAGCCTGAGTCCATTATTTGTTCACACACAGATGGTTTCTGTTTGCAACTCAACTAATAACGCGGCTGTCATCACCTCTGGCACGCGTTCTGATTGTCAAGCCGATCAAAACTTCGCGCATTCTGATGATTTTGCTATCGCTTAAACTGGCTCACCAGGCGACATTGCGCGTTCGCATAATAATTTGCTTCTTCATAACAAAAAAGAAAAAGCATGAAATATTTAATGTCTTTTTTTTGTCGAAAGAATGACTGCAGAAATGAAACTATAGCAATATCGTGACACTACATTAGAAATGCTCCAAGTGCAGCCTCCTTGCATGTGAGTTTCGTGGAGCGCCTCCAACTTCTAGAGTGGCGTGTTATCCTTATCAGGCCACTAAAAATATTCTAATACGGGTCTGATTATTGCTGCTCTAAAGGCGACTTGTGTGTGGTCTTCGTTTGGTGCCAAGTTTTTCCACATTTACGTAGAGCTTCGAGCAGCTTATGCCGCTAAGCTCCTCCTTCCGTTGCTTCTGCCGCTAGATCCCCCGGGTGCTTGCATTCACCACACAAACACTAAAATATGCTCAATACATAGAACTTACACATGTCGGCTTTATGTTTATCCAGGCAAAGTAACGAAGTCTTAAGTGCTTAGGGTAGAGGGCTCAATGCAACATTACAAGAAAAAAAAAGGGGGGGGGGGGCAGGCAGGCAGACAAACGAATAAACCAACAACCTCGGAGTTTACTTCTAGAAAGAAAACATTTTCCTATCGCTGACACAGGCAGGGCCGTACTATTGATTGGTTTAGGCAGGTAATTACCGACATGGTTTATAAATAATTATTCATAGTAATTACAAAAATATTTGTGACAGAGTTTATTACACTTGTGATAAAATGTCATTGATTACATTGTTGTAATGAATCATGAAATTAGCGGCAACCTCGTATTCAGCCTCGTTTTGATGGCAAGTCATAGTGACGACGGCATATATATATTATGTGCATGCAACGGCTAAGGAACTGCATAAATGGGAACGCTTCCATAACCATAACTGAGTGTTTCTCGGGAAAACATAGCGGAGAAGACACGACCGATAAGAAAAAGTTGGGTCGTGGAGAAAAACGGACGCGGTATACAGTCAGATGCATTTTTCGTGTCCTCATTTCTGTAGTCTTGCTTAAAACGTTACGTAGAAAATGATACCTAACTACCAACACCGACACGGATTGCTCGTGCACATGCGTGAAGCTATAGCTGTAACGCAGCGGGCGTCGGCTTGGCTTGGTGAATATTCGGCGTACTAACGCAGAATAATGGTACAACGTTTCTCCCGCTTAGTTCGCGTCTTCATTTGTCTGGCTGCATATTGTAACAATACGATGAATAGCGCTATTCGCGAGTTCTTGTTAGCAGGGCTGCGATGGGGGATAGTTGGCGGAACATCATCGTTATAACCGCTCCTTCACTGCACACCAAAGAACAGGTCGGTAATAAGGCGACAGACAACAATATGCCCGACGTTCCGTCTGTGTTAACTGGTTGCTAACTTGCCCTCTGTTACACAATGAAGCACAGCATATAGCAATAAGTTGTTAATGTACTTATCTCTGTGCATTTTGAAGGAGAAGAAGAAATGATATAGGCTCTACATACAACGGTAAAGTTATCGTCTACCGCATATATTACAGCAGATCATCCTCCCTTTTAATACCAGCTTCCTGCACATTCGCTCGCCGTATGTCAGAACCTTTAGGTTTTGCTTCCTAATCTCTGTTTCATTAAGCTCCATACCCGCTTTATATAACAAGCGCTCACGGGCTCAATGTGAGCGTGGCAGCTAACCCTAACTTCAGCAGCCTTGTCGTCGTTCACTGCAAACACTGCCTTTTTGCCGATTTCTTACACCGAGAAATATTGCCCGCTGGCATGATTAAAGGTAGACATTCGTAGCCGAGTCACATACAGGTCTTTTCTACTCTTCTAGCAAAGGCAAAGAAAAATACACGACGAAAGCAGCCAATCGGAAAGTCGAAGGGCCCTCTGGGAAATATCTAATATTGGACATCGTGGTGTGTACATAACATCCAACGAACACTGGTGGTTACAGACTCTACGTTTGCTCGTTTCCTGCTTATTTCCTTGTGCAACGTCGCGCTACCCTTTGTCTTCTGTGTTTATTTTCCATATCCGTTTAGCCGATGGCTATGTATGCTCACTATGGAAAGCGAAACACATTCCTTAAACTAGTTTTGTGGTAACCATGACGCTGACACGCAGTGCGGAAGTAGAACCAGAACAGATAGGACAACACAGACGCATTGTTAGTGTTGTTTTAACCACAATACTCATTACATCTACGTGGCTTTTTTCTCAAATACAGACTGGTGTGTGTGATCGATTGATTAAACGTCTTTATTTGAACACGAAACAAATAAAAGAAAAATTCACTAGTCTAATTATAATATTCTATACGCAGCCACTGTGGAAAGCGAACCTCACTCCCGAAAGTGGTTTTCTGGTGTGGGAACTGCCACCGGGGGCTGATTCGCCACGTCGATGCTAGTGCTAGAAGAGAAGTAAACGTGGAACACGCGAGCGGTGGCGCGAGCGGTGCGTGGTCAGACACTGTTGGCCAGGACTGAGGCCTGCGGGCTACGACGGTGGGTTCACGCCGTTCCCCCACACTGGTTATACCATGACGCAGACAAACAACTCAGAAGCAAAGCCAGAGGAGATAGGACAACACAACCGCGTTGTTAGTGTTGTTTCCTTCACTTTCTTCCAGCCGCATCAGTACATGTAGGCAAAAAGGCTACAGCAGTATTAATGCATCTTCGTGGCTTCAGTAGTAAATATAAGGCAGCGTAATTGAGTGAGTGACAATAAACAAAGCCTATATATTTCAATACATAATAAATGATATGAAAAAAAAAACTTAGGCTACACATAATCTCTTATAGGTGAATACGCTTAGCCAGTGTGATTATAATTGTTCCTTTAATTGCAGACACGTTTTACGGAGACTAATTATGGAACAAACTTTACGGAGACTAATTAATGAGGCTGCTGATTGGCCAGCAGCATCAGCATCATCAACTGAGGCCAACGACAGCTGACCATATATATGCAATTTTACGAGCTCGTACTACCTATGGAAATGAATCAGGTATATGTTTTCTCGTTCTTGCTCTATTATTGTGTCGACGAATCGTTTTTCGCACAAGGTTCCCGCAAAATGATTCGGTGGTAAGGAACTTCTGTGGGAACAAAGTGTGGCATTTCTTAATGAGACGGTCAGTTGGGCAACGTTTGCTTCTTCGCAAATTCTTCAATTTCTCCGCTTTTATCTTCGGTTATCACGATCATTTACGTGTACTTCGCTACTCGAAGTAGTAAGGACGATCTAAAAGTCGTAATATAACATTACCTTCACAACCGAAGAAAGTGAGGAGAGGGAAGGGGAAGATTACATAAGACAAAGAAGTAGAAAAAAAAAAAAGAACTAGGTTGCCAGCAGAGTAAGCAAATAAAGCAAACCAGCAAAGAGTGAGGGGCGTGCCGAATCGTACTGTTTGTAGCAAGTTACGCATTCCCCTACTCCAAGTGGAGAAAAAAATAAGAAAAAAAAATACGGGAAACGAATCTTGCCGCTTCAACGCTTCACTAGCTTGCTGCGTCGTTGGCGTCACGAGCAGGTGCCGGCACGTCGTTGCTGCACTCTTACTTTGCGCTTGGACGACATCGAGGCGGCGTCTACAGCACTGGCGGCCCAAAGCAAATATCCTTCCCTCGGTTCCCACCTCCCCACACGCTTGCGTGCGCCATTTGGCGCCGTCTCGGGAACTTCAGTGAACGAGATACAGGCCGCTTTCTGTATACGGCGCACAAAGCGAGAGAATCCATGTCACGTATCCACCCTGGGTGGTGTAGCGACTTCTCTAAGGTCATGAAGGACGGAAAACCTGTATCCAGGTTTAAGGGAACCGAGGCCAGGCAGTAGAAAAAAAGTCAACATATTCGGACCCTGTATGTCTCCAGGAAAGAGCTTGGGGAGCACGAGTTTGTTCCAACATGACACTCTTACCCTGTTCTCACGCAATGTGCCTTTTTTATTTTGCAAAACAATTGAGGGATTCCAGCAAGCAGTAGCATGGACCGAAGCAACAGCCAAACCGAATCTTAATCAGGTGGGATCTGGTGGCGTCTCAGTTTATGGCACCGATTTACCCACAGGGCCACTATAAACTTCCAGCTCTCTTCCTCGCATTGGTCTTTAAATTATTCGCTGATGTAATATTCTTTCTCGTTTCTTTTTCTTTTTTTTTCTTCTTTTTGATCTTCTTTTTCAGTTCCGGAAAACCCACTCTAAATGATCATCCTCTTCATCCTCCTTCTATGAAACCTAATCCGATTTCGTGCGAACTTTCAATGATCTGAAGCAGTGTTGCATGTCACGACTTATCAAGGTATTAAGCGCGTTGACATTTACTTGTTGACTTTCTCCAGGGTTATTAGCGGTGCTCATTATTATATTTAATATCTGCAGTATGCGTTGAGGGTAGATGCAGCTGCACACAGGAATTTTTCAGGAATAAAACTGCACTACCAAAATGTATTGTGGGACAGAGCATGGATCCACCTGAGCAACAACATTGTAGGTATGAATAAATGTCGTGTTTTCTTGTCGTATGCTCGCTCACTCACTCACTCACTCACTCACTCACTCACTCACTCACTCACTCACTCACTCACTCACTCACTCACTCACTCACTCACTCACTCACTCACTCACTCACTCACTCACTCACTCACTCACTCACTCACTCACTCACTCACTCACTCACTCACTCACTCACTCACTCACTCACTCACTCACTCACTCACTCACTCACTCACTCACTCACTCACTCACTCACTCACTCACTCACTCACTCACTCACTCACTCACTCACTCACTCACTCACTCACTCACTCACTCACTCACTCACTCACTCACTCACTCACTCACTCACTCACTCACTCACTCACTCACTCACTCACTCACTCACTCACTCACTCACTCACTCACTCACTCACTCACTCACTCACTCACTCACTCACTCACTCACTCACTCACTCACTCACTCACTCACTCACTCACTCACTCACTCACTCACTCACTCACTCACTCACTCACTCACTGTTGCTTTGAAACGTTAGATAAATAAATAAAAATAAATAGGCAAGCATACACTACAAGCAGCGACCATATTTATTTCTGCGAGATTCAGAAGCACTGAAGTTGTAATAACCATTAAAGAGGCACGTGTACAGAAACTAGGGAACAAGAGGATGAAAAACGACGGCCGGCACAAAGAAACGCAAGCGAAATGAAGAAGGAACAGAAAGCGGGTGAGGGCGGACAAGTCAGCGCGCGACTGAAAGATGGCCTCAGCGACAAGCGTTGGAGTGACGTCTCCGATAACACGACGTTTAGTTGCGTTGGTGCTTTTTTTCGCAGAAGTTCGATCGAAACGCGATCTTACCGTTGTGCCCACTCCAACTCGTTTCTTATTTCCTCCGTCTCCGTTAGCAACGCTCATGAGACGAAGACAAAGAGTGTGCCTTGCTGTCATTTCGCATCACTATTTTTCCCCCCGTGTGTCTTCGAGCGGAAGCGATCGTGGGAAAGAAGGAAACAACCGGGTGACTGGTTCTATCTTCAGTAAAAACAGGTAGATAAATGACAGTTGTTGAAGGGCTTAGTCAAACGGCAACATATGAATGTGAGCTTCGCGACTGACAGGGCCGGCATGAATTGAAAGAAGGGGAGGAGCACGAGAGTGATTTATAACGAAAGCTGCAGAAAGTTGCAGGAAAACGATTGTGAGAGTAGCATGAAAGAGAAAGTGCTCGCCATAGTAAAACGGCCAACGAAGTTTAAGGCACCGCCATGGACACTAGTGGAAAAACCCGCGCAGCTTGCCGCAGGCGGCAGAAAGCGCACCGCGACAAAAGGGTCGAACGGCAACATTTTCCTAACCACGAGCGAACGGGTCACGGAGGCATTTTTATGGTGTCTCATTCGCCGCCGATCTGGGAGACCAACGAGGAGCGTCCGTTTAATGCTCGTGGGCAAACGCCGCGAGGAACTACCACCCTCTCTCAGCATCGCTGACCACAGCCCCAAGGATCCCGACTGAGAGCGAATCTATCACACGCTTAACCATGGCGGCGAACCCCCGCATGTGTACCCGTGCCAGTGCTGGCACGTTTTGCGGCGAGCGGCTTTCCGCGCGTTGTTTGACTCATGTGGCCATGCCTTTCTGCTGCTGGTGCTCGGCAGTCACTTACTTTTTTCCGCTACTTAAAGTTAATCTAAGAAATATTGTGGCAGGGCCCAAGCATTGCCTTTTATATGTGGGTATGTGTATACTAACTCATGCTGCCCGCACATAGCGTGTGGAGTGTGTGGCATCATAGGGCCTTTGTCTTCTGTTTTGTGGACTGAAACACACCTCTGTTTGTTTCAGCTGAAACGACAGCTTTTCGCACGTGTTCTTTTAGTAGCGCGGCGTTTCAACATTGCTTTCTCTTGATATTGTAACGAGCATACAAGAAGCAGTTGAAAAGAAGAGGAGGACGAAGTGCTTCTAGGCCTGGTTGCGCGCTCACCATCATCCATCTCCTGTAAATAAAGTCATTTCTGCCCAACTCTCCGTAACAGTTGTGGTGGAGGTGCGGGGTAATCGACACCCGAAGACGGAGGTTATACCGCAAGTTCTTCGTCGAAGCCGCCGCCTTGCCTGACTTCCACCGAACCCAGCGGAGTTGGAGATGTCCCGCGACGCGGAAGAGCAACGGCCTGTCCCAGCCTCTGCCAGTTCTGCCCAGCAACTACGAGATGCACGTCCCTTCGCTGGAAAACCGGGCGAAGACGTCGATGAATGGCTCATCCATTACAAACGGGTGAGCGCCTACAACAAGTGGAATAGCACTTCCCAGCTTTCCAACGTTGTGTTCTTTCTTACGGATACCGCGTTGGTGTGGTTTGACAACAACGAGGAGACATTCACAACATGGGAAAGATTTGTTTCGCAAATCAAAGAGCGCTTCGGTGACTCCGTGACGAAAAAGAAAAGGGCAGAGCAGACGCTTTCACAACGCGCGCAAGTACCGGGCGAAACATGCATGACCTACATTGAGGAAGTGCTAAAACTCTGCAGGATGGTGGACTCTGGCATGTCCGAGGAAGACAAAGTCGGGCACATCCTAAAAGGAATCGCCGAGGACGTATATAGCTTTCTGATTGCTAAAGACAACCTGGCCTCTGTCGCCGACGTCATCCGGCACTGCCGCACGTTCGAGCAGCTTAAGACGAGGCGCGTTACGCCGAAGTTTGGCAGATTAGCCAACGTTACGACCGTTGCAAGCATAGATAACGACCAGTCGCTCGATCTTGCTTCAACGATCCGTCAAATAGTTCGAGAAGAGCTCAGCCTGCACTCACAAGTGACTCACCGCGATACTTATCACCAATGCTCGTCCCCAGCTGTTGAGACAACCGTTTCATCCTTCTCCGAGTATCCAGCGGAATATAGACTCCCGCCTCGGCAGCCACCACTTGTTTACGAAAGCGGCGCTCCCTCTGACGCTCGATCACGATGGGCAGAGCCACGGTATTATCGCCAAGGCCCCGTGACTTATGATGCCGGGACGCGACCAGAGCAACGTCGACCCTACTACCAGGACCTCAATTACGACCGATACAACCGATCCCAGCGAACACCGGAGGCGAGTTACCCAAGAGAGAACGAACTCGCTTACCGCCCACAGAGAGCAAGTATTGGTTTTGAAGAGTATACAGTGAACCGTGACCCTCCCGTGTGCTACAGCTGCGGTTCCACGGGACACATAGCTCGTTACTGTCGCCAACACCGTCAGCCACGAAGGACACCGCCGATGTTTTCGCCACCTGGAACCCGTACTTCGCACGACCCATGGACCAGTTCACTTCCCACGGACCGTTTCTCGCGCGAGATCAGACGCAGCGATTCGCCAGCGTCTGACCGCAGCCTGACACCACCAATTAACCGTCCTCGTCGTTCTCCGTCCCCTCGGCGCCGTGCATCTTCGCCCCCGCCGGGAAACTAGCATCCGCGGCCGATGGAGGTGAGGTCGCCGGACGGTCTTTGGATGAAATACCTCTGCCTGCTGTGATGATCAAAAACAAAGTGAATGTGCTAGTTAACGGATTGCCGACCACTGCTTTAGTTGATACTGGTGCGAATGTGTCTGTCATGAGCCTCGCTTTCAAGAACCGCCTAGGCCACAAAGTTATGTTTTCATGGGACGATGCCGTTACCTTTCGTGGAGTGGGCGGAGAGTGGCTCCACCCCCTCGGTGTTTGCGCTGTAAGTGTTACGTTGGCTGGGAAAGTGTTTGTGTCGGAGTTTTTAGTCCTTGGCCGCTGTTCGCACGATGTAATTCTCGGCATAGATTTCCTTCAACACTGCGGCGCTTCTGTGGACTGTGGAAATGGTGAAATCCATGTGAACGAGGTGCTTTTACCCGCGCTTTCTGAACAAAGCTCGTGTGACGAAGAAAGGAATACACTCAGTGTGCTTGATGCAGTGCTTGCCCCCTCATGGTGCCTAACGCCCGTTCGTGTTTGTGCAACTACTGTTGACGCTCCTTGCGTTGACCTCGTGATTAGGCCCATCAGCATTAACTGTGCTAAAAAATGTATACTCGTGCCTTGCTCTGTCGTGTGCTTGACGAGAGGAGTCGCAACGTTGTGGGCGCTGAATTGTTCCGCCACGCCAGTAGTTCTGCCTCGAGGCATGAAAATTGCCCTTTTCGATGAAGCCTCATGCAGCTCAATAGCAGTACTCACAGCAGAGCCCGCTCCTGCTTACTCTCCATGCGATTATCGCCCTTCTGAAGAGCTGATTCTCGGTATGATCAGCAAGGCTCTCTGCACACCTGAGCGTCAAGCACTGGTACAAGTCCTATCTCGACATGTTGCTGCATTTGATTTTACCCACGGAGATAAGCCACTTGATCTACCATCATCACGAGCTCGCCACAGAATAGATACCGGCTCAGCACACCCCATTCGCCAGAAGCCCTACCGCGTGTCATCCTCAGAGCGCAAGGTTATCGCAGAACAAGTTAAGGAAATGATGAAAAAAGGTGTTGTTCAAGAGTCGTCCAGCCCATGGGCAGCTCCAGTAATCCTCGTCCGGAAGAAAGATGGTTCCTGGAGATTCTGCGTAGATTACAGACGTCTAAACGCTGTGACGAAGAAGGATGTCTACCCACTACCGCGAATCGACGACGTCATCGATTGCTTACACGCTGCTTCTTATTTTTCGACGCTTGATCTACGATCGGGGTATTGGCAAATACCTATGGAATCTAAAGACAAGGAAAAGACCGCATTCGTGACCCCAGATGGCTTATTCGAATTTAATGTTATGCCTTTTGGCCTCTGTAATGCTCCCGCCACCTTTGAAAGATTCATGGATACAATATTACGTGGCCTAAAGTGGGAGATATGCATGTGTTACTTGGATGATGTTGTAATCTTCGGCCGCACGTTGGAAGAACATAACGCCCGCCTGAGTCTTGTTCTGAGTTGCATCGAGAAAGCTGGACTAGTTTTAAACTCAAAAAAGTGTCGGTTTGGCGAGCGTCAAACATTGGTTCTGGGACATCTAGTCGACAAGGATGGCGTCAGACCCGATCCCCGTAAGATTGAAGCAGTCAGCTCTTTCAAACCACCACAGACAGCACGAGAACTTCGCTCCTTCATTGGTCTATGTTCCTATTTTCGTCGTTTTGTACCCCGATTTGCCGATATTGTTCACCCGTTGACATCTATTCTGCGACAGGATGTATCCTTCACATGGACACCGGAGTGTGACGCATCATTCTCGCAACTGAAATTTATACTAACGTCAGCACCCCTCTTGCGTCACTTCGACCCATCTTGCCCGACTGAAGTGCACACCGATGCTAGTGGAATCGGAATAGGAGCGGTACTTGTACAACGTCACAACAACGCCGAACATGTCGTTGCATATGCCAGCCGTTGTCTGAGCAAGTCCGAGCGCAATTATACGGTTACGGAGCAGGAATGCCTGGCAGCTGTTTTCGCCGTGCAGAAATTTCGATGTTATCTTTACGGAAGACCATTTAAGATAGTCACCGATCATCACTCTTTATGCTGGCTGGTTGGCTTGCGTGATCCATCAGGTCGACTCGCGCGCTGGGCGCTGCGCCTACAGGAATATGACTTCGTGGTGTCATACAAGAGCGGACGTCGTCATGCCGACGCAGACTGCCTTTCTCGCATTCCTCTTGCGACTTCCGACTGCGAAGCTGAGAATTTTGATGACTATCTCGCTGCCATTACTCGTACGTTCCCCGACGCGGCAGACTTTCAGAGAGAGCAACGCAATGATCTCAACCTGGATCCGCTGTTTGCCGCCGCTCGTACTGCTCAAGGCAGCGGTCGCTTCACCATTCGTGATGAGTTGCTGTATAAGAACAATTACTCCGGGAATGGAGCACGTTTTCTTCTAGTTGTTCCCGAGAGTCTCCGCGCCGACGTCTTACGCGCCATGCATGACGATGCGATATCTGGTCATTTTGGTTTCGTGCGAACGCTACACCGCACGCAAGAGCGATTTTACTGGCCCAACATGTACCAGACAACCAAACACTATGTCGCTAGTTGCGAAACGTGTCAACGTCACAAGCGACCAACCACCGCTGTACCAGGTCCCCTGCAGCCATTGACACCGCCCAGTACACCTTTCGAGCAAGTAGGCATTGACCTTATGGGTCCATTCCCGTTATCTAACAATAAGAACCGTTGGATAATCGTTTGCGTGGACCATCTCACACGGTACGCAGAAACTGCAGCCATACCCTCTTCCACCGCTGCATGTGTGGCGCTTTTCCTGCTGCGTTCCGTAGTTCTTCGTCATGGTCCGCCGCGTGTTATCATCAGTGACCGTGGTCGCCAGTTCACTGCGGACGCCGTTGAGGAGCTACTTCGTCTGTGCACTTCTGAGTTCCGTCACTCCACACCGTATCATCCACAGACCAATGGCCTCGTTGAAAGGACGAACCGAACACTGACCAACATGCTTGCCATGTATGTTTCCTCCAACCATAAGAACTGGGACGACGTGCTGCCCTTCATAACCTACGCATACAACACGGCGAAACATGAAACCACGAACTACAGCCCATTTTATCTCCTCTATGCAAGGCTACCGCGCAGCCCTCTCGATACTTTCTTAAACTTTATTCTGCACGACGACGATTCTGTGTCAAAGACTGTGTGCCTCGCTGAAGAAGCCCGCCGAATAGCCCGCCTTCGTACTTTGGCCTCGCAACACCGTTCAAAGGACCGTTACGACGAGCGTCACGGGCCTGTTTCGTTCGCCAAAGGCGACTTGGTGCTTCTTTGGACACCACAACGCAAGCGGGCCTTGTGTCAAAAGTTCCTGTCCCACTATTCCGGCCCATACGTTGTCCTGGAACGTTTGAGTGAACTTTGTTATGTGGTAGCTCGCCTCCTGGGCAATGGCCGGCGATCAAGTAGAACGCAAGTGACTCATGTTGCTCGCCTGAAACGTTTTTACCCTACTGATGCCTCCTAACTCGCCCTACGGGCTTCGTCTGCTTGTGGGGGAATGTAACGAGCATACAAGAAGCAGTTGAAAAGAAGAGGAGGACGAAGTGCTTCTAGGCCTGGTTGCGCGCTCACCATCATCCATCTCCTGTAAATAAAGTCATTTCTGCCCAACTCTCCGTAACAATATGATCTTGAAAGTCATGTGAAGGAGCAGCACTTCTTAAAGGATAGGCCTGCTGATGGATACCTCCAACCGCGCATGCGCCGCGCGCCGATGAAGTTCGTAGTTTTATTGCGATAGCAATTATATGGACACTCCAAAGCAGATTTCTGCCGTCGGCGTCGCCGTCGTCGTCGCCGTCACCGTCGCCGTGAGGTTCCGTATGACGTCAATGGAGATGAAATCGTCGCCGCGCGCCGAACGCTGTATGTGCGAGTGAAAGGGCGCGAGGGGCGCGCGCTTTCACGGGGAGTGAACGCACGGCGCAGAACAAACGCGCGTTCTGCGCCGTGCTCGCTTAAGGGCTGCAGAAGTAGGCGTCTCTTTCCTCCTTTACAATCACCATATATGTAGAGCAAACGCGCCTTCTTCCGACGCGCGAGAGGCCGTGGGGGAAGGGGGGGGAGGGGGAGGGAAGGGAGGCGACGTTCAGCTGCGGCACCAAGTGCCTATTTTTATATCAGAGGCTTCGGCAACAGTCACCAACGCCGCACGCATTTTGAGCGAACGCGGGCAAAACGCCGACGGCGTCGACAACAGTTCTGCGTGTTGCCGGTGCTGCTGCATGTCCAAGTTTATACAGCTGATAAAGCTAATATCATTACTCTGTATAGCTCTCTACAAATTTGCTATCGCAATTGATGCTTCGCCTTTCAGGTGAAACTGCGACAACTTTTTTAATGAGTTGCTTTATTCCTTGGTGCCTTCCTGTTTGTCTTGTCGTACAGCCTACTCAGACAGTGCCAAAAATGACGTTTGTCAGCACAGTAGGGTCCCCTCGGTTCACTTTCTTCTCGTTTGTTAGCACAATAAATATAAAGAAAATGTACACAGAAGGCGTTTCATTTAGCATATTTTTTTTTGCCGAAGAAGAAAAGTAATTAACAAAGAAATGTTTGGTTGTCGTCGTGAAATGATTAGAGAGTGAGTGCGGGCAGCCTTGTAAAGGCTGTCACCTGTAATTGAGGGAAACATTCGGTCACCCTCAACCAATAAAGTTACCTCTTGCAAGCGGATGCCCAAGCTAATGGCTCATACCTTAGCACCAACACTCGTATAAGTCGTCGCTGCGACATTGACTCATATCAGGGAAGCGGCGCCGTCGAAAGTGCAAGTATTTTGCGGTTCGTAATGGCATTTAATGCGCAAAGAATGACAATTATCAATGTACTAGTGTTCCTGGATAACGTAATATTGCGATAGCAATTATATGGACACTCCTAGCGGATTTCGGCCATCGGCGTCGTCGTCGCCGTCGCCGTGCAGTTACGTATGAAGTCTAACGGCGATAAAATCGCCGCCGCGCGCTGTATGCTATATGTGCGAATGAAAGCGCGTGAGGGACGCGCGCTTTGACGGGGAGCGAAAGCACGGCGGAGAGCAGAAGCAACTTATTCCGTCGCGTGAAAGGCCCTGGGGGGACGGGAGGGAGGGAGGGGAGGCGACGTTTAGGTGCAGCACCAAATGCTTATATATATATATATATATATATATATATATATATATAAACGTTGCGAGGCGAGAAGGTGGTAAAGACTTCCGACGCTGCTCGACGAGTGTCCCGTTCTGATCTCGTCGAAAACCTCGGAGCCGCCGCCCGAGGTACCGGCAACAGTCACCAACGCCGCGCGCGTTCGGTGCAAACGCGGGAAAAACGCCGACGGCGTCGACAACAGTTCTGCGCGTTGCTGGTGCTGCTACAAGTCCAAGTTTATACAGCCTATAAGACTACTATCCTTACTCCGTGTAGCTCTCTAGTAATTTGCTATCGCGATTGATGCTTCGCCTTTCGGGTGAAACTCTGACATTTTCAAGTCACTGCAGATGACACGCACTTATGCTGCCTTGGATTGGTGTTTGTAATCACATGAACGGCGTGAACGGAACCGTGGGTTAATTAATGGTTGAGACTTGAGACGCTGTACACCCCACGAACTGCGTAGATAAGCAGCAGGTGGAAAGATGATCTTCATGCAGGGAAGCGACATCACGCGAATTGATAAAATACGGGAAGAGAAAACAACGAGGCCAAGAAGCCGCACTTCCCAGAATGCGGCTGCCTGACCTGTTGCCGCCAACAAAACTTTCCGAAGACATTTGGGAAGAATAGCTACTTTGTGTCGGGTGAATGTGTTCCAGCCTGTATTTCAAGGGTTGCGTGAAGCAGTATGCACGGGGCCGTGGTATGCGTATTTGTCATGCCATTCGAAAGTAAGGGCAATTTCAACGTTTACAGTCTGCGGTACATGACTGGCTGAGAGAAAAAAGAAAGGAAGTCAGGCAACAGGCGTTGTATAAAGGTGCAAAGTATATGAGAGCCAAATAGCGCGACGTTCTCTGGCACAATAATAACTCGGATATTAAGTTACATCTACATGATACGAGTAGCGATCACGGGACCGTCATACTGAAAAAGAAAGTAAGAAGGAAAAGAAAGGAAAGAAGAAATCATGGTGAATTTTCGCATAACTGGTCAGGAAATAGCTATTCCGTGAACCCCAGGGCTCATTCATGATGGTAGCCAACCCAAACTGAATAAGAGAACCAAGTATTGCATGCACAAAGCTTTTGGAAACCTCGCTGTAGGTGACTTTTTGACGTGCTCATAATGAATCCTTAACGAAAAAGAAATAAGTTGAATACGCTGGAATGTCGAGGCATTGAACAAAAAGTAGGCGGCACTGGGAAAATAAAGATGGCGCCTTCCTCAAGAAAGACAATGAAATGATCTGACGCGACAGGAGGGAACATTTTGAGCAGTGGCTGGGAACGATGGTCCATTATGCTACCTTGTGTCGTATAACAAAACAGGCTGTCTGTCGCCACGGCTCATGGAGAGCCGCGATGTAAAGGACACACGTGTATCACTGGACCTGGAAGCCTCGTTGCTCTAAGAGTGGTTCGAGCGCGAAATGGCCTGTTACGATAACACCGGTGACGTCAAGAAGCTGTCGAGCAGCGCTGAGGATTAATTATATTATCCTTCAGGGACAGAGTTTATCAGACGTGACGAGAAATATGAAATCATAAGAGCATATAATTCTTGGCTATGACAACAATGAAACTAGGCCTTGAACAACTGTGGTAATTCTGTTATTTGCGCGCTTCACTCACCGATGGAAGATCGTGCCAATGCTTCTTGATTATTTCTTTCTGATAGTAGGAAAAAGAAGCACGGAGAAAAAGAAAATACGTACGGCTATTAGCTCCTTATGGAGTCAATTCTAGTGAGCGCGTACACAAATATACAGAGATACCTACTCGAGATGGGATAACATGCGAGCAAAATATTAGGAAAATTTGATACGATATAATACGCAAGTTTCACATCATCCTTCGCGGAACTCATCATGTACCAAATGAAGGAACTAAGAAATAAGTTTCACGCGTTGAATTGTATGGAACGCGCGCACACACACACACGCATGCGCACACAAAAATAAGGCTTTATAGGATTCGCATTCTTCGCACGTGACAAGCCTAACCTTTCAATTGTGGATAACAATCAGGGATAGGTATTTAATTTTTGTGCCACAATAAAATACTTTGGATTGCGAAAACACCACTTACATGTAACATGATATACGTGAAGTCGCTGATGAGTGAATATAGCGAGTGATTGGAGTTCAAGATGTTAAGTGCTGAAACATTTGGTGACAACCATTAGCCATGCTCAGCCCGTGGCAGACCAGCAGAGTGTTCCGAATTTTCCAATAAATGCTTATATATACAGAACCACGGGCGTTAAAAAAGGAGGAGTAAGATGCTGTTGGCTGCAGGCTGATCTAGCCTTGAAAACCAAGCCGGAAATTTCCCCACCCGGGCGCCTCCTTTCAGGAAATTTTAAGAAAGTTCATCACCCTTCACAAGGGCCGCGCGAGACGGGTTTACCAAGATGACGTGCATCGAGGCGGAACAGAACACTAGCTCACCGCAACCTGGGATCCCTCCTGCTCACGGTGCCGAACCGGGTCGTCCGCCCCCCTCCGCCCCTCCCCTCTCGGCACAACGCTTGAAATGAGTCTGCCAAGTGTTACCAACCATAAGCTAAGTCTCTATCACTTAACAACTTCAGGAGGAGTAGGGACACCTACCTCCTTAATGTCCAGTGTCCACTGGAAACACCATGTCGTACACACTAGCGTGTGGAGAGCTTAGATGTTGGAGTGCTTCTAACAATTTTTTTTTGCGCTTTGCAACAAGTCCAGTACACTCCAACAAATAGTGTGGAACAGTACATGAAATCTTACACGTCGTACATAACGGCGATGCGGAGAGGACGATCTAGTATTGCCATGCTGGAGTACGCGCGGACCCCGTGCGTCGGCGAAGTGCAGCAGGGAGGCATGCTCAGCCCCCTTTTCACACAGAGCTTCTTGAGATGGCGACCATAAAGAATGAAAATGATTGGCCACAGCTTCTTTTAGAAGCGGTTGAAAGTCTCTGGGAGGCCTTCTTTGTTGCTATTAATTTTAAGACAGGTTGCAAGTAATTTAGAGAAAACTGAGGGTATACATTATGTCGTATATGCCGACGACATAGCCATTTGGAGTACCGAGGGTAATGTAGGACAGACAGAGACCAGACTACAGGAAAGTGTATACGTTGTGGAGAACACACTGAAAGACATGGGGCTGAAATGCTCGGCAGCCAAGTCGGAACTCTTGGTCATTAAACATCGCAGAAAAGGTCGTAAACCAAGAGGCTACATTCCGGAAGAGGAGCCAAGAGTGTGCCTATACACTCATGAAGGATCCGCAGTCAGGCTAGTGGAAAAATGAAGGTTCATGGTTATCGCATAGAAGAAAACAATGCTAATTATAGTACAATACAGCATATCTCGAACAAAACAGATGAAGTCATTGGGTTGCTAAGGAGAATTACCAACAGACACAGAGGCTTGGGGGAAGACAGTGCTTTGAGGCTAATACATTCTTTTGCTTTCTGCCACTTCACTTACGTGGCCAGATTATTCAAATGGAAACAGACAGAACTTATCAAACTCAATGTCATGATCAGGAAACTTGTTAAAACAGCCCTAGGGATACCGTGTACCGCTGCAACTGACAAGCTCATGAGTCTAGGAGTCCACAACACATTGGAAGAAATCGCTGAGGCCCAACAGCTAGCGCAACACGAAAGATTGAAAAAAAAAAAAAAAAACACGAGCTGGCAGAAAGATGTTACAGACAATAGGTGTAGAAACTAATAGATCAAGGAGCCCAATAGAGGCTGAAGTGGAATTAAATACTGAAGTTAGGGATAGGATCAGAACCAACCCTCTCCCTAGAAACATGCATCCAGAATATAATGTCAAAAGGAGAAAGGCAAGAGCTAAAGCACTTTTACAGGAGATAGAACAGCAGAACCAAGTGGCAGCTATAGTTGATGCTGCCTGGGTGAAAGGTAAAGAAGCCTATACGGCCATTGTATCAAATTCTCAAGGAAAGGTGCAAGACACTATCACTATTTTTACCAAGGAACCCATGGTGGCGGAACAAGTGGCAATTGCTCTAGCCATCAGGAGTAATAAGTGGGCCTTCATTTACAGTGGTTCAAAAGCCGCTATAAAAAGTTTTGATAAAGGCTACGGAGCTGTAGTTGCAGCTAAACTCTTTGAAAGCATTATGATTAGGAGAACAGAAATCCGATGGTTTACTGCGCATATAGGGAACGTGGACGAGACTCTGGTAAACCTCAACGAGGTTGCGCATGACTTGGCACGAGGACTTGCTAACCGTGACAGCCATAATCGAGCCGTTCGCCATCAGTCCGGGGAATATAGAGAACATTTAATAACTTATAATGAGATTACCAAACATTACTATCTAGGACGCAGGCAATTCCCATTGCCACACTCAAAACTAAACAGGGCTCAGGCAGTCTCACTGCGCTTATTGCAAACGGCCACATACCCCACGCCTTACCACATTAACAAAATATATCCAGAGAGGGAGCTTAGGCAGGAATGTAATGATTGTAATGACATCATTGAAATCAAATATATGCTCGCGGGGTGCCCCGCAACTCTTCCCAGCCTCCTGGAAGAATGGACTCGATGGCAAAACGATGGCAAAAAAGAATACAAAGCCCATTGCTTCAAGACCAACTGAAAGCTGTCCAGAGGGCCCATGATGTCGCTGAAGGGCTTGGCCTGACAGTGCTAACGTGGGAGCGGCCCGCCTCGACTTCAGTCGAGCGTTCGGACCTCTTTCAATAAAGTTTACACACACGCACGCACACGCACACGCACACGCACACACACACGCACACACACACACACACACACACACACACACACACACACACACACACACACACGCACACACACGCGCACGCGCACGCGCACGCGCACGCGCACGCACACGCACGCGCACGCACGCGCACGCGCACGCACACGCACGCGCACGCACGCGCACGCACGCACACGCACACGCACACAGACGCGCGCGCGCACTAAAGAGCAAGGCATTCCAGCCACCTGATTTTCTGGTACGCCTACATGCGATGGAAGCCATTCAAACATTAGAGTGAATCAGAGGCTGCGCAGATTTTTGAGAAGGCCTAAGACGTTAGGTATAGCAAGTCCTGTTATAGCAGATATAGCTGGCAAATTATACAGCGAAGTGCGCAAAGGTAATTTGCATCGGTGAAAGCATGGTCATGATTATGCTGGGTAAAAGGATACCGGCGCTAATATAGGTTTACGACTGTTTACAGCGCAGAAATATTGTTTGTGCCTTGACTTACGCCATTTGTGCTTTACTGGCGCTTCCTTAGTGGTACTGGTAGGAGAAAAGTAGGCTAGTTGCTGGGCCGGAAGCAAATGGAACAATGTACACATAAAGACTCACACCCTAGAAAAAAACGCCAGCCTTATAACATTGCCGCTCATGTACGTATACGTCGGGGCCATCTTGATGTCATTGCTTGTTACAATATCTCATTGTTTGCCTAATCGCTAGCTGGTTCTTCCCGTACCTCATGAACGATTGTTTTGTGAGTCGGCATACCTTTCGGGTCGACTCGATATTGCCCATTATCTTCATGATCATCGGCTATATTAGAACGGTGGTGGGAACAACGCAAAGCAACAAAGAAATGTTTTCTTTCTCTCATAGTCCGTGCTGCTTGGATCTATTGCGAGTAAATTTGAGAAGTAGCGCTGAGGGGAGAAAACAACAACAAACTTGCGTTCAGGCGTATAACTATGGTTGTTATGCCATGTTGTCTCCTTCGCGATGCTGGTATTCTCATTAGCCAAGAGCGAGCCACCAACGTGCATGGCATGCGTCTCAAGAACGGGCACAAGCGACGACGCATTGCCCGGACAAGAGAGCGGGGCCTCGACCGGAGCAAGATGCGTCGCCGAGACACGAAGCAAGTGCTGCGGGGAAGCGCCGTTGTACGCGAAGTGAGAGAGATGAGAGTCACGCTGGGGAAGCGATGGAGGAGTTGACGGAGCCGGAAAAGAACACAGGCCGGCGTGCAGTTTCGCCGACGTGACATTCCTTTCTCGGTAACAGTGCGCATCGCTGGCAGCGATGTGGAGGCATCCTTGCTCTGCCCAGCCGCGAGAACGCCCACTTCAATTGCGGGAGAGCCGCAGTGGTGCTCGCGAAATTTGGGTCATCCGCGTGGCGCCTTTTCGTGGCGCTGTTGAAGTTCGAGGACATAAAGCAGGACAGCAGAACGTTGGCGCTGCAAAGTTTCTGTTGGGCTTAGTGGGTTAAAAAGTGGCCCCTAGACACACTGGCGAGTGAAATTAAAGAGTCTGAAGAAGGAAGGGGCGAGGCGAATTTTTCTACGAAGACGAGAGGTTGCTCTACTCCATGATATACTCAATGTACCCAATCATGGTCACCCTTTGCTCACGCTTCTGTTTATTCACGTACAAAAGGTCGAATATTCTTGAAAATCAGATTTACTGATGAGAGAAATTAAGCTGATGAACAGCGGCAACATTACCATAGGATGGCTGACCATCCTATGGTAATACATGGTTATCCATCCATCCTATGGTAATGGATGGTCATCCATAGGGTGGATTGATAACCATAAGGTGGATAACCTGGTATGTGGGCTGTGTCTATACAAGCATAAATAGGGATCTTTAAACAATACATATAAGAGGTTTCCTGCAACGTCATATTATAGATGCACGGTACAAAATTATAAAACATTGTAGGCGGTTATAATTACCACGTATTGCTTCCCTGTCCACTGTACACTTGTTTAACCAAGTAGGTCACCACATACAAACGGAACTTTTCTTGATTTAATGCACTAGGCTGCCTTCCTTTGTTGCGATGTGGGTCTGAGCAGGCGCTCAAAACGTGGTTTCTGCGCAAGTTTCTGCGCACGTTGCACAGCGTTGGTCGAGTGAGTTCTTGAACAACACTTCGCAATGTGGTGAACGCGGTCTAAATCATGAATCCGGGACCTCAAAGAGGGGCCAAGTAATGCTAACGCAATTCTCTTGTATTTACTAATAAATCGCAACTGAATGTTTTGCCACGATTCCTCTGCGATGTTTCTTTTGCAGAGACGACTCCTGCTTCTGGAGGTACTTGAGTTGTACCCGTTTTCTTGTCAAAATTTCATTCAAGTCTTCTCAGCACACTTGGTCATTTCTATCTGTTTATATCACAGTCCGGCGTTCGAGCACGTCAGATTGCGGCACACACATTAGTGCGCGCTCTATTGCATCCGTGTACATGAAAGCTACATTTCGATGTCGCGAGGTGACATGTGTTAGGAAAATTTAAATATATTCAGTCTTGTTCAGAGACTCTTGCGAGGGATGTACAGTGCCATAAATTGTGCTCATGACATACTGCTTATTTCTTTCATTCTTTTCTGTTTGTCTTTTCTACTCGTCGCTCGAATTTTACCCGAGAGCTTTTTCCTCTCTAGAAGCTGGCGAAAATAGGAACCAGTGACGAGAGACACCAACCTATACGTTTCTCTTGCGGCCCATGCATGTGACTCGCGATGCAACCTGCGTGTTATGCAACCCGCATTGCCTGAGCATATTTCGGCGTTGTCGACTCAACTTCGATTACCTCCTTGTTTTTACAGATAGCTTTTACTTATTGACTTGAGCTCGTGCGAGAGACATTTTTTTTTCAGCCTTTTCTTTTCTTTTTCAACCTTGGTGACATCAAACGGGATTGCTGCTCGGTATTTTGATAGAAGAAACGGACTTTCACAAACAAGATATATGTAAATTGTGGAGACATAGAAGATGGGAAGGAATATCTTCACAAAAAAAAAAAAAGACACTAAACCGATCAAAGCGTCGTATTGTCAAAAATTCCTGCAAGATTTTAGCATATTAGCTGATGAAATACTTTCGGTACTCCTTTATTTCCCAGGATATTTTTACAGCGCGTCCTCTGTTTATTGCCTTGAGATCTGTCTGCCATTGCGAACCTGTAGTAATGAAATAAATAAATAAATAAATAATTTTTTTTGTCGCGTAAATAATTCTTGATGAAAAAGTTAATAAAACAGAAACAAAGAGGAAACGAATAAAGCTGGATATCCAACCAGAAGAAAGAAGAAAGACAGACCAAGAAAGCACAAAGCCCTTGCGGCATTTGTCTTTCCCTTATAGTTTTGGTTCGTCGAAGTGAGGGCAGTCAAAGCTTCGTTGCACTAGAGCTGGAACTTATGAGAGCGAGGACAAGGAAGAGAGCGAGAGAGGAGAGGCATAATGTTATAACAAAAGCAGCAACGACGAAAAAGAAGCAGCCATCATTTAGAGCGAAGAGGGAAGCCTCGCAGGGCTGTACGAAAATATAGACGAGGAGGACATCAAGAGCGACGAGAGGATGTTTTCACTAAGGTGACAAGAGTAATTAATTAATAGCCGAGGCACCGTGAAGCAGCGCTCCTTTCTGGGCGCTTCACCCACTTCCGGAGCTTCAGCCAAGATGGATGGTAATGCGCTTCGTCCAAGTCGCAAGGGCCATTGAGGAAAAAATATGCGACCCGGTGCTTAAGCCGAGGTGCTCTCATCACAGGAACGAAAGAGGATGCTCGTTAAATCAGCGCGAACCACTCAAGACGATTTCTGCGCGGCGGCCAACTAAGATAGTTGGCGATATTCGGATTTCTTTTGCACGATGTGCCGTGGAGGGTTAAAAAGTTCGCTGAGAATAATGATCGCTTCGGCACCGTCAGAAATAAATCGCTTTGCAACTGGGGTGCATCTGAGCACTTCCTAATTCCAAGCCGAACACCTAAGGTGCGAGGCGATTTAACATTTTGTTTTTCAGCCCGCTGTATGGTATACTCCGAGTGCATTACTCCCAATAAAACGTTGAATACGAGGAGGGTAAATAAAGGTTGGTTTGTAAGTGTACGGGTGTCAAAGCCATTATGCAGAAGTCTTTATTCCGTCACAATGTCTTCGGCCAAGGTGATGCTGAATTGACCTAGTAAATAAAAAATGCGCAGCATCACATATATAACACACTGTACGCTGCGCGTGGTGGAGCAGAGGATGAAATAAATAAGTGATTGTTTCATTGATCAATTGATTATTATTATTATTATTATTATTATTATTATTATTATTATTATTATTATTATTATTATTATTATTATTATTATTATTATTATTATTATTATTATTTAGTTAGTGTCATTTCTCCTGCTATTCATAATTTTTTTCTTTCTATATGGCGGTGACACCAATACTTATAAGTAACTTCACACTGTCAAACAAATTTGATGAGCAATTTGTTGTCGTTGATACGAGTGTGAATTAAGGATTAAAGTATGCTGATTTTACTGAAAACATGTAAGGCATTCAATTTCTTGTAGTGTAATTTGCATAATATGACTAACAAAATGAAGTGCTCAAATATTTATTTTCATTTGTCCGAGCGATCGATGCCAAACGCTAATGTATGAGATAAGGGATAAGCGAAAACATCGCATTTTCATGCAGCCTGGGCGCACAGCAAAAAAATAAAGGGGACAGCTCATTCAATGTAGGAAATGACATCCGAAAGGCACACTTGGGTTCTGATTCATTTATTCATTTATGGATTCATCGATGGATGTTTCATGGCGCAAAGGCCTCTGAGGCCATAGATCATTAAGGACTTGGACTCTGGTTAAGGCTATTTCCATGAACCGTGCAAAAAACTTGGAGGAAGCTCAAGCTTCGCTTTTAAGAGTGGAACGCGATAACAATCAAAGATCCCCGACTGCTTCTCATGCTTCCCGGCAACTGCAGCTTCCTCGTCATCATCAGCCTATTTTTTTATGTCCATTTCAGGACGAAGGCCTCTCCCTGCGATCTCCAATTACCCCTGTTTTGCCCTAGCTGATTGCAATTTACACCTGCAAATTTCCTAATTTCATGACCCCACCTAGTTTTCGGCGATCCTCGACTGCGCATGAAAAGGTTCTTGTAACAGGCGTGGAGTGCCTGTTAAAGAACAAAATGCCATCATCATCATCACCATTATAATAATCGTCATCAGCCTATTTATGTTCATTGCAGGACGAAGGACTCTCTCAGCGATCTCTAACTATGCCCATGTCTTGCGCCAGGTGATTCTATCTTATGCCTGCCAACTTCTTAATTTCGTCACGCCACCTAATCTCTGCCGTCTACGGCTGCACTTCCCTTGGCACCCATTCCGTAACCCTAATGGACCACTGGTTATCTACCCTACGCATTACATGGCCTGCCCAGCTCCATTTATTTCTCTTAATGTCAAATATAATATCCGCCATGCCCGTTTTCTCCCTGATTCACACCGCTCTCTTCCTGTCCCTTAACGTAACGCCCAACATTTTTCGTTCCATCACTCTTTGTGCGGTCTTAACTTGTTCTCGAGCTTCTTTGCTACCCTCCAAGTTTCTGCCCCATATGTTAGCACCGGTAGAATGCAATGATTGTACACTTTTTAACAACAGTGGTAATCTCCCAGTCAGGGTTTGGCAATGCCTGCCGTACGCACTCCGGCCCATTTTTATTCTTCTGTAAACTACAGCTTATGTAACCGTAATGTTTACCTGCAAACGCTAGCGGCGAGCGCTATGTGCGAAGACGAGCTTTCTGGTTCTTTTTCTTTCTTTCCCCTGCACAGCGGGCGCCGCCGCTGTCGGGGATGCGCTGAGGCGAGCGCTATCTGGATGGTGTTGCATGGAATCGAGTGGGGCGCGCCTCTCCCACTAAGACAGGCCTCAAGCGACAGCGGGAAGAGGGGTTTGTTGTTGAGTTTCACGTAACAGAATTATGTTTTCTCGTATATTCAAATTACAATCCGACGCTGTCATGTCGGTAGGTTGTGTGTAAGTCGTACTTTACGAGTTTTCTGGCGCATTTTAGTTTGAGAAATTCATTCATTTTGTGCAGTAATGCCTATGCTCCACGCGGAGGGCCTGCACGTTTCGGGATGAGCCTTCCCTAACAGACGCCGCCGCTGACGCAGACGCCGGATTTTCTGCGACACGGTGCCCTTAACGCTATCGCGCTAAAATTGAGTGTTTTACTGCATCCTGCTAAATTTCGCCACTGCAGGACTGTTTCGCTTATATATTAGCTGGTGTTTCTTTATTTCAGTGTCTATTGTTATGCTACACATGTTATTTCTGAAAGATTTTACCATCTGGAAAATGACTCGCGATTCTAAACCAGTATTGCAGTAGCGTTATTGTGGCCAGCGAGGTACGTTTCCAAAAAAAAAAAACAGAAATTATGTTTTATTTTTGCTTTGGAGTTCGCGGCTGCTTGTCCACAATGTTTACCACTGAACGCGTTGTAGAAACCATGCTGGTCGGTAAAGGCGGTATTATTATTTGGTCTGCTTACCTTTAATTTTATTCCTTTTGCAACCTGCGTTACTCACAACTACAATGAAAGTAACTGAGTGCCGAAACGGTTCAGAAAAGAAATGACAGCACACCGTCAAATAAAGACGCTCGCTTTCAAAGGATTGACGAATCACTGCAACCTTCATAATAAAGGCAGCGTCGTGCGCGGTGGCCTGTAATGCTGAAAACAAGCTTTCCGATTACACGTATGCATTCATACCTTAAACACGCGTACAAAATAGCACGACCTTGAAGGCAGGCATCAGTAGAACGCGTGGTATTGTAAAAAAAAGGAAAAAAAAAAAAACAGAAGGAACACGCATCTGGACTTGCCCCTACCTGGATGCGAATGCTTTTTCCGGAAGCGGAGATGAGACATCAAGGCCTGAACAAATATATAGCGGACGAGAAGCAAAGCGGCAGCCGTCGCAACAAACAAGGAGACACACGAAAGCAGGAGTGCGAAATAGAGAACAAAAGATGGCGCCTAGAATAAGCACTGAACTCTCGAGAAGCCGGCACGAGAATACGGAATCTGATTTCCCCGGGGAATGCATCATTATAAGCTGCGTTGATGGCCAGAGCTACCAGGCCAGAGCTACGCCGGGCCACGGCATTCAGGTAAAAGACTACTCGCAGAACACGTGAATTGGATGCGTGGGCGGAGATGGGACGGGAGAAGGCTCCCCGAAACGAAGAAAGGGACCGCAGAAAAAAAGAGTTGCCTGAAAGCCGGGCACGCGAATGCCGACGGAGGCACTTTTCCTTGCGTCACCCATGTACGAAGATCGTACCAACTGCGGGAGAAGAGTTCTCAGGTCTCTCGCAATGAACCAAGCTAGGGAAAAATATCGGCTGCCATGTTTGCCGGCAATGACGAGGCACCGGAGTGCAGCAAGTTATCAGGGAGATAAAGCTCGCCGAGCAGAGGAATAGCTGCACTTCTAAACGGGTGACATCACGTCAGGATCCTTGGCAAGTTGATGGAGGAGGGAAGGAAGAGCGCTGCTGAGGAAAACCAGAATGAGAAGCGATGTTCCTTTGAGGATGTGCGAAGTGATGAGCCGGCAGGAAGGCTGTATAAACATGCAAATGTCTTAATGCGTAGCTGTTTGCAAGCGTACGTATTCCTTACGTTCAGCCAGTACAGTTAGACCAATCTCCCATACGAGAGAGAGAGGGCTCTATTGAGCTAGATGGTGGCGCCAGGGGGAAACTGCGAGCTTGTTATTTAATTTCATTTTTCCTTTATTCATATTTAATTGCGCAAGCATTTCTATGCCTACCCAACGAGAAATCCCGTCCGTCCTTCACGTAAGACGAATCGACCAATCACTATAAAGAAATAATGTATAAAACAAAATAAATTCGAAAAGAAAAACGTTCACGGTGGTAAGTTTCGACCCCACGTTCAGAAGCCGAGTGTCTTACCCACTGGGCTAAACACGCACGCTTGCAGAAAGTGATTATATCTGAACCATACGAATGTGTTATACCCGCGTTAAATATGAATTTCAAAGGAGAACAGTTTCTATGAAGGCTTTGTTGATAGATTTGGTGATGGTGGAATAAAAGCCATATCTAGTACCACAGGTAGAGCGGACTTGGAGCATTGTAGACAGAAGGAAAATTTGGATTTTGCGAAAATTTATTGCCACACACGCCACATCCCCATTGCGTTTCGCTAATCGCGGGATGCACCTTCCGTTAGGGCCTTAATTCACCGACAGAAATGTAACCGATCTCTTATGGCTCATGCACTTCACGTCGGGCAACACACGCAGATAAGCCGTCAGTGAGTTGATAAGGATGATAAGGAGGGATGAGGGGTTATAAGGGTTTCATCCTGGTTGATAATGGTTCGACGCGGATGGATAAGGTACTAAAGAGCGAAAAGGGCTTATATTGGTCGGAGCAATTCTGTTAAGAATGATGAGCACTGATAAGAGTTGATAAGAATTGGATCGATTGCGATAAGGTTGATAATGACCAATAATGGTTGATAAGGGTCGGATCGAGTCTCATAAGCTTGATAACAAGTGATAGCGGTTTGTAAGGGTGGAATCGAGTCTAAAAAGCTTGGTAACATCCGCTAAAAGTTGATAAGGGTCGGATCGATTCCGTAAGGTTGATAACGACGTATAAAGGTTGATAAGGGTTTATACGGTTCGTATCAAGTTTCACAACATTGATAATGACACCGGGCTGCGTGAAAGTGAGCAAGTGGTACATACGCATACTTAGACGACTGCTGAATTGTTTAGGATAATACAAGCCCTTGCCCGCGGGTCAGGACACAATGAGGTGATTACCTTCTTGACGGGGTCCTGCTTGCACTGGGCGACACAGCATTAGTGTTCATGTTACAAAATGAGCACTTTTTTACATATATGTCATATCAATACGCCTTTAAAATTTGGTCGTTACAACAATGAAAGAAGTACGCCGAGTACGCTCACAATACTGTGACTTTTGGTATGCCGCGTGAACGCCCCGTGTGCTACCAGTGCGGAGTTCATAAACAGATCGCCCGGTTCTGCCCTACGTGACGTCACCCACGTACGAGATTTTCCGAGCGATCTGCGGCATATCCACGGCGACGCCAACGGCCCGATCACATCTTCTGGCCTTCGGATCTAATTGCCCAGCAGCCAGTGTAGCGGCGAACGTCCGTAGTGACTATCCTGCCTTTGTGCGAAGCCTGACGCCGCCTACAACGCGCCAGCGACGGTCACCATCTGCACGGCCCTGGCTTCCATCTTCGCAAGCGGGAAACTAGCCTGCGCGGCCGATGAAGGTATGAGGTCGCTGAACGTACACACAAGTTTCTATGCTTCAAAATAAGATTCATGTTCTTATTGACGATGTTCCCACAGTGGCTTTGATAGACACCGGAGCAACTGTCGCTGTAATGAGTTTAGTTTTCAAGGAACGACTTGGCCGTAAAGTTATGTTTTTTTTATTGGGACAAACCTGCTGCCTTTTGGGTAGGGTAGCCAACTACCCAAAAGCAACGTCAGTGAGCAGTGAGCAACGCGTCTTTGTGTCCAGTAGGTGAATGCACTGTTTGTGTCACTGGCAAGGCCGTTCAAGGCAGAATTTGCAGTACTTGCTCATTCCACGCACATCGTTATTCTTGGTATCAACTTTTAACAGCGGAGCTGTTCAAGGTCGATCCCTACGGAGCGATGGTGCTCGCAGTTTCGAGCGAAGTGGAGAGAGTGAAATGAGGAGAGGAGGTCCAGAGAGAGACAGACACAGAGAGATATATATATATATAAATAAAGAAAACAAAGTAAACTTTCTTGGCGAGGTGGAACTCGAGCCCGGGTACCCACGGTCCGAACGCGAGCGTCATAACCACTAGGCTATACACCCACGCTTACAGAACATGCATTTATGAGAACTATATGATTTTGTTGTACGGACGATTGTAACACAACTTGCTAGGGATTAGAGGAAGAGAAAATGAGAGCGAGAGACACAGAGAGAGAGAAAAAAAAAAGAGAGAGATAAAGAAAGATGAGAAAGAAAGAGAGATAGAGAGAGAGAAGGAGAGAGAGAGGTGGGATTTGAGCTGGGGACTCACGGTCTGAAGGCGAGCGTTATACCCACTGCGCTATACACCCACACTTGCAGAACTCAGCTGTTTCATCAGATTTCACAAGCGTGGAACTGGCTTCAATTTTTTGCAAGAGTGTCGTGCGACTGTGGACTGCGGAGCAGGCGAGGTTCTGTTATCCGCTCTCGCCCAGCAGCCTCCTTGTCGAAGCGACCACCTCGTTGTAGTAAAGGATTCTGTTCTCCCGGTTGGGTCCACGTCCAGCGTGCTAGTTAATGCTTCGAGAACCGACCCGAGTGCAAGTTCATTTGACATTGTGATTGAGTCGTTGCCCTTGTGTTGTGTGAAGAAAAACATGTTTGTGAAACACTGCCTTCTATTTTACTGGCCGAAAAACACAGTTATGAGTGGTGAACTGTTCGTCCGAGTCAGTTATACTCCCGGAGGGTATGCGCCTTGCCCCGTTTGAAAAGGAGTGTGGCATCTGCTTGGAGCCCTAAGGGACTGAGCTAAGTCTGACCCTGCTGATATCTCTGTTACAGAATCAGAGTACTTAAATATGATTAGCAAGTTTCTTCCCTCGCAGAAGCGCAGAGCCTTAGTTACATTGTTGGCCAGACATGCTAAAGTATTTGATTTTGCTCAGAAGGGTGCATGAAACTCAGGTACCGAGCTCACGCACTCGTCACAAGATTGAAACCGGACCTGCGCATCCTCTTCGACAGAAGCCTTACCGAGTTTCAGCGTCGGAGCGCAAAGTCATTTCAGAGCAAGTCAGCGAGATGCTAACCACCGGCGTTATTCAAGAATCGCCGAGTCCCTGGGCTGCACCTGTTATCTTGGTTAAGAAAAATGACGGGTCATGGAGGTTCTGTGTTGACTATCGATGTCTCAACTCCATAACCAAGAAGGACGTCTACTCACTTCCTCGCATCGATGACGTTATCGATTGCCTACATTCGGCGTCTTATTTTTCCTCGGTAAACTTGCAATCCGGGTATTGGCAAATTCCTATGGATCCGACTGACAAAAAAAATACAGCTTTTGTAACGGGGTCTCAAATGGGAAATCTGTTTATGTTACCTGGAAGATGTGATGATCTTTGGCCGAACATTTGAGGAACATAACCATCGCCTTAACCTTGTTCTAACCTGTCTGGAGAAAGCTGCACTGACACTGAACTCCAAGAAGTGTCGTTTTGGAGAACGCGAAACACTGGTTCTGGGACACCTTGTGGACAAAAATACAAAAGTGGTGTTAGGCCGGATCCGTAGAAATTCGCCGCTGTCAGCAACTTCAAGAAGCCTGAATCTCTCCGTGACCTACGAGGTTTTCTGGATAGGCTCATACTTCCGCCGCTTTATTCCAAATTTTGCTGATTGGGTGCAACCACTGACTGCCTTGCTGCAAAACGATGTGCCTTTCCACTGGACAGCGGATTGTGACTCTGCATTTACGCAGAAAAGGTTCATTCTGACATCGGGGCTGGTGCTGCGCCACTTTGATGCTTCTGCTCCAACAGAAATTCATGCCGATTCCAGTGTAATCGGCCTCGGCGCAGTGCTCGTCTAACGTCATGATAATGCTGAACACGTGGTTGCCCAAGCAAGCCGTTCGTTGAGCAAGCCAGAGCGCAACTACACCGTGACAGAACAGGAGTGCCTGGCAGTCGTTTTCGCTGTTCACAAGTTTCGCCCATACGTCTACGGCCGTCGTTTCTCAGTCATCACCGACCATCGTTCCCTTTGTTGGTTGGTGGTCCTACGTGACCCCTCTGGCCGACTTGCACGATGGGCGCTGCGCTTACAAGAGTTTGACTTTGTAGTTCGCTACAAAACGGTAACCGCCACGCAGACGCTGACTGCTTATCGCGCCTACCTCTGCCTCCGACTGAATGCGAAGCTGACAACTTCGATCAGTATATCGACGCTATCGGCACCCCATTCCCTGGTCTAGCGGCATTCCGGAAAGCACAACATGACGACCGTGGCTTAGATACTCTGTTTGCCTCTGTGAATGAGCTCGCCAACCCAAGCTGTTTTGTGGTCCACGACGACATCCTCTACAAGAAGAATTATTCAGGTCAAGGAGCCCGCCTGCTTCTCATCGTTCTACGCACTCTACGTTCGCACGTTCATTTCACGCATGACGACGCAACCTGCGGTCACATGGGCTTTGCCAGAACGTTTCACTGCATCTAGGAAAGTTTTACTGGCCCAAGTTGGGACAAGACACTAAAAATACGTCGCGGGTTGCGAACAATGCCAACGTCAGAAGCGTCCCACGACTACGCCACCCGGTCTTCAGCCTGTACCGCCTCCTAACTCTCCCTTCAAGACTGTTGGTATCCATCTCCTAGGCCCATTTCCGCGATAAAACAATGCCAATCGATGGGTAGTCGTCTCGGTCGACCATCTGACCCTCTACGGAGAAACTGATGCAACACCTGCAGCAACGGCCTTCCACGTATCGCAGTTTATGCTTCGCTTTATTATTCTACACCACTGTCCCCTACGAGTCATCATCAGTGACCGGGGGCGTCAGTTCATCGCCGACGTCGTTGAGGAGATCCTGCGTCTGCCTGGGTGCCAGTTCCGCCATGCCACTCCATATCACTCGCAGACCAATGGCCTCGTACAGCGCACGAACAAGACTTTTGCGAACATGCTATCTGTGCACGTATGTCGATTCCCAGCACAAGAACTGGGACGAAGTGCTACCTTATATCACTTACGCTTACAACACCGCGAAGCATGAGACCACAGGGTATACCTCCATTTTATGTGATCTACGCTCGCTCTCCTCGCAGATGTCTTGTCACTATTCTTCCTTTTACCCTAGACGTGGAAATTTCGGTTGCCGAGACGTTGTGCCGAGCAGAAGAAGCCCATCGCATCGCACGCCTCCGGACCGGTTGATGCTTCCGTCCACTTTAAAGCCAAGCGCTTCTGGAGCATGTACAATACCTCCTGGTGTCCCTGGGTGAATTCCTTCGCATTCCATTAGGATGTGCTGAGTGATCTCCGGATTTCTGCGGCAGCATACACATGCGTCATCTTGTTTTTTGTCGGTGTGTTTTTTGTCGGGCTCGCGTGACCAGTGCAGCCGCGTGGTCTTGGTACCTGTTGCCAGGTACATGTTGCCCCCTTTTTTTTGGCCGAATAAAACTTTTTTTTATACTCCTCCTCCAAGTAATATCACGTGTGGAAGGTCAAAAAGAAAACTCAGTTCAAACTCAGCACAGAGTATAATAGGCAACATTGCATTATCTATTCGAGTCCCTCTGAACAATCATTCGCATCAACGTCTTTATCGTTTTCTCCCGCACCTAAACATTACCAGGGGACCCGTGCATAAGGAAGAATAATGAGAAATACCAGCCAGTATTGCACTAACAATATATTGTCCATTCAACTGCCCAGAATACGTTGTTTCAACCTAGCGCTATTTCTCTAGTCATATTGCGAGACATTTCCACTTCGCCATCTTATGAGATAAACTCGTAGCGTTTCACTACAATTCGAACGCAAGGAGAGGTACTTTTCGAAAGGTTCTTGCGAGAATACGTAAGTTATTTATGCTAGTTTTATCCCCGAATGCAACGAACGTTAAGACGAATGAAGTAAATAGGCGCCTGAGAATAATACTCTATACTTCTCTAAGTGCTTTTTTCCCCGTTAAAAGCACGGAAATTTTTTATTTCCTTTCGTCTCCCGGCGTAATCTTCAAACCGAAAGCTTTTTTTTTTGAGTTAATGCTCAGTGCTTAAATCTCCAGCCGGCGTTTGCCTCTTACAGGCGCCAGAGAAGAGTACGACAGAATTCTGCTTCCGGCTTACGGGAACAGGACCTGCGCTGAAACACGGCTGAATTTAAGCTGCTTTAGGCCCGCAGGCAGATGCCACGACGCAATCGCCTTTGGATCCAAAGGTAAACAAAATCCAAGAGGGTCCGGACACGCACTCGGGAAGAGTGCATCCAGGACTGGGCAGATTCAATTTTCCGGAGAGCAGGACTTGAGGCGGAGTCCCTGGAAAACACCGTGGCAGACCTCGAAATGGTGCTTGCGGTGCCGGCAGTGGTTGAGAAAACAAAGAATGCAATACGGTAAGTATAGGGACGTAATAACAGTGAAGCACCATTTGAGTGCAGTCGAAGAAGCTTCAGAAATGATGGCAGGAATGTGGGAAGGCGAGTGGTCGGAGAGACGAATACAATCCTTCCGGCAGGAGTATTCATCGCACGAGATCAGGAAAGAAGCTACCAGCGCGAGACAAGCGAACGGGTTTATGGTTCGAAACAGTAAAGAAAGCGGAAAGACAGATGAACGTCGAAGGATCAAGTAACTGCGTAAGCACATTGAGGCCACCGGATGACACGGTCAGGACATGCGCCTTTTTTAAAAGCTACTGCAAAGCCCATTGCGAAACTCAACGCTGCCTAGTCCATTCTCTCAGCGAACACTTGTTCTTGCGTTTTAGTTGCAAGACGATAGAGCCGCTTCATATGTGGCCATCTGGGCATTCCAGAGAGCTGAGCAGTTCAGTTGCGTGGTTTAGTCGTTGAAAGAGGATAAACATATTGAAATACTCTTTTTTATCTTAGCGTCATCCGGTACAATGCCTCTGTGGTTGGAAACAAAACCAAAAGCGAGTGTGCCAGCAGCACGTCATGATGCGAACAACCACATATATTCGCTGTCGACGTCGTGGTCTCGACGTCGACAGCGATTGGGGAAACGTGGCGCATCCTGAGAAGGCGGGTGCGTGCATAGAGCTCAGTTCTATACGCGCACCCGCCCAGCTCAGTTTTTTTCTATTAATGTCAACTAGAATACCATCTGTCCCCGTTACGTGCTTACTATCTTACTAAAACACGACTGAAAGAAACTTTTCTAATGCATGCGAAGATGAATTGATCATATTTGCAGAGCGTACTGTGCATACCGTTTTAAACAAGCGCAAATACCGAGCAACAGCGGCAAATTCTTGCAACAAGCAAACAGGCTACCGCGCACGAGCAGAAGTGAAGACCCGATCTGTTGGATGGAGGGGAGGTGCGCCATTCAGAAAGTTAAAGTGGCTGCTGGGTACACTCGAACGCCACAGCTACAACGCCACTTTCTGCATGCAGGCCACGGGCCTTCTTGTGTGCAACCGTGATCAAGCTCACTGAGTTAAGTGAGAACGAGCAAAACAATAAACGAAGTGTCGGGCACGGCCCATTCGCTTTCACACGCAAGTGAATGGTAGGGGAGGATGGGCACGCAGTTTCGTGAACCGGCTGCTTCTATATTGAATAGGAAGGCTTGGAGCGCGCCACTGGGACATTTGGTCAATGCGCAGCAATGAGTTTTCAACAAACGTCACTAGAGAGAACTCTGGCTATACTGTTTACATGAGCTGCAAGCTGGCTGCACAGTCAGCATTGGATTGATGGGCAGTAAATAGATTTGCCTAGACGTCGTCCTTTTGATTTGAAACGGCATGGCTTTGTGACTTCTAAAGTTGATGATTTCCCCCAAAAATATTTTGTTATAAATTCGATCATTCGTAATAAATACGAATGTGTATAGGAACCTTTTGCCTTCATGGGTTTATAAAAGAGAAAGCGCGGCACTTCAATGCGAGCTAAGCGGCGAGAACACAGCGCACACGAAGCTATCAGCATTCGGCTCACTCTGTCCCCCATCGCAGATCACTTTCAAGATAGGGCCCACACGGCCGCGCCATACGCAGCCGCCGCCCCCCCCCCCCCCCTCTCCCTACCCTCTCCCTGGTGCCTCGCGCGCGACGGAAGACGGCGCGCTTCTGCCCGTTTTCATTTATTGCGCGCGCGAGGCTGAGCCCAGGGGCGGATCCAGGTTTTTTCTGAGGGGGGGGGGGGGGGGTCAGCTTCTGTCAATGATTATTATTATTATTATTATTATTATTATTATTATTATTATTATTATTATTATTATTATTATTATTATGATGATGACAGTAGCCTTTATTTACCGAAATTCACCGTTTCTGCTCACGATAAACCCGCGTTTTATACGGCTAGAGCAACACCTGTAGCCCGCCGTGGTGGCTCAGTAAGTGCAGGCGTTGCGCTGCTGAGCACTAGATCGAGGGGATCGAATCCCGGCCGCGGCGGCTGGGATTCGATGGAGGCGAAATGCAAAAACGCCCGTGTGATTGCGTTGTAGTGCACGTTAAAGAAACCCAGGTGGTCAAAATTAATCCGGAGCCTTCCACTATGGCGTGCCTCATAATCAGAATTGGTTTTGGCACGTGAAACCCCAGAAATAGGAAGAAGACCTGTAGCGAAGCCAGGTATCGGTTTCTCCGAGCTTATAGAAAAAGGACGTTGCCCAATACAGCCATGTGCTTGGCGGCTGTGCCTGATAATACAGGCTGTTCAAAACTAAGCTTTATGGTTTTCTTAAAATTAGGCACTGGGAGGCATGCGAAGACCACCTGTACAAATAAGTTATGTGGCCAGGGGGGGAGGGGGCACAAAGTGAGATGATAATTATCGCTGTGAGCAGCCCAATTAACTAAAATTGAACAATTATTTTTTGTCGACTGCAGTAAGTGGGTATGTTTCTATTGAAAACTTAGAGGCAGTCGTGTTTCTACACAGTATCAGTCGGAAGAATTGTTCTAGCGTGTCCGTGCTCCGAGATATCCAACTCCTAATTTCAATATTCGTACTGCGCAGAGTTATCGAGTCGACGCGAGAGCGGTTTAGGCTTTATGTTGCTTTGGAAGGGAGGCATTTTGAACATTTTTAGGGCATTCACATCTTGATGGGTGAAGTGTTGCCATGAGATTTGTGCATGACAACACCAAACTTAAAGCGGTAGTATGAAATATTCGTTAGCATGGCTAAAAAGGTTTCTGCTGTTGATGGTGCAGTTGTTGCTCTTGATTTCAATAAAACTTACAATACTTGGAAATCAGCAGTCACTTTATTTGCGTAGCCCAGGCAAGGACCATGCCCGGTCGTCTAGTCACCATTACGCACACGCACTGCCCTCCGGCTTCTCTCTTGCGCCATTATATCGGCATGGCAGCTGCTGCCATCTTTATAGGCTGCGCGGTCGCGTGTTACGACAGCGGTTACGGGTTCTTCGATTTTTTTTTCATTTCACCAGCCATGAGGGGAAGGGGGACAGTTATTATCTTTGCCAATGCCTCCGCCCCGTTGTCAGACTAAACGCCGCACCCAACAGCCGCGTCACATTAGGGAGGAGCTTTGCGCCGATCCTCACTCTCTTGCAAGTTGCATGCGTAATCATGCGAAGGAGAATTAAAATTTGGAGTTAGATATCTCGGAGCACAGATATGCTAGAAGAATTCTTCCAAGTGAAACTGTGTAGAAACACGATTGCCTGTAACTTTTGAATACAACCATACAAACTTACTGCAGTCAATAAAAAATTAATTATTCAATTTTAATTAATTCGGCTGACAGCGATAATTATCTCACTTTGTGTTTCCCTGGCCACATATCTTATTTGCGCAGATGGTCTTCACGTGCCACCTAGTGCCTAATTTAAAGAAAACCATAAAGCTTAATTTTGAACACCCGGTATATCTAGCCTGTATTGCTTCTTAAAATAAAATTTGGGATTATCTGTTGCAGGTTCGTTATAAATGCGTACGCACGCGTCCGTTTTTGGAGTTCTGTTGGGACACCTTGATTTCCTTAAGAAGATTCTTTGTGTTCGGCTGAGACACCTTCATTTGCTTTGGAGGACTAATAACTTCCGTATTCTCAAACAGCCCTCGACTCGAAGCTCTTCGTCCACTCCACCTTGTTGAGCACAGCGCCGCCTCTCGACTGATAAAGACGCGACAATTCTAAAGAATTCCCGTGAATGATCACGAAGCTCAGTGACCACTTCTTTGGAGGGATGGCGGTGCTATCTTTCCTCCTGAGTCGAGGTGTTGTGTTGACTAGAGGAACGTTCTTGCATACGGGCGTAACGCCCCGCAGCAACGCGGCAACCACAAAGCTGGGTGTTTACGATATGCGAATCGCCGCGTATGAAGACTCACGACGCCACCTACAAGAAGAACGATGTGGCGTGTTAGCCGAGAGCGCGAGCCAGCGTTTTCATGTTTTGTTTCCCACTATACGTCATCCTTTTACACAAGGCGCGCATCTGCTCCCGTTTCAATATCTAACCACGCGACGCCATCCTAGGCACGCGCGCTGGCGTTGGCCGCTGACGTCACGCTCCCCCACTTCGCAGACGCGGCTCGAGGCTTCGCCCCGCTCCGCGAGAACGCCCACTCAGATTAACGGATCCGGCGGGTTTCAGCCTCCTATGCTTAATGTACGACAATAAAACTGCGAAGTTACAATGAAAAACTAGTAGCGTACGAACGGTACTGTGCTCGTGCTGGATATTGTCAACGTGTAACTGTGATCACAATGAGTGCTACAGTAAAGAAGTTGCCTATGCGTAGTTCTTAGTTTAGCTGTTATTGTTATTATTTATATATGAACACTTCAGCGAGAAATCTCTTTCATTAAGCAGGTTGGTCGCGCAACCGATGACACCCCAAGGGGCAACTAAGTTGATCAGGCGCGGACATCGGCGTGCTTGGCAAAAGGGACATCCCCTCGTTCATTCGACGCCACCGACGGGACGAGTAAGGCACGGCCGGCGCCAGGAGGTCCAACGTGTTCATGAGAAAAAAGAACTACGGCAACTTCGCGACACCACACCCCTACGGAATACAACTAAGCTTGTGAGCGAGCTAACTTTACTTATACATGGCTGCTACCACTGGTGCTCGCGAAAAATACTTTTGAAGAATGCTGGTGGCCATATTTGTTTTGCGACAGGGCCATTCCCCTGTCAGCGAGGGGGCGATGCAGAAATCTGAGGGGGGGGGGGGGAAGGGGTCAGGACATCCAGACATCCCCCCTGGATCCGCGCCTGGCTGAGCCACCATCGTCTGGTCACCCTCGCACGCTTTCACTCGCACATAGAGCATACGGCGCGCCGCGACGATGTTATCGCACTTGAACTTTATACGGAACATCACGGCGACGGCGGCTGCATTAATGCGCCCGGAGCGTCCATATAATTGCTAAAACAATAGGACATAATTGAATAGAACCTTAGAAAGTTAAAGCACAATGAAGAAACGCCACAAGGGCACGTGAAGTCACAAGCATGAAGCAACGACATAATTTTTGTAAAAGAACTCTAAGACGCTCAGGACTTGTGACGAAGAATAAAATGATTAATAGGCAAACAAACGTTCTGTTTGTCAAACGAAGAAGGGGGCCTTCACTTGTGATCTTGTTTAACTCATTCATTCATTCATTCATTCATTCATTCATTCATTCATTCATTCATTCATTCATTCATTCATTCATTCATTCATTCATTCAATTTTTGTTCCTTTTTGCTTTTGTACACTACAGTGCGTTTACGCATAATTTACCTTTCCAAGAAGTGGAGATGAGTTGTGGTTAGGTTAGTTGCAAAGACATTATTAGAACGAAAAAGGCGCAGGCTAGACTTCGACAGCGCTGTTCAAGTCTCTTACGTTTTCCAAGTGTAGTTAGCGCGCTGTTGCAAAAATATTTTAGAGAAATTCTGAGAATTGTCTAATAATTCATAAGCATTCGTTGGTTCAGCTGTTGCTTTGCTTTTGCTTACTCTACCATGCTATGCACGTCTACCTATCGCTTTTCCGGTGCCAGAGAAATGAAATCCGCATACTGAACGGTTTCAAGATGAGCTGCAAGGAAGCTGCATGGCCCCTTGAACGCGATCGTTTCAACTGGGCCGGAACGCTGTCACAACCGATTTCACGTGCTACAGCTGTTATTTCCCTTTTTTATTTTATTTTGTCTTTTTCCTTTTGTGTTAAGACCTTGACGCGTGGACGGAGGTGTCACCAGTTGTTTTTAACGGCACGAATCATTTATTATTATTATTACTATTATTATTATAATTATTATTATACCATTATTACATGTACCAATCAGTTATTCTTATTTTTATACTCAGCAACACCACAACAGGCTTCTCTGCACACACACACATAATGCGGAAAAGTAAGCTCTTAAGGCGGCCATTTTTTTCTTGTTCCATATCACTTATAAGGCTACCAATCATCTACATTTACACTATTATAACAATTAAATGTCTTGACCTCAAAAAGTACGCATTCTCGTGCAGAAACAAGGCATTACACTTTTCGCGTGACCAACAGATTTTGCTGGGGTACTCGCCAAAGAATGCTTACGCATTAATAAAGATGAGAATCCGGTGCCTCCTACAGGAGCACGTAATCTCCTTATACACGGGTATTGAAGAAGAGCACAACGAGGGGAGAGATGGAGGGAAAACAAAAATAAACTCTAAAGTAAAAGAAATGAATGAAACAAAGTAAAAAAAAGTACAGTAAAGAAATACTCCAAGGTGGAGGGTTAACCGCTGCTTCAATCAATCAGTATAGAGAGAACAAGGATCGTATAGCCCCACAAGAGCGGCCCTGACAGCGGGAAAAGCGGTCCTCGTGGCAGCCATTCCCGTAGTTGTAGGCAGGAGCTAATCGAAACGCTGTAGCCACTGCAATCGAAAGTTGTTCCATTTGTTCCTTGTCTGCACACCCCAATCTCAAGACTGGCTTCGGCTGCCTATGTCATGTTACTGGCTTGTAGCCGTATAGGTATGACATTTAGGTGTTTTGTTTCCCTTCACTCCTTGTGGTATACGAGCAGTACTTCACTGCGGCTTCTCCGCTTTAAACACAACTCTCACTACTAGCTTAGCGTTTTCAGAGGTAATCACAATAATCTTGGAAAAATCAGTCCGGTGGAATTTATCAAGGTGGTGAAAATGTCACGAAATAGAAAATATGCACAGTTTCCTCGAATATATATGAATGAAAGGCAATTGTTTATTTTTCATCCTGTACATTTACAGATATATATATATATACAGGGTGTTTCAGCGAACACTTTCAAAAAATCCTAAAGCTAGGTTTTTTTAGAAAAATAGGAAATACTTTAAGGAGCAAGATTTCAGGTTCGGCGGACGTCAGAAATTATGAGAAACATGTGAATTACATAGTAATTAACTAAAATTGCCTAACGAACTTTTTAATTAGCGACGTTTGGTGTTTATTGCCAATGGCGAGTTTGTAGCTACGGAGACGACGATGCCGTACAAGTTTTTAAAGCAAAGAAAAAGTCACTCTGTAAAGCCCTACAGCCCGCGAAAATCAAGTATTTTTTCCCTCGTGAAACCGAAACGCGGCGAACATGGTGCGCCGGAAATCGAGTGCAAACGCAACGTCCGCTGATGACGTGTTGCGGTGACTGCGGCGCCCAATTCGAAATGTCTGTGATGATTCCCCAGGCTAGGGAGCCTCAACGCTCAGCTTAGACCACGGCTGGCGTTATCTTTTCTTTCGTTTTCTTGCGCCTACCAGCGAAAGAAAAGATAACGCGAGCCGTGGTCTAAGCTGAGCGTTGAGGCTCCCTAGCCTGGGGAATCATCACAGACATTTCGAATTGGGCGCCGCAGTCACCGCAACACGTCATCAGCGGACGTTGCGTTTGCACTCGATTTCCGGCGCACCATGTTCGCCGCGTTTCGGTTTCACGAGGGAAAAAATACTTGATTTTCGCGGGCTGTAGGGCTTTACAGAGTGACTTTTTCTTTGCTTTAAAAACTTGTACGGCATCGTCGTCTCCGTAGCTACAAACTCGCCATTGGCAATAAACACCAAACGTCGCTAATTAAAAAGTTCGTTAGGCAATTTTAGTTAATTACTATGTAATTCGCATGTTTCTCATAATTTCTGACGTCCGCCGAACCTGAAATCTTGCTCCTTAAAGTATTTCCTATATTTCTCAAAAAACCAAGCTTTAGGTTTTTTTGAAAGTGTTCGCTGAAACACCCTGTATATATATATATATATATATATATATATATTTAATTAACCCTCTTATAATATGATATATATCATATTATCAGAAGCCAACAAACAAAGACACCAAGGATAACACAGGGGGAAATTACTTGCACTTACTAATTGAATTAAAGAAATGTTAAATTAATGAAAAAACAAATTGCCGCAGGGAGGGAACGATCCCATGTCTTCGCATTACGCGTGCGATGCTCTTACCTATTGGGCTACCATGGCACCGTTTTAACGTCCATATTCTGAGGTATCTATGTTTCTTTACTAGGACTAACCCTGGGATTGTTAGCCAGTGCCACCACGCGACGGCTCCAAGCTTGCTTCTTCAAAGCATCGGCATTCTTTTATAACGTCGTCGATGGTCGAGCAGTCCTTGCATGCGAGTAAATTAAAGGCGTCGTCTGCGATGCCGTCCAGAATGTCGCTGACTTTGTCAGCTTCGGCCATCTTGTCGTCGAGCCGCCGACAAAGTACCAATACATGTTGAATGTACACAACGTACGGTTCAGTAGATGTTTTGGCCCGGCACGAAAGTTCCCTCTTGGCGGCTCGCTGGCACTCGACTGGCTTCCCAAAGAGTTCCTGCAGTTTTTTCTTGCAGGTGACCCGACTGGCCAACTCCTCCTCGTCTGTTTGGAACCAAAGACGGGCCGGGCCGTTCCCTTGAGGTAATAGATGATGTTAGCCAGCATGATAGTCGGGTTCCACCGGTTGTTCTTGCTGGCTTGCTTGTATTCGATTAGCCAGTATTCGGCGTCTATGGTGTCAGTGTGTGTGTGTGCGTGTGCGTGTGGTGGACGGACAAGAGGAGGACAAAGTGGTGTATATATATATATATATATATATATATATATATATATATATATATAATCACATAAAGCCAACCGACAATGAAGCCAAGGAAAGCATCGGGGAAATTAAGTCTGGTTGACATAGGAATGTACAAAAAAATGAAGAAAAGGGAAATGAAAGTGGACGAAAAAATAACTTGTCGCTGGCGGGAACCGAACCCGCAACCTCCGCATTACGCGTGCGTTGCACTACCAATAGTGCTACGGCGACGGCCTTCAATTCGTCCACTAACTTAGCTATTTATGTATTCCAGATCTAGCCCTAGGAGTGTTAGCCAGCGCCACTCAGAACCATGGTGGGCGGATGTGGAACATCCATTTTAGCCCGATAGCGTCACGTAACACGTGATCTTGGGAGAGCGGGCATTGGCTAATAAACCCTCGCCTGCTACCTAATCACATCGGGGCTGCCAGATCGGAGACCTCCGCAATGAATAATCGAAAGAAGGGGAACTGAGGGGCTCAATTTTGCTAATCATAATAACCACATAAAACCAACAGGCAATGAAGCCAAGGAAAGCGTCGGGGAAATTAAGTCTGGCTGAAATTGGAATGTAGAAAATAATGAAGAAAAGGGAAATGAAAGTGGACGAAAAGATAACTTGTCGCCTGCGGGAGCCGAACCCACAAACTTCGGGGGTTTGTAGTGGCGCTAGCTAACACTCTTAGGGCTAGATCTAGTATACATAAATAGCGAAGTTAGTGGACGAATTTATGGCCGTCGCAATAACACAATTGGTAGTGCAACGCACGCATAATGCGGAGGTTGTGATTTCGGCTATATATATATATATATATATATATATATATATATATATATATATATATATATATATATATATATATATATATATATATATATATATATATATTGCATGTGGGTGTCTTCTCAGTTCTGAGCTGATCACATGAACGTTGCCATGCACAATGTTTTTGTTCCCTTCCCAAGGAGCGGGAAGTCGTACGTCGGAAACTGACCGTCTCCAAATTTTCTACATATGTTTATTGACGTGCGTGTAAGGTCATTGGTTTTCATTGCCTGCTTTTCACAGAAGCTTGTGCATGCGAGGAAATTACGGACGTGATAGGATCATATATTGACCAAGAGTGCATTTACGTAGCAATGGTGAAATGTGGGTGTGCATATGATCTACGTATTTTAGACAGCATGTATGTTGCGGTTCGTTCCGCATACACGGCCAACTTTTCAAGCTGTATAAATGAGACTGTTACAGTATGCGAAAGGATATCAGGTGAAAATTTTGAAACAGAAAATATTTGCACAGAAGTATCCAAGAAGAGCGCGTACCATCACTAACGAAGAAATGCCGAGAGCAAAACAAGCGAACAAGGAAATACGTTACTGCGTTGAGCAGTATAATGCGTTCATGATTTTAACCACCGTGATTAGCTAAGAGAGATAGTAAAGCTATTATTTCTGCAGTGACAAACAACGCAGGCACTGCAGCTCACGATCAATATAGGTTGCCTGTTCCCGCTGAAGTTGTACTCAATTAAATGGCAAATAGGTCTTTACGCTTGAATTAGACAGCAATAGACTACCCTGTTCTTAATTATATAAAGCTAATAGGAAAGCCAGTCCTTTTTAAGGCCGGGTATCTAAAGATATTACATATATATTGTTTTTGTTTCAAGATCTGAGCGTCTTCACGCAGATTTTCATTAACTAGTGGTGCCCCCGTCGCCATGATCGTTCTGGAAAACTAATCAGGAAGTTTCTACTGTCTAGCCCTCATCTACAAAAGAAAACTGAAAAGAAAACGCTAATATAATAAATTGTCCTGTTATCCCCAAGTCTACCTGACATGGCGCACTTATCATTTGCTGAAGAGTGCCTGCAACCGGCATCCCTGATAACGCTTCGTGACACACATGAATGAAGTGAATCACGTGCATTCTCAACCGAACCAAAATGTACCAGCTCTTGATTGCACTCTGGCCGTGTGCGCAGAGCGCAATCACTTCAGGCTCAGCAGCAACCATGCGTCATTCCGCAATTATGTAATGGCTTCCTGCATAATGCATCAGTGGATCGTGATGCGCAGTGTTGTAAAAGTTGGACCCAACGTTCGAGGGAACGGGAATTTTTTTTTCATCATTTTGTTCCCGTTAATCTGGCCGTGCAGAGCAGAGATGCAGAGCTGTACGTCTGGTTCTCCGATGAAATTATGTTTTTATACCTAAACGCAAAAATGCAGAAACGAGCACGGGAAGGATAACGACGCGTGCTCGAAAGAGTAAAACCAGCGTCACGTAACACAAGATATGCGCGAAGCCACCAATTACGCAAACATTCGGGAAGAAATACATAGATGGCCTGACATGGCCGTAGGATGATGACCGTTAGTCTGGACATTTAAGAGCAACTAAGTAGTTCAAAACAAGAAGGAGGTTCACAGGAAGAGAGAGAGAGAGAGATAGAAATAACATTTATTAGCCCCGAAGGAACTAAAGCCCAAGTCCGGGCCTCCTGGTAGGCTCATGCCTCCTGGCCCAGAACGTTCTTGACGTGCTGCACCAGAAGCGACCACCACAGTTTTTCAAACCTTCGTGGGGGAGTGGTCCACTCCTCCCAGCTGCCAGGACGCTGGTTGTGTGGTAATTTGGAAAGTATTGCCTTTTTGAAGATGGCGTTTGCAGGGCACTCCCACAAGATGTGTTTATTTGATGGATAGGCCCCGCACTGTTTACAAGTGGGGGAGCCTGGGTCATTGTTAATATAATGCGTATAGTGTGGTGTGAGTAATGTGTGTGTTTGTGCTTTTCGTATGATTGAGGCGTCCTCTCTCGAATGCGTGTAGGTTGGTGTGTTCAGAATTGTTGATGCTTCCCTGCGAGACTTCAAATAGGTTCACGGGAAGATGCAGGCTAGAAGCGATGAACGTTGATAACATAAGAAATGTTACTGAAGGAGTTCAGCGCCACGGTGCAGCCGACAGGCAAACACCCTCTTCCTTTTCCCCATATGAGCGACAAAACGGTTCAGTCGAACGCTTTTGTCAAAACCGTTTTGTCGCTTATCAAATGTGGGGGGCAGGTAGACATGGAGGGAGCGTGAGGGGTAGACAGAGAGAGAAAGGATGCATAGAAAGGCAGGGAGGTTAACCAGATGTAGTTCCTTTTGGCTACCCTGCACGGGGGGAAGGAGGAGGGGTTTAAAAAGAGAAAGAGAGTGGAAGGGAGAGAGAGAGAAAGAGGGACGAGCAGAATCAAACCGCGTACACTATAGAGCGGTAGGGGGCGGCGTTCTTAAAGTCTATCGGGAAGGCCCGTAGACCGCAGCAACCTTATTAACGCGAGTAAGGCTTCAGCGCGGCTGTTCTTTGGTAGTACTGACCTAAAGTTTTTAGTTATGATAGTGTTTGATTGTCGAATTGGGTCCAGCACTCTGCACAACGCTTGTCTTTCGGCATTATAGCTCGGGCAGACACAGATAATGTGTGCGAGCTGTTGCACATGTCGCACGTGGGGCTGTTGGCCATTCCAATAAGGAAGGTATATGAGTTCGTAAATGCAACACCTAGCCACAGAGTGCTCGCCTGGGTGTCACACGTTCAGGCGTTATATGTACGTAGCTCATTGCACTCTGAACAGCCTCGAAATCCCCTGGAGGAGCGGTAGTGCGTCGCAGCGTTGCGTAACGGTAGTGCTCTTCACATTTTTCTATTGATTCAAGACAAGTAATAAACTGCCAACAATTACGATTATTCGCTCTAGCTTTTACGGTGTTTCTTTCTGACCAAAGCAAGCGGCTTTGGCACAAGGCGGAGCGACCGCGTGGTGTACACTAAATAAAATAACACCAGATTGAGAGATAAAATAACATCAGAGAGAGGAAATCGGATGTTGAAACGCATATTTTGCTCCCTTACTTTTACTGAGAATGTCACAAATGGGTGAACACTTTAGCAGTACACCATTAATGCATCCTTTCATTATATTCCATGGTGCTAGAAACTTTTTTTTGAGAAACATACATATTACAGAATTTAAGGGTGCTCGGGCACTTTAACATTTCAAGCAAGTAAAAAGCCATACATGCTTACTTCCCAGCGGATTGCGCCAAGGCATTGTTATAGCACGCCATCTGGTCACAGTAGGCTATGAATGTCATCCTGATACTTCATGTATACAGCGTTTCCGCTGGTGAAGTGGAGAGACCAAGTGGTTTCTTTTGAAGCGAAAGATTCATTACGCTACATCGGGCAGCCTTCGGCGACTCAACAGCTTTCACCTTGAGAGCTAGAGGTCAAACCACAAGAGAGCATTAAGGCACGTTTATAGTCCATCGGCACGCGGGCGAGCGTTATCAGATGCCGGGCGCGTCGGAGCGCATTGGCCGCGCGTCCGGTTACGTTGGCGGTAACAATACGTCGGACCATCGGTCGAACTATAGCCGCTGTTGTTCTCGCCAACGTGACCCAACGTGTGCGCGCGTTCACGCTACGTCGGACTATATTTAGGCCTTTACGGAGCCCTGAAAGGAGACATTGCCGCCGTTGCCCGAGTAGAGTTGGGCCCGGCTGCGAGTTGCAACCAAGTCTCACTACTTTACTGATCACTGCAGTGTCTTCATAGGCATAAAAAATGACGAACAAACACTGTATTCATTGCAAGCATGTCTGCATATCATTGCGAAACCACACCTCGTCCACAGCTCGACAATAGGCCTAGCCAGGGCAGAGAAGCTTTCGCTATCAACCAGGGTTAACCAAAGCTAAACCACATCAATTTTTATTTTCTATTCTACCTGCTGCTTTTACCACTGGCTTCGTTTAAATGGTTTAAGTTCAGTGCAGCTTTATAGATCGGCTGCCATGCGTCAGCGAATCATAGCGCTTTAGTCAATTGTAGTTATTCCGGTACATGTTCTTTCGGATGTAGCTCTTCAGCACTCTCTCATGCAGCATCAGTTGGAATAAACATTTGCAGGTATACATGTGCTATTATCTGCTACCCATAAGAACATAGCATTTATTGGAGTTGCGAGACAAAATTATTTGGTCCTCCTCTCTCCTTCCTGCCTTTTAGGTGTTACTGTTCGCTTTACTTAAATAATTACACCTTGGTATTAGCTTATAGGTAAACTGAAGAGCGTCAGTTTAGCGTCATGTATTTTAGCAACTAGAGGTGCCGGCGCATACTTTAGGTGCTGCATTATTCTCCGTAGTATTGTCGGTGGCTTCATTGCGAATGCATTGCTCTGCAGTTGTACAAGCAATAAAGAAAAAAAAAGTGGAGTGGCGGAGAGGCAATCTATAGGTCCAGAGTTGAAATCCCAGTCAAATGCTGCGCGGCTTTTCTTTCTAAATTTTTTCTACTATTTTTGAAGAACGTCTCGGAAAGCACTTCGGCATTACTTCTCTGGACTTCGAAAATACTAACGTAGGGATAGAATAAATGATATCGCGGTAAAAAGGAAACGTGGTTTACAATTCGGCATAACAGTCATTGGGGGAAGGGTACAATTCCCCTTTACATGGGTGTATGACTTTGCTGAAACACCCCTTTTTATGAGTGTAAGGGAGCCAGGTATAGTCACAAGAAAACACCCTTAAGGGTGCAATTTTTCTTGGTGTGTGGCGTCCGTAGGTGGCGCGTCAAGAGAATTTGACGCTGTTTTTTTAGAGACAACAGAGGGGCAAGGAGATTAACATCACTGTAAGCTTGTTTGGTGGCCCTTTAAAAAGGCGCGGCAACACTCTTGCAAATGTCTGTCGGCATGGAAGGGAATCACTTCAGTAATCTCTTCGCAAAAGAATTTTTCAAAAGTGTTTGCATCAGCACCGTTACCATGATGAGGGAGATGTGCGTGTGCATGCATGTATATTCGTAAGTGGTGCCCCGTACGCGCAAGTGGCAATTCTATTTTTATGAGCTATGAGTGCGTGGACTGGTAAGCATAATATTCTCATTTTGTTCTTGGGCTAGCACTGTCAGCATATGTGCGGAACAAAAGTATCAAATGCGAGAATTGCAGTTGATCGTTCTTACGGGTTTCACACGTGGATTTCAGGCAAATATCGTACTCAGCGTCGTACTTCGTCCCCCACTTCTTGTATCTGCTTTCCGTCGAAAAAAAAAAGGCTGGTTATAAAGACGGCTATCAAGGAAACATCTCTCCCGCACTGCTCTTTTTAATGTGCATGAAATATAAAACAGAGTATCGGTTTTTACACAATGCCAACACTTTCTCGTAGGAACGGCTGTAGTTTTCCCAATGATGATTCCGCTCCATCTAGTCCGAACCACCGATTCGATGCCACTTTCTTTCTCCAAAACTTTGTCATATACTAGCTCTCTATATTTGCCTATATTTTTTACAGACTACTTGTGATTAACATGCTCAACTGCTCTCATCATAACGTGGCTCAGGCTGATAGTACAAAGGTTTGCTTAGTACAATAGTACAAACGCTGCTTGCTGGTCTGCGCAGGCTGTCTTTGTTCGCAGCCTCAGTCGTGGTGATACGAAAACGGCCCCGAAGCCGCCGCAATGCGTGACAATAAGCACTTATTGTTCGTCCATGGCACAAACAGCTTTGTCTGCATCGCGTCCAGTGGGCTTGTCTAGTACGAAGCACGAACATTCCCACATCCGGTCGTAAGTGGGCTGTGAACGACAGCACGGAAATGGCGGGCACTGTTCTTACTTTTTCCGACAAAAGAAGGGAATAATCCCGCCCACAAGGCAATAAGGCCGACAGCGTTCTGTTGCTTTAGACATATTATCGTCCCATGTCGAGTTACATAACAGTTTCCAGGTTGTTATGGTCCTGAATGCCAGGTAACACAAGCAGTCAAGAAATGCACACGCCAGATAAGCAGGTTACATAAAAACATAAGGGTTTCAAATCTTATCATCGGTCAGGATGCCGGTCCCAGCTGAGATGAAGGTTGGTTCTGAAAACAAAACAAAGCGAAGCAAAGCAAGAAAAGAAATGCAGTAGAGATAGCGTGACATGTTATGAAAGCTAAGACACATCTCCTAGTTCGTGTGCGTATATTTACGTAATTCGTTTGTTAGGCTCTCATTTTTCAAACTTTTGCGTCACCTTCATCCAGTCGGGCAAAATTTTCTCCAGGAAATCTTGCTGCTTTCCTCTTCATAAAGCTATTTCCTTAAGGATGTCATAATCAAAATGTTTCCTTCCGTTTTTCTTCGTGTCGAGCGGTGTGAAGAGTCATTTACACAGCTTGAATGTTATTAAGGCAAAAGCTGGTCGTTCTGCGTTCGCATTTTGCCTAAATCGCTGTATTCGTAAAACTCGCACCGGGCAAGTGCTTACTAGTAGACGGAATTACACTTATTGAAGTTTCACAATATCTGCTGTACTGGACAAGGAAGAAAAGGTAATCACGTTGAAATCAGGATCACGTTCACAGAACGTGGTCTTGCGGTTACAAGGCTAGTACAATAAGATAGAACTACTCATATTGAAATTGTGCACTCTCATAGGACGACATTGTTTCAATGTATAAATATTACGATGTGGCAAATAAAGTGAAAGTGGTATCATAAAGTGAATATATTTGCCCTGTGCTTCACACCGATATATACGGCGCGAAAATTTCACTTTTTACTGAGCATCTCGAGACGTCTAAATACGTCGTAGTGCCCTTTATCTGGAATGTCCAGAAAGGTTCATTGGGCAATTTGACTTGAAAAGATTGAAAAATACAGTCTCGCTATTGCAGTTTTTTTTTTCACAGTTACACTGATGTCAACAAGCATCGCTTTTTTTTTTCGGTGTGCTCGTGAGGAGCCTATTATTACTTCTTCTTCTACGAGCGCCACTAAGGAATAGACATAATAGAAACAGCGTGTATGAATACGGAACACCCCTGATCATGCTGGCACTTCGGTAAGATTCTGTATTAGCTTCTATACAGAGAGTCCACTTGAACCCACGTGCTGAGGTCAGCAGGCCAATCAGTGATGAGGCCAGTGCCTTTAAGCAAGGGCTCCAAGATGCATCTTGTGCCTGGACAGCTCCCAAACAGATGATGCATACCCGAGTCTTGTTTCATGGCCCTATCGCTAACGCATCTGCTGTCGCCTTTGACGAAGCACCTCCCGTGGCAGCTCACACCTTGGGTGAGGGCTACCCTCGGCCCGACTCCGCTTCAAAAGTGCCCCCCCCCCCCCCCCCGTTGCAACGTATAACCGTGGAAATAGGAGTTACTGCCGGTAGAAACTGAAATGAGAATGGGGTTTGTACATAGCTGACTGTCTGTTCGTCTTCCTCAAATATTGAAATGTTGAGATCATTTTAGTAGTATAGGTAGCACATTCAGCAGAGAATCTATTCAGGCAGCTGTAAAATCCTATCGACAGACTTGCCCGCCGCATAAACCCATTGGTTATAGCCTGCTACTGAGTACGAAATCGCTGTTTTTATTCCCAGCCTCTGCTGTTTTAATTCAAATGAAAGCGGTACGGAATAAAACCTGTTTGCGCGAGATTTCCGTGCACACTATTAGTTAGTTTTTTATTTTTTCAGAGCACACTATTACCGCATCTATTACCCATGCGTAGCTTTCACGTTGTGAGCTATTTATCGCCTCAGTCGTTCAGATGACAGACCACTCTCTAAGACAAGATGCGGGGATTTTGGCGGAAGCACACTTGCACGCACAAGGCCATAAAAGGCCTTGTCTGTCAGTGTACATTCGTCTGCGAAAGTATTCGCACTGACTGTTCGAAACATTATCAGGATCGATTTCGGGGTTTCATCATGTCAGGCCGGATAAACATGCCTTAATATTGAGGGAAAAAAGTTGTGCCAGTGAACACAACGCTTCTCGGCGTAATCAACAATAAATCATGCCATAAAACACGTACATGCATATAATACCGGCTCACAAGTAAATTAGAATCTCACCGCTTGAACTCCTAATGAAATATTGCTTGATATTCAACGGCTTAATCCATTTTCCCATTTTGTTATTATTTGGCCTACCGCATTCTTGGGCCACTGGGTACGTGCCACCGGATGTTCCGACTTATATATCACAAAATTTTGACGCGCGATGTAGAGCCAGTGAGAGCGCATCCGCTTTGTGCAATCAAACGATAAATCACGACGAAGAACCGGCACAAATAATACCGGCTAATACGCATCCCTAAACCACACGGACCTCTTAATCGAGTGGCGCATAATATTTACCGGCTTCTATGATTTTTTTTCTTCAAATGTCTCTTATTTGGGCAGCGCTATTCTTGTCCAATCCGCCAGAGTGTGTATCTGCCACTGCTTCATATGCAGTATAAAACACGTAAATGTATTTAGATATATGTGTCGTATACTTCTCAGTGTACATACCTTTCTTCACCATTCTTCCGTTGACAAGCATCATAGATCGCCTTCGCCCAGCGTGACATCGTTTCACAGTGCGCATCCGCATGAACTGCTGCTGGACATTTTGGCATAGCTTGTGAACACTGTAGTGGATAAATGTAGACGTTGCATAAATGAAAGCTGTGACCGGTGTGGTGCATACACATAAACATTGCATGAGGTTGCACGCTTGCATAGGACAAAAATAAACACAATCATGCGCATTGCATTTAGTGGCATAGCATTTAATTGACCTCTTCACGTTACCTTAACTTCACATAGATTCCAACATGTGGTTTGGGAACAGCATACATTTCTGCCTTTCTTTTTTCTAATAATATGCTTGCCCCTTTCCATTTACTGAAATGTTCGGTCTGCGGGTATGGCCTTTGGTTAGCCTGCCTGTGTTGCAGCTTGTGTTTTACAAGCTAAGCTTGTCTATGTCTAGCCTGAACGTCCGTGTCTGTTTGCAGAAACTATCATCATCAGCAATGGCTCGAGCGTTGTCGTCTTCTTCCATAGCTGGCATGTCGCGCTCGTGCCATTGCTCCCGCGTTCGTCGTCGTCGTCGTCTTCTCCCACAGCTGGCTCCGTTACCGCTCATCATTCCAGCGTAGAATTTCGCTTCTCTTCTGTCGTCGTAATAGGGAGGCTGCGTTTACGGGGGTATGCGCCGTTGCTTAAGGGGGAATGAGCCATTCATTGTCATACGTGAAGGACAGATTTAATCTCGAAGCAATTTCATTTTGAAGCATCGAAGCGGCAATGACGGGCAGATGCTGCTAACCACGCCACTGAGCAAACTCGAGACAACGAACGCAAGCATTTGTGGTTCGACAATAACTTGTCCCTCATCAGTGTGATCCGCACCGACGAACAGCGACACAATGCCTTGGAAGTGTTGAATGAACATTAAGCTACTAGTGGAGAAGACCTTGGTGATTTTAGAGTTTGCGGTACGTGTAAGGAATCTTTCATCAAGGGAAAACTGCCTGCGTTCAGCACTATGAACGGGTGCGTATACCTTTCATTTGTTGAGATGATGATAAACTTCGCTTATCATCCATCTTCACGGAGTGGAAGAGCTGACGAATTTTTTATCTCTCTCCCTGGAGCGTTAGCATTAGTCATTCAAATTCTACCTCGGAACGATTCCGTCCATAAGTGTTACGAATATAGCGCAATAAATGTAATCCAATAAAATCATCAAGCCAACCATTTGCCAGACAAGTAAGAAGAACTTCCTGGCGAAACGCAAAGGGGCTGAAGCTGTAGTGAATAGTTTGAATAATGTATGACAGCAAGGAAAGGAGTGAGCAAGATGCGTTGCGGTTCATCCCAGAGCCAAGGGGGTATCGCGTGAGGCATTGCGTAAGGTTGTCCAAGAAGTTTAGCTATCTTTACTCATTTTTTCCATTATGTTTGGTGGTATGAGTTGTCTGTCATTTAAAATAACAAAAGCTGGCGCCAAACGAGAAGGGATCCCTGATCCCGCCACTGTGACCAAACCAGGGTCTAGATTGTGCTGGTTAAAGAAAAGTCGAGAGAAACTCACGCCTTGATCCCATAACGGCGTGCATTCAAAGCTGTGACACCATTAAAATGCAAAGAGACTGAAAACGCTAAGTACAAATAAAACGTCTTCTTTCCGGGATGCCGGAAGAAGAGCCTGTAATGCAGAAAAATGGAGCCGAGATTGGCAGACAGAGTGTAAGGCTTTTCGTGCACGCATTTTCGTATCAGGCGCTTGCCAGGAGAGCCATGCTATACCCTAAGCCCCGGTGGTAAATAAATGAATAAGCAATGACCATTATGGAGATGCAAGCCACAGGAACAGCGTTGTGATCTAAAGACATTAAGGTGCGATGAGGCAACAGTTGTGTTGAGATGACACCGCAGCCTCGCGTAATAATGATGCCTGCTCTCGAGACAGGTCTCCAAAATTGATTTTTGTTGGAGAAGAAGCGCCGGAAATGTACTTTACCTCCATGAGCTGTAGTGAGGATGTCAGACACGTCTGATTTACTGTGTAGAAACTTGCAAGAACACGAAAAACGAGAACTTTGAGCGACCAAGAGTCATTTTTCGTGTTTAACTGTTTTTTTTCTCGTGTATCTCGTGTATAACAGGTAAAACGTAACATTTTATTGATTGATGTTTGGGGTTTGCTGTCCCAAAGCGATACCGATGCTATGAGATGCCGTATGGTAAAGAACGCTGGATTACTTGGTGTTCATCAACGTGCACTCAAAGCGCGGTACACAAGTGTTCTTGCATTCCGCCCCCTTTGGAATGCAGCCGCGTCGACCAAAAATTGGAATCTGGTAAACAAATGTATTGCGTAACTAGAATTAGATATCATGCATGCAGAAGTACAGTTTTCTTTAATGTAGATATTTTTTTCTGTTTATTGGGTCAAACGGATGTGAAACGTGCACAGCGGAAGTCAACAGATATTCACAAGTGTTTCGCAGGAAAGAGCAATCCGAGACTGAGTAACGCATAATTTGGAATGCAGAACTGGATGTATATAGTTTAGAAAGTAGCCGACATTTGTGGGAGCTCGTTTTCAACGGACATCAAAGTTGTTGCAGATGACACATACACAACGAAAGTATTTGCCGACAGAGGGCCATTTGAAGCAACAGTATGATGTAATCAGACCGCTTCGTTGTCGAAGGTGTCGCTGATTACTCGAGGTCACTTCCGCTACTTGCTCATCGAGTTTCTGTACAAACAAAAAATGCGTTTTCTTACATATTGGGTCAACTCGCACTTTTTTTCAGCCGAAAAAGTGGCAGGATATTGCAATGTAACCACAGTGGTGCTCTTATTGAAGGTGAACACGTGCTACTTTTTCTGCTGGGAAATTTATGTTCAAAGGCAGCGCAGCTCCTTACTATGCAATTTCGATCTGTTGGATGCTCATAGTGTGTTTTAAGTATTGCAGCGAAGGTGCGCCAACGTGGACACCGTGTTCTACCACATCCGTAGAGTACCCACAGTTCCTTAAAGAAGCATTAATTCATTTCCAAAGATAGGTGTGATGTTTTTCTTTATCTCTTCGCTGGCGAACTTGGCGCTCGTAATTTAGTCCCTATAGAAGGTTATTAGCGTTAGATTAGAGTCCATTATCAATCAATCAATTTTGTTTACCAGAAACAAAAGGAACTCGAGCGACACCTGGGCAAAAAGCTGTCGAAGCAGCTTGACGGAGGCTCAGCACTCACAGGACATATACACAGAAGACTCATTTGATTCCTATTTCGCAGTGTTTATAGCTGCCCATTTCTTACTTCCGAAACAGCGTAATGCTGTCATGGTCATTCAACGGCAACGAATTATAAAAATAAAATAAAACACATATGTATATTAGAGGCTGCTCGACGTTTTCGTCGAGGCAAGTGAAAGGATGAGCGAATATATGCGATATGTGCTGCCTGATATTTTAATATTGTGTGCGTTCAGATCCATTTATTGATGTCTTGAACGGAAATTCTCATTCATATGCCAGCCCGACACTTCTATGAGCCTAGCAGTTCGGCTCTGGGAGTTTCTTGGCGATAGACTTTATTTCCCGCAACTTCCGCGGGGTCATTTGCATATAATGGATTTGATCATCATGTAGATTCTGGGTGGCATGCTGTGCATGAGGCAATCACCTTTTCACATTTATTAAATAGTAAGGAATCGCCAAAGCCAAAAGCTTGTCATGTAAATTCTAGATGTCACTGAGAGTCGATAAATGGGACTCAAGGAAATTTTGCGGCACATTTCAGTAGATAATGACCACACAATATTTCTAGGGTATTACGACATGCTTACTGTTAAAGTTAAATGGCTTCCTAACAATGGAGAAAATGAAACTTTAATGAATTTTATGGGAACCAAAAAGAAAACAACAAAAATTATGGGGTTTTACGTGCAAAAACCACGATCTGATTATGAGGCACGCCGTAGTGGGGGACTCCGGAAATTTGGACGACCTGGGGTTCTTTAACGTGCACCTAAATTTAAGTACACGGGTGTTTTCGCATTTCGCCCTCATCTAAATGCGGCCGCCATGGCCGGGATTCGATCCCGCGACCTCATGTTCAGCAGCCCAACACCATATCCACTGAGCAACCTCGGCGGGTAAAACAAAAGAAACATTCATTTTCTGAAGATTTCAGTAACTGAATAATGTGTACAACATCATTTAATCGATATGCAAAGCATGTGCAGAACTTTCAAATAAAACCCAAATAATTCATGTACCATTGCGTTATGACTTCAGGAAACTTAAGGTATATTTCTAGTACTTTCTCAAAACAACATAATACATCGCGGATGTAACCAGATCAAGGTAGCTACGACTACGGGCTCGAGCATGTTTGCATTTCTAAAAATAAAGAAACGGGGGGGGGGGGGGTCATGTTTGCGCATATTTGTGTTTCTGTAGGCTAGAAACTGTTAAAATGTAATGCGCTGAGCTGACGCCTTTAAGTATTTACCCCACGTGATAGATTATTGCCTATCATGATATGTCGTCCTTGAGGGACTCTTAGACAAATTGGGGATTCTGCTACATAGCTTACACAGTGTAGCTTCTAACTTTGGTTCGGCTTATTCCTCTTCGAAACCAACTCCGGCAACAGTTCTTGGAGGAAAGCGCATCACTTTATAATAGCGTCCCTGAGGAGTATTAGCGCTCCACAACTTCATAAATAGGGCGAGGTGAGCTCGTTTCGGCACCGCTGTGTCACGAAAACGTATGTAGCACTGACAATTGCGTCATTATGAATTCGTTCAACTGATTAATCCATTTTACATAGGCTCCCATGTAACGCCTGCGGGAGATTTCGGACGACATAGTTCAAATGAAATTTTCGTTCAAGCAGAGTTGTACTGATACGAACATTTCGGCGGTAGATATTAAAACATCGTCAGTATATATGCGCTGGCCAAATCACGCATGCGCGTAAGTGAGCCAGCACAGAGTGGAAGAAACTAAGAAAACAGCTTACGCGCATGGACATCTTGGCAGAAAGAAATGTTGAGAATATTTTCAAGCAAAACTTGTATTGCGTCACAAGTGTCAGCGGTGGCGGTGGTGTCACGCTAAACTACTATCGAAGACCTGTCAAAAAGTCGCGTCTCGTTCACTTGGTATATAACAAAATTGGCATGGAAGGGTACGAATGTATGACTAACATGACTGATAGGTCATGACATCAATAACATCACATGCTCGTCAGTTACGCCACGATTAACGATAATAAAATCACGTGTGGCACATACCCGCATTGGATATGTAAGGAAAGGAAGGAAGGAAATGGGTTGGCGCACGCTCCGCCGGGCTTCCCTCGCCTCAGATCAGTTTCGGCGATAGGATGGGAACGCAGTGAGTGGTACGTTCCGCCGAGGAGGAGGCTGCGTTTGAGCAGCGGCGCCTGCTCGAACTCGCTCGGGAAAGGGCTCGTCGTCGACGTGCCGATTCTAGCGTGAGGGCTTCCGAAGCCCAGGCAAAACGTCAGCGAAGAGCCGCGGACCCTGAGTTTTGGGCAAACGAAGCGGCATGCATGCGACAGCATTTTTGACCCCATTTTCTCGACAGGGGAAGGGTTGATGATTTTTCCTCAGAAATAGGCTCTGATCTTACCGTCCGGCGTGGATACTTAACCCCGGCTCCGGTAGTTAAGTGCTCTCAGCTGTTGAAGTAGAACGGTTATGACTGCGGCCTTTTTGCGGAACTGTCAGCTTTAAAGCTTAGCCTTCTTTGGTTCGGTCCCCCACTTTGCCTGAGCGGCTGTTTAACCTAGTAAACCGGGCTGATCCCGGAGGCAATGCAGTCAATGCTGTTTTGATACCGGGAACCGTGTAATCAAATGTGGTTGCTGGGTGGGTAGACCCTAATACGGGGGCACGGGATGCGTCCTCGCAAAGGTTTTAATGTGAATTGTAAAGCGGCACGACCCTGAAGAGGAAGCTTTAGCTTCAGAGAGAGACAGAAAGGGAAGGAAAGACAGGGAGGTGCTAGCCAGTTTAAGTACCGGCTGGCGATTAAGAGCACCTATCTAAATACATGGAAACGAAAAAATTGATTTTACTCGACAACCACTGCACCTATTTTGATGTCGTCTGTTGCATTAAAAAGCAAAAATGAAACTCTAGTGAGCGTAGTAAGCCTATTTTTATTCAGGCCGTCAGACTTCTAAACCGATTTTTTGTTGTCGAAAACAGCAAAATGATAAAGGAAACTCGATTATCATGCTTCAACTCTGTAACTCAGCAATGAAAAACGATATCACATTTCGTTTAAACTCTACATAATAATAAATTTAAAGCGAACAAAAGCGATATAATTTACACGACTCTTAAATCCGCCACAAATTTGTGCGTACAACTTTTGCAAAACCCTTGTACACGTAATTTGACGTAAGCTGTCAATCCATATAGGAAATTTGTCCACTTTAGATGCTCTAACAAAAACAGTTTACAAGACTGCGATATCTATCTTTGGTGCAGAAGTAACATTTTTTTAAAGTTCGTGTTTAAATTTTTGTTTAAGCTTAACAATTTCTGGCAATCTTTGAATTCTTGCAGCCCCTAAAGGAAATTATGCTTCCTGCAGTAACTGAAATTTAATTTTGTTTCTCTCAAGTACATCAAATTTCTTTGAAACCGGCGCAGTTATTGTTTCAAAAAAGCATCTCTGCGTTTTACAGGTATACGAATAGGCGGCATCGGAGTTGGCCCAAAGCTAAAGCTTACTCTTAAGGCAGTAAAACGTCACAGAACCCACCACGCCCTGTAGCATTTACCAAAAGCGCTAACCAATGATTGTACTCAGCAACGTGCGAGTATCTCACAGGTATACCGGGAAGCTATCGCTTGAATTTGACCGTCATTCACCGATGGCATTGCCCACTTTATTTTGTGTTGTGCTAAAATAATGCCTACCAACGCACTGAAACGTAGGCAACACGGAGTTGACCAATTATATGTAGCCCCGTGAAAGCCATTCCGCCTTAAAACGAGTTTATCGTCGTCGGTCGAATACGCGCTGAGTTCTTCGCACAGGTTATGACCAGCGGGCATGGGGCCAAAAGAGCCACCAGGGCCTGGATTCTGAAACACTCCTTTCCTTACTAAGGACGTCTTACACGCTGTAAGGCGACCTGGCATCAATTCTCGAACGCCCCTTACTAAGTGACACTAAGTTAGGGCCTCCTTGGTGCTTCCTCACGCTTAGGGAGCCGGCAAGCTACCTTCATGCTTCCTAACCGCGCTCCTCTACCTGAACACATGCTTCTCCGCAAGACATTGCACGCGGTACGCTCGTCTTGAATAGGTGCCGTGCGCAGCCAACGCCGCGGCAGCCAGCCGCCGTGTATTGACGTCCAGCTTGGTTCCGCAGACTTCGCTTTGTGCAATTTCATTGTGATTCTGTTTTATTGCGATAGCAATTATATGGACACTTCAACCGGATTTCTGCCGTCGGCGTCGCCGTCGTCGTCGCCGTCGCCGTGAGGTTCCGTATAGATTCCAAGGGCGATAAAATCGTCGCCGCGGGCCGTATGCGCGAGCGAAAGCGCACGGAGGACGCACGCTATCACGGAGGGCGAACTCCCCCGCGCGCTATCACGGAGAGCGAACGCACGGTGGAAAGCAAACGCGATCGTCGCGCGAAAAGCCGAGGTGGTATGGCAGGGAGGGAGGCGGGGCGGCGCTGTGCTCCGGCACCAAAGGCGTATCTTGCCACTCAATCTCCCACACGTAAGCAAGAAACGGGAAGATGGGGGGAGGGGGGGGGGGGCGCAGCTTCTTCTCTGCCAACAACTTCTTCTCTGCCCTTTGCCTGGCGGTGCCGGTCTCCCGCACCGTCTCTTATCTCCACACGGCTCTGACCTTTCTATGCGGTGTGCATTCGCCGCTCAGTTTCCGTTGAAGCGATAGACCGCACGATTCTTCGCCCGCTGCAGTGGCTGGCTGCGCTTGCTGCCAGCGTTTTGACAGTCATTGTCTGCGGTCATTCAGTGTGATCTATTCATGTTTACTTGTGCGCGCTGACACCACGATTGTTATTTCAGTTAGTAAGCCATGCAATGTGTCCACGTTTATGCACACCATAAAACTACTATCCCCACTCCGAATAGCTCTCTGCTAATTTTCTATCGCAATCGATGCTTTGCCTTTCGGGCGAAACTGCGACATTTTTTCTGTGAAAAGCGAGCAGCGATAATGACGGCGTTGTGATATTTATCCGAAGACGATAGCTTCGAAAGCTATACAAGGTTTCTTCGACGTGATAATGAACTTCTTTACGGGACTGTGTACAAGCCTCCACCGTTGACTCCAGTCCGGCATGTGATTGACAGGCAGTATCTACTGGAACACTACAACGAAGTGGAGTTTCTAGCCCGGTATCGTTTTTCCAAGCGAGCTGTTACAGCCATACTGGCAGAGCTGCAACTGCATTGTAACACTGACAATAGAGGAGCGCCGCTACCTGCTCTGTTGAAGGTCCTCATCGCACTGCGTTTTTACGGAACGGGTGCCATGCAAACTGTTGTGGCGACCTTGTGTATGTATCCCAACCCTCTATATGCCGATGCACTTGAGATAAGACACAGCTGATATGCCTACGTTTGTATACGAAGTACATTCGGCTGCCAAACGCCAGTGAAGCGAGGTCAGTCATGACTAGGTTCTATGCCATTGGAGGATTCCCCGGGGTTACTGGGTGCATAGATCGTACTAATATACTCTTTAAAAGCCCCGGTGTAGACGACGCAGAAGAGACGGAGGAAGAACGAGCCGCACGCCTTGAGAAGCGTTGTAAGTACGAAGTGGCCAGGCGAGTGGGTTCAGATGAGGATAGCACCCGAAACGTGTTGAGGTCATTGGACGGCAACCCCTTATCCTCCCGCCTCAACGACCATCGGGCCGTCTTTGTGGCAATTGAGAAAGAACAAGATAAAGACTTTCACAATAAATACGTTACACTTTAAAATTGTCTAGCATTTAATGCAACCGTAACTTAACGAGAGGTTACAACCAAACCTAAACGCTCAGACGTACGAAGCTAATCGATAAACATGTAACCGTAGAGAGAACCAAGCTAGAGAATAAGATTAACCGTACCTCTCGCTACGCACACCCAAGCATAACTGAGTTAATCCACACCAAATTTTTCTTCCTCCGTGAAATAAGTTTTGCCCGGCATGGAAAATACACACACACACACACACACACACACACGCACGAAACCAAACGCAGGCCAAAAAAGAAAAAGAAAGCGACGCCTGGCCACCGAACAGTCAGATGCTGCCAAAGTTGCTAGACTGAGCTTGCTTTCCTGCCATGTGCATCATTTTTGAGCTACTTTTGCGTCATTACCGAAAGAAATGGAATTTATTCCCTGGTATAGAAGTAGAAATGCAATTCTAGCAGCGCCGGAAGTTTCCTTTGGCATTCATTACAAATATTTAGCATGTTTAGTAAGTAATCTCAAACCCAGAAGCCTGTAACGTTCCACTTCCTTTGGTGAGGCGCTCCTTCCGCAGGGAAGGTGAAAGGAAGCTTTAAGAATTCGCGATGACCTTCTGAGGGTGCCTAACGTTTAGGTAGCATGAAGGACTCCTTGCGTAAGGTAGGGAAACTGTCTAAGGTTAGGAGCATTCCTGAATCCGGGCCTAGGTGTCTCTGTGGGATTGCCTCAACTAAAGTTACTGTATAGACTCCCTTTAGGGAGGCCGTAGGGAGCCTGTACTGTAACTTTGGCCTCAACTAAGGTCCCTAGATAAAACAACTTTTTATCTAGGGCTCTTAGCCTCCACGAGAGTGACGTTTGGTAGCTGCGGCCCCGAGCCATAACAAGAAAAGCGGCGACAACGTTAAAAAATCGAGCACAATTTTCTAAGAACTTCCTGAGTGTTGACATCATCCTAAAACAAAATTAATGCATCTTCAGGGAAAAGACCGCATGCTCTGGGACATTAGATGAGCACTGGTCGCGCTGAAATGCTTTGCCCGGGTTATTTTTTAAATTTTTTTTTGTTACGATGAGACAGGCTGAACATTCGCTTCGCCATTTTCTCCAGAAAAACGTTAGAAGCTGATTTTGGTTAAAGAAAAGGAAGAAAGAAAACAAAAACAAAAGAGAAAGAATCAAATCGAGGTCGAGCCTCCCTCGACGCACCAAGACTTTCGAAGACCTGTACTAATTCTTCACTGCGGTAGTGGCTTATTCTTCTTTCGCTATTAGCAGCAAAGTATGACAAGGTTCGCCACAAGAAGGCTGGCTACCCGAAAATCTTGGGTAAGAAAGAACAAAAGAGAAAGGTAACGAAATTTCAAAGCATTGCCGAAAGAAGTCTAAAACGAAATAACAAAACACTCACAAAGCCAACCAGTAGCGCACCCAGGATCTCTGCCAGGGGGGGGGGGGGGGTTGACAGTTTGCCAATACAATCTAAACAGCACTAATTTCTATTTCTTCACGGGAAATTCTCAAAAAATTCGCTTTTAGCGAGTGTGCAGATGATTGCGCGTCTTACATCTTAGTTGCAGTGTTCAAATGCGTAAGGAAAGAAAAGGGGTTAAACAAAAGGGGGGGTTTAGTCGGCCTTGGGGTTCCAACCCCCGAATCCCCCCCCGTCGTTGCGCCACTGAAGGCAACTCCATGGCCTACATAAAAAATATAGAAAAGAACGCAAAACTGTTGTAAGAATACGAGAACAACAGAAGGTCATGGAAGCAATGAGAAAGTAAAATATAAATATACCCATATAGTAGTGTTTAACGAAATTGCTCGAATCATTATATATCCACGACAAAATTCCATAAAGCCGTGATACTCTTTGCTAATCTTTGTTGGGGCTCGATCAGGGTCCAAGCATTCGCTGCACAAAGAAAGGGCGGCTATCCAAAGCGTTCGGATGACTGCGAAGGATTTTTAGGCAGTATGAAGTATGCCAGTGGTGTTCAGGCTACTCCACTCTGTCCACACGAACGTTATGGTGAGAAATAAGGAAGAAACTAAGGATGGATAACCGGTGGACCATTAGAGTTACAAAATGGATACCAAGAGAGGGGAAGCGCAGTCGAGGACGGCAGAAAACTAGGTGGGGTGATGAAGTTAGGAAATTTGCAGGCGCAAGTTGGAATGAGCTAGCGCAAGACAGGTGTAATTGGAGACCACAGGGAGAGGCCTTCGTCCTGCAGTGGACATAAATATAGGCTGATGATGATGATGAATGAAGAAACCAAGGCTTAGGGTTCCCAACGCAGCATAGTCTGCGTGATTTACATCGATTGATATGAGAGCAGCAATGTGTGAAAGAGAAATTATGTTGTGAGGTTTAACGTCCCCGAGCTTCACCGTGGGTTATGACGGACGCCGTAGTGCTGGGCTCCGTATTAACTTAGACCACTTGGGGAAGTCCGGTGCACGAGCTATTTTGCATTCTTCCCTTACCTGAATGGGGCCGCTACAGCTGGGAATCGAACACTCCTCGACGTCGGGCTCAGACACAGAGCGACATGGCCACTAAGCCACCACCCAATATACAAAAGAAGTAGAGGGATGATACGAAAGTAAAGCAAATCAAAGAACAAAACAAAAGACAGAAAATACCGCAGGGGTTTCTGCTCTCAGGCAGCCATGAACGTTTGGCATCTCAATTGCGCTGAAAAGGCCAACACCAATATTGCGGCGTTGGAAACCAGCTGTGTTTGTAAACAGCAGCCCGTTCCTCGGAAGTCCGCCAAGCGTTTATCTGAACGTCTGCAAAAGACACTGGAAAAAGAAGAGAAATGACTCAACAGCGGCTCGAAGATTGCCTGAAGATGCGGGCCACTGGTCAGGCCACGGCTGCCCAAAACAATGATCACGAAAGCAAACTGCACGATGAAAGTGCTGCGCCTTCTTCGGCGCATTCTTTTTTTACCCCTTTTTTTCTTCTATGCTGAGCAGCACGGCCCAGAACAAAGCGATAATGGAGGGCCGGACACCACTTCTGGCTTGCAGTGAACGCCTTTGGATTGTTCTCCACCCCTTGAAAACGCCGCAGGACGTCACGTTTTTTTTTCTTCTCGACCCTCGGTGCTTTCTGAGTAACGAAGTCATCGAAGACGGCTAGCGTTATGGTTTAAATAGCGCTCACACCCACATGCCACCAGTGTACCGATACGTGCGACTCTTGTACGGCGCTCGCAATAGAGTGGTCACCGACCTCTGGTTGCATTGAATTACTGCAATGTTCGCACGCCCTTGAGGGATTAGAAATTAGGCCATTCCCTCTATACTTGCGTGCTTCCCAATTAAGTGAGTCTCGGCGCAAAGGCGCTTACCGAGGATAAAATCATCAATCGAAAGCGAGCCAGCGTCGGCTATAGTGGGTAATCCGTAACGCTGGGGAAAATGCCTCTGACAGATAACAATAACTGTTTTACTTCTACGGCAGTTAATATTTGTTTTTTTTTTCTAAGTGCGTACTCTATATCTTGCGGCCAATAAATTTCAGTGGTCGGAATGTCTTAAGAAAGATAAGAAAAGTGCGATCAATTAGCGTTGCAATAGCAGCAGAACACCGGACTTCCGCGATGCAGAGCGGCAAGGTACACGTTATGCCAAATGCTGATAACAAGCATAACTAGAGGGGAGAAGATCTGGAAGGAGAAAATGGGGGAACGGTTAGGCACAGCCCGCAGCGAAAGTGAGACGGGCAGTATTGATCTCGCCATTTGAAACGCAAGCAAGAAAGCGCATATGAGAATAAAACAAAGATACAGCAGCCCCAGGGATTAGACTCCCGGGACACGCCACGAAGTTCGAACACAGCAACACAATCAAAGTGCGCGACCGCCTTCATTCTGTCAAATGTGATAATAAAATAACGATAAAGAAGCGAAAAGAAAAAGAGAAATCAACACAATTGTTCACAACACCGGGTGAAGCCACTGCAGACAGTAGCGACTCCGCGGTAAAAGCGCCGAATTCCACTGCGCTCCGACGCGTTAATTATTCGCGCCGCCTCTTTCGCCCGGACGAAATTGGAAGTGCTACTTCGTTTAAATATAGACCGTGGGAGAAACAGTGCCCCATCACGGCATGCGAGCGCTAAACGTGCTGAGAAGCGTACCCGCTCCCAGCTGAGCGCACTTTCACCAAATCCTTGCAACGCTGTGAATGCTGGTCCTTCCAACGGTTTTTAGTTTCGCAAATTCCTGCACGATATTATGCAAAGGCTTGGAACAATGAATGGTCACGATGTGGCCGGCTGATATTGAGGGAGGGTGGTTCTTGCTTCAAAATGGCAGTTCGATTTAGGCGGCGGATTAGAAGGGCGCATTTGCGGCAGCTGCATGCTTTGAGCGGAACAAAGAACGTGACTCGCCTGCAGTGATTCGTGGCAAAAAGCACGGCTCTGTTCGCAAGGTATTCGCTGTTGGAAGGGCAGCGAAAACAAATGAGAGGCACATGCGACATGACCCAGGAAAAAGAGGAAGCGAAAAGGAATAGGAATGCGTTCGAACAAGTAAGCAATAATATAGAAATGCAAATGTTTCGGCAGTGATTGTGCTCACTTATGATAAATTCTTATTTTTGGCTGCCGTCAACTTATAGCAACTTATAGGTGATCACTGATAAATTTCTTAATGGGCTCTATTTACCTATTTTACTATTGACTGGCACTGATGGAGCCTGTGAGCCTGTAATATGAACTACGCGTATGTGGTCATATTACGTAAGTAGACTACAGCAATTTACTCATTTTGCTCAAGCACATTTCCGTTGTAACCAGTGTTTGAATTCATGAATCACAGTCGCTAGCTTCATCGCAATAATATACCAGTGCCTGCCATTTGCAAGGTGTAACATGGCGCTGGTCCGACCATACAGACGCATGTCTTTTCAAGTGACCCCCGAGAGTGCGTAATAAAATCCTTTGGTAAAAAAAAAAAAAAAACTATCCTGACATTTTAGTTTTTTTTCACTCCTACCACATAATTAGCTCGACGCACTAGGCGAAATATCCGACAATTATCTTTCTTTTATTTATTTATTTATGTAATAAATAAATAAATAAATAAATAAATAAATAAATAAATAAATAAATAAATAAATAAATAAATAAATAAATAAATAAATAAATAAATAAATTAGATTGGGGAGGGCGCCATGTTGTACGTCGATTTACCGCTGCGAAGAATAGATCTGTGGTACAAAGAGGGAAGCGGAATAATGTCAAACAAGAGGCTAGACGGCTTATCCTTTGTTTTATCAGACCAGGACGCAGGCATGCGATACGTACTGTATTAATATATTAAATACATATTTCGTTATCATAGAAACACCAGAAATGCCTTAGCGAAAAGCCGGGAGCGAGAATACAGAGTGCCAGAGAGGAACCACTCCAGAGTATCTATGATTATCAAGTCAACTGTACCTGATTACAGGGCACAGAAAAAAAAGAACATTACATGGGGATTCCAATATGTGCGTACAAACGATGTGTTCTCACGCTGCTGCATGCAGACGCGAAGAAGGAGCAAATAAGCACAGCAGTGTGCCTGTCATGAGAAGTAGAGGTAGGATCTATAATAATAGATAGATAAGCCCAGCAGCCCAATTACGAGAGCAGATAGCATAACAGCTTAGCCCAGAGAAGCAACTGCATGGAAGTAACTAGACCGGTTGTTTGATCTCCGACAAGCGCGTGATAGTAAGCGTTCACTTTGGTCCTCGACATAAGCCTTCCTAACGAGCGTGTTATTGTCGTTATTGTCAGTTTTGTATGTTCAGAAAGTTTGTAGTCTCGTGATTAACCTATCTATCTACCGATTAGGTCGCTATCTTGCTTAAGGCAAGATAGCGACATAAGTACACAATACAAAGGCACACATGAGAGGTGCTAACAGCTGATAATATTATTGGAGGCAAAGGAGAAATACAAAAGTCAGCCTGCACGTTCGTATCATCTTCATCATCATCAGCCTATATTTTGGTCCACTGCAGAACGAAGGCCTCTCTCTGCGATCTCCAATTACCCCTGTCTTGCGCTAGCTGATTCCAACTTACGCCTGTAAATTTCCTAACTTCATCACCCCACCTAGTTTTCTGCCGTCTTCATCTGCGCTTCCCTTCTCTTGGTATCCATTCAGTAACTCTAATGGTCCACCGGTTATCCATCCTACGCATTACATGGCCGACCCAGCTCCATTTTTCCCTCTTGATGTCAACTAGAATATCGGCTATCCCCGTTTGCTCTCTGATCCACACCGCCCTCTTCCTGTCTCTTAACGTTAGGCCTAACATTTTTCGTTCCATCACTCTTTGTGCGGTCCTTAACTTGTTCTCGTGCTTCTTTGTTAACCTCCAAGTTTCTGCCCGATATGTTAGCACCGGTAGAATGCAATGATTGTGCACTTTTCTTTTCAACGACAGTAGTAAGCTCCCAGTCAGGATTTGGTAATGCCTGCCGTATGCACTCCAACCCAATCTTATTCTTCTGTAAATTTTTTTCTCATGATCAGGGTCCCCTGTGAGTAACTGACCTAGTAAACGACTCTAGAGACTCTAGAGGCTGACTGGCGATCCTGAATTCTTGTTCCCTTGCCAGGCTATTGAACATTATCTTTGTCTTCTGCATATAAATCTTCAACCCCGCTCTTACACTTTCTCGGTTAAGGTCCTCAATCATTTGTTCTAATGCATCCCCATTGTTGCTGAATAGGACAATGTCATCTGCAAACGAAGGTTGCTGAGATATTCGCCATTGATCCTCACTCCTAAGCCTTCCCAGTTTAAGAGCTTGAATATTTCTTCTAAGCATGCAGTGAATAGCATTGAAGAGATTGTGTCTCCTTGGCTGACCTCTTTTTTGATAGGTAACTTTCTACTTTTCTTGTGGAGAACTGAGGTAGCTGTGGGATCCTTGTACATATTTGCCAAGATATTCACGTATGCCTCCCGTACTCCTTGATTACGCAATGCCTCTATGACTTATGATCTCCACTGAATCAAATGCCTTTTCGTAATCTATGAAAGCAATACAGAGAGGTTGATTGTACTCCGCAGATTTATCGATTACCTGATTGATGACATGGATATGATCCATCGTAGAATATCCCTTCCTGAAATCAGCCTGTTCTCTTGGTTGGCTGAAGTCAAGTGTTGCCCTGATTCTATTGGAAATTATCTTGGGGAATACTTCATACAATGCTGAAAGCAAGCTAATGGGTCTATAATTCTTCAATTATTTAACGTCTCCCTTCTTATGGATTAGTATAATGTTGGCGTTCTTCCAGCTCTCTGGTACACTTGAACTCATAAGACATTGCATACAAAGGGCCACACGCTTTTTAAGCATGATATATCCTCCATGTTTGATTAAATCGACTGTTATTCAATATTCTCCATCAGATTTTCCCCTCGTAATGTCTTGCAAGACTCTTCTAACTTCATCGCTATTTACAGAAGGAGCCTCTGTATCCTGTTCATCACTACTTCGAATGCCTCCCGTACTCCTTGATTACGCAATGCCTCTATGACTTATCTCCACTGAATCAAATGCCTTTTCATAATATATGAAAGCAATACAGAGAGGTTGATTGTACTCCGCAGATTTCTCGATTACCTGATTGATGACATGGATATGATCCATCGTAGAATATCCCTTCCTGAAATCAGCCTGGTAGCTTGGCTGCTCTGGGCACTGTACAGGTCAGTATAGAATTCTTCCGCTGCATTTACTATGTCATCGAAATTGCTGATGATATTACCCTGCTTATCCTCCAGTGCATACATCTTGCCTTGTTCTATGCCAAGTTTTGTGTACGCGTTCGTATATGTACGTTCAATCCAAACCATTTTAAAGAAAATCTATCTCGGTATTCAAAATGCGATTGAATATATGCGCACGGCGGATTCTTTGCTCTTCTAAATACACCGGCCAGTTGTTAGTCAGCGTTTGTCCTGCGTACACCGTTTTTGTGTACTTAACGCCCCTTTTTGGCTCTGCAAGAAAATAATATTTAACCTATGATGTTGCGCTGCTAAGCACGAGCTTGCGAGATAAAATCCCGGCCACGGCGGCGGCATTTCGATGGGGGCAAAATGCGAAAAAAACAACAACAACAACAACCGTGTGCTTAGATTTAGGTGCATGTTAAAGAACCCCAGGCAGTTCAAATTATTCCGGAGTATCCCACTACAGCGTGCGTCCTAATCAGGTCGTGGGTTTGGCACGTAACACCCCATAATTTTACAAAAATATATATAACCTAGTCGCCCCGCCCGTTCGACTTTGTTACGTCTTCATTTCTACGTCAAGAGTATAGAAGGGCTGCCGTTTTAGGCAGGTTAATAGCCTCACTTCCTCGTTAGAGGCAGAATTTTTATCTCACACCCCCTGCGTCACCCTCTTTGTCCCCACCTGCACTTAAATATGATAACATGTCGCAAAGTTTCATTTATTCGTGCGTGTCTCACAGCACTGTCACGTCGAGAAATTCCTAGAGGCATTTTCACTGAGTCTCGGTGACTGTACGAACCTGAAGTACCACGAGTGAGGAGTAGCAAGCAGCGGGGCATACCTTCTTACACAATGCACGACTACGCGATCCCTGCCAAGTAAACATCCCTTCGAGTCTCGGAGCAGGGAGGCAGCAACATAGGTCGGCACAATAATCGGATACTCGTTCACCAATATTTTCGCAGGCTATGCACTCACTTACGCTCAATGTGCACTGACACTGGTGGGTACTCACTCGCGTTCCTACTCACGCCCACTCATACTCGCTAACGCTCACTCGCATTCATAGTCACTTCCATTCACACTTACCAGCAGGAACTCACGCCCATTCACCGGAACTCGCTTAAGTACCTACCCAAGTCCACTCAAGATCAACATCACTGACTTTCCTTCGTACTCAGTCATTCCCACTAAAACTCACTGGCATTCACTCCCTTACATGCTTACGCCCACTCACGCCCTTCGCCAATCAACAACGCTCTATCTCACGCCCATTAAATGAGTAAGTGAGTATACCTACCTATGGGCATGAATGCAAGCTGATATAACAACGCTTGGGAAACAGCCGCGAACTAAGCCATAGCACGTTTTAGAATTCGTGCTTACACCGTGTCCAATTAAGAATCACATAGCTATGTCCAACTAGTGGCGCTCATGAATTGGAGGTGAGGACTTCTCTTCGGGAATCTGCCAGTGATATTCAGTTGCATTTAAAAAGGCGGAAACGGATTCGGCGAGTTGAAATTTCTGCGAGATAAGCTGGAGGCGTACATAATGATTTCGATGCGGAACCTAAGCGTATGGAGCATACGGTGCCTGAAAATGTCTAGATTTTTCGTTAGCCGTAACCACGCACTGGAGATTATGCACCCGCAGCCGCAACTCAGCGAGGTGCACGCACGCATGCTGGGACTCGCTGGAATGCGCGATGAAAAGGCTGATTGTGTGGCGTCAAACGCACATCACACGACACAACTCATCGCTTACTACATGCGCGCCTTTATATCCGAGCCACAGCGGTGGCTTAGTGGCTATGTAATTCTACTGCCGAGCACGAGGTCGTGCGTTCGACTCCCTGCTGCGGCGGCCGCATTTCGATGTGGCGGATTGCAAGAAAGCTCGTGTACTTAGATTGAAATGCCGGTTACCAAAACCCAGATGGTCGAAATTATTACGGAGGGGTATTGCTGCCTCCGGCAGGACGAAGTGTCATGACACTGTAGACATTCTAAGAGCGTCAGGATGGGTTTATACACCGAATGCGGAACAGCAACTGCTCCTGCATGTGTGTGGTAGCCAACGGGCGCGCGACCATGTTTGATACCCTTGCCTTTGCTTCTTATTTCTCTCTCATTACTGCCGTGCCAATCGTAGCTCAAGCGGCGACCTTTTTGAATTGAATTTAATCTAAGAAACAATCAATTTGCCAAGTTGGGCGTACACCAAAAAAGAGTATTAGCTTAATCTGTATTACTAGACTGTACTTAAATAGCAAGAGGCCGCTCCTACCGGTTAAGGAGGCTTGGTAAGCAGAGAAAAACACAAAAACAAAATGTGGTTGAAAACACCGCTGCATGTTCTAACAACAGTGCGTCTATACGCAATACATATTTACGGCTTCTGCATGGGCCTAGTTAATAATTCGTTGCCAAAGAATGACTACCATTACTGCATGAAACAACTCAATCTAGCAAGTCATGGCAAATTTTTCTACTCCAGTGACGCCCAAACAAGAGAAAGTACCTTGAAATCATTGATTCCACACGCTTATACATATGGGCATTATCGTTCTATCGCGAAATTAAAAACGGAAAGTATCATCTTTATTTTCGCCCCTAATAATCAAACTTTATGAGCCAGATAAGTGAGATAGAGTTTTGAAAGATTAGTGTACCGGCCTAAACTGGCTTAGTGTTGCTAATTAGTCTTTTAATTAACGAGAAAAGGTTGACGAAAGGGGAGGGAATTTTTCGCAATCTTGGTGAGGAGCAATGTACAAAAAACGTGGCGCTGCTACTGTTTTACAACCGCACTACGCGGCTGACAACCGCCGTCCCACGAAGAACGACATCGCACGACAGAAATTTTGATCATGTTTGAAAGCGTATGACTTGACAATGCATGGACCACCACCACGCTGTATTTCTCCGGGACTTTCGAAGACGAAACGTAAACAGTGGTGTAAAAGCGGTGGCACGCAGTGTTCGTGGCGCGCACTCGCAAGCAAGCGCAGTTGACTCAAAACAAGAGAAACAGCTAGAACCGCTACTGAATCTTGCAAGCGTGCCAGTGGGCTACAATGCGTGTAATGCGCGTATCGAACCGTGCTGAATAGAGAATGTGGCAGTGTACGTGCTTCGCATAGGAGTGCAGTGATCGGAAAGAGGAGGAAAACGCGTGATGACTTACAGGCGCCCAGCACCACACGATTACAAAAAAAAAAAAAAGAATGAAAGAATGGATTTTTTCGTTTTACGTGCGATCGAGTAGACGCTCGTAAAGGGTGCACTCACATGCACCTGTCTATAGGCAAAGCAGTATTGTGATCTCCCAGAGTAGAAGTGTTCACTGTTGTGATGAACACGCACGCACGCACGCACGCACGCACGCACTCACTCACTCACTCACTCACTCACTCACTCACTCACTCACTCACTCACTCACTCACTCACTCCTCACTCACTCACTCACTCACTCACTCACTCACTCACTCACTCACTCACTCACTCACTCACTCACTCACTCACTCACTCACTCACTCACTCACTCACTCACTCACTCACTCACTCACTCACTCACTCACTCACTCACTCACTCACTCACTCACTCACTCACTCACTCACTCACTCACTCACTCACTCACTCACTCACTCACTCACTCACTCACTCACTCACTCACTCACTCACTCACTCACTCACTCACTCACTCACTCACTCACTCACTCACTCACTCACTCACTCACTCACTCGGGCACACACACACACGCTCAGATAGAGAAAGAGAAGGGTATAATGAGAGGCCGGGAGGTTATATGCAGTCCTATACATGCACACCACTGTGTATACACACATACATCACTATTGTTGGGCAAGCCTGCCTGAACGCGTCGCTGGCACGTTCCTAAAAAGTCGCAGTTTCACCCAAAAGGCGAAACATCAATTGCGATAGCAAATTAGTAGAGAGCTATAAGGAGTAAGGATAGTATAGTTTTATCGGTTGCGTAAGCTTGGACACATTCGCTTACTAACTGAATTAACAAGAATGGTATCAAGTCAATTTATTTGAGCATTTCTATTCTACAAAAACAGAAGAATGCTAGGACAAGCACGAAAAGCTGCTAAGTTGCAGCTTGACTCGGTGCTTGCCCCATTACTTGGCAGAAACAAGAGACAGAAAAATACATTTAAGTGAAAAAAAAGAAATGTTACAGATTTCAAATGTTCACGTAAAAAAGAAAAAAGGAAAAACACAAAGCACATCATGTAAAATACTGAAAAATCGGCAGCCACTGCTCTGTTATAGTATATAGTATGGTTATAATATGCCACTTTATAATATAAAATGAACAGTAGCCTACAGAACAGCAGCCTACAGAAAATGCAAAGCACATGACGTAAAATAATTAGAAACCTCATTACAGAAGCAATAACAATAAGTGCCTACAAGGAAACCTAAAAAAATAAGATGAAAAAAAAAAAAAACACACAACATAAATATGTCAATTCGATGTAATAGTCTAATCATACAAATCAACGAACAGTCTATATGTATTTAAGAACACCAGTGATTTAGTAGAAAAGTTTTCAATTTTTCGCGAGTTAAGTTATCTATGTCGATATTGTGCGGTAAAGTGCGCCAAAGCAAACATGAATAGATCACACTTGACCGCAGACAACCGCTGTCCAAACGCTGGCGTGAGCAAGCGCGGCGGCAGCAGCGAGCGAAGGTTCGTGCGGTCTATGGCTTCAACAGAAACTGAGTGGCGAAAGCACAGCTCATACAAAGGTAGGAGCCGTGTGCAGATCGCTTTTAAAATATGGTGCGCGCGACCGCCCGCAGCCGCTCAAAGTACAAGTACGCAGTTGCTGGAAGAGTAGAATCCGCGTCCCCTCCCTCTCGCGCTTCCTTCCCGCTTTCCTCCTTTCGCGTGCGAGATTGAGTCTCCAGTTCCCCTTACGCCCGGTCGCAAGATACGTAGTTGGTGCCGCAGCACAGCATCGCCCTCCCTCCCTCCCATCCCCTTACGGCCTTCCGCGCGACGGAAGGAGTCGCGTTTGCTCTCCGCCGTGCGTTCGCTCTCCCTGAATCGTGTGTCCCTCGCGTGCTTTCACTCGCACATACAGCATACGGCGCGCGGCGACCTTTTCCCCTTGGCCTTTATACGGAACCTCACGGCGACGGTAGGAATCCGCTTGAAGTGTCCATATCATTGCTATCGCAATAAAACGGCAAATCAAAGTTAGATAAAAGCACTTGTAGATGATAGGCAAAACCGCCTTTCTCATTCGTGTAGCCACTGATACACGGTGTGTTGTCCACTTAACCACAATGGACAGTACACTGGATCAGTTCAGAACATTAAGCAGTTTTACTCGAAAAAAAAAAAAAACAGTGATCCTTCAGAGTCTGTAAAGGAGTATGTTTATCTAGGTCAATTACAGCGGACCCTGATTACGAGAAGGAAATTTAGAGAAGAATAAAATTGGGTTGGAGTGCATACGGCAGGCATTAAGAGAAAGAGTGGGAATCGGAGAACAAACTGGGATAGCAGATTTTCTAATGGACATTAGGAGAAAAAAAATATGGACAGTTTGCACTAGTGGTGCAATGCTGGAGTAAACAGTGGAGCTGGTGATCGACCTAGTTTCTTCCAGGTTTTACTATAGGCTTGGCTAAATTTTGCTAGGAAATGCTAAGTGCTGCTAGGCACGGTATTCCGAATCGGCTCGCCGCGACGCGCAGATTCCCGCTTGGCCGTGCGACGCGCTTCAAGATGAGCGGTGGCTTCTTCGGGTGTCCGGATCTTTTTAGGTCGACCCATGTCAAGGCTACATGTATTCGCCACATATTCCCGTGTTTGAGCCACGCTACTATTGTAGTCTGACTACAGTAAAATCAGTTGATATCGAGCGCCTGTCCTGTGTTACTCATCCTGTCTATTTAGCTCTGTCAATATGGTCTACCCTAGCCACGGCAGCCGCATTTTGGTGGGCGCTGAATACGAAAACGCCCGTTTACTTAGATTGAGGTGAACGTTAAAGAACCCCTGGCGGTCAGAATTATTCCGGAGTCCCCTACTATACGGCGTTCCTCATAATTGATCGTGGTTTTGGCACGTAAAACTCCATAATTTAATATATATATATACATATATATATATATTTGGTTTGGTTCTGGTGGCTTCAACTTCCGCAACATTGCACAACTTGAGCGAAACAAGATAGAGGGGCGTATGGGCTGACGCAAAGCAACGTGAGATCAAAAGCCGACAAGTACCCGAAAGCGGCGACCGTTCATCTCGCCCTCTCCCAAGCCTGCTACCAGCGCAGCGGAATGTGCCTCGCGTCGCAGATCGAGCTTCTCGCACGGGCGGCGGTGAAGCAAAACGTGCTAGTGCGTGCCGAGTTTCAAAACATCAGCCGACAGGAATTTGGGGCTCCGTTCGCAGCATTTCTTAAACTTTTACTGTTCGCAACAATCCTCCTCATCCGCTTTCTTTGACTTTTTCTCCATAAAAGAAAAAAAAGCAAGTTCTCGCAGGGGTGAACGTTGTTGGAAGGTATTGGCGTGCGTAGTAGGATAGTAAATCAGGCAGACATGAAAAATAAAAGAACGTGAGATACAGTGCAGACAAGGAAGAAGAATAAGACAAAGAAGGACGCAAAGTTATGAAGGGCCACCGAAGCAATACCTCAATGCCATCGTATGTACTGGTAGCTGTTCACTAGCTTGGCTCTCGCAACAACTTTTTTGTCGTTCGTTGCTTAGCATCACTGCTTTGAATAATTCCTCCACTCAATCCATTATTAATTTACTGGATTGAGTGAATGAATTATTTTAGACTGACTGACTGAGTGGATTGGACTAGACACTGGACTTGATTTGACTGGACTGGCCTTGACTGGACTGGGCGTTGTGTCCCACAGCAACGCAGGTGCTATGAAAGACATCGTAGTAAGCGGAAACCTTAGAGTTAATTTTAACCATTGGGGTTGTTTAACATGCATGCAAAGGGCGGCATATTGCTACGGTTACTTTCCGATTTTTACGAGAGCTGTAAGAACATTTAGACAACCCCCGGCGTAAACACTCGAAACGCGTAACCAGCATTGAAGCCCGATCCATAGATGGGCATACGGGCGCTTCAAGAACTGGAAGTATACGCCATCCTAAAGAAAGTGATAAAGCAAGAAACTCAAGCAGTCTAAACGCCTATCAACAGCGCATCAGATATAGGGAAAGAAATAAAAACCGAATAATAATGAGCAATGAAACAGTACGCATGAAAAATTGTAACTCCTTGTTGCGGGTCTGACTTGGTCTGCGATTGTCGGTAACGAAAAAAAAATGATTTTATGCAGATAATTCTTTTGATGCTGTGAAACATTCAAGTAAAAACGGGGTTTAGTGGAGGTCGTTAAGCGTTGAAAAATCTAATTGAAAGTATTAAAGCGAATTAAGCACGTAGTTTGCCACTACGACTAAAAGTGAATCGGTTGAACTTTATCTAACAAGTGCACGAGTGGGCAGGGGCTTACAGAAAAATATAGGAACGACAAGAATGCTTTGCTGTTTTAAGGAACTTATTTACAATTCGGTAACTCACTACAGTCATATAAAGCTTTCTGCAAAATATATGACGGTATTAGCGTCAGTTCATGAAGTAGTGCGGGACAATAAAAAAAAGTAATACAGCTTAGAACAATCCAGTCTATCATCTCTAGCGCATGAAGGAACATCAGGAAGTATTGTCCGTTGCCATAACAGGTCATTAATTTTATGTGAGCTGCCATCCTCAAAGTATCGGCGATGTACTTTTTATAGCACCTTATTTTCGAACGTGCAGACTTCAGAAAAATAAAATAGATCTGCGTGTTTCCTGAATTATGGAAATTTATGTGCATGTTTAGGACAGAAAAGGAAACGCGAGTGGGCTTAAACGAAGCCACGAATAAACCAGTTTATCGGTATATCTTTCGCGTGATGGGGTTCGGGCGTGGGCCATACCTTTGACGCGATGATCTATCTAAAATATCCCATTTACTTTCTAAAAAATAATCTAAAAAAGATATGCAGAAGCCCTGCACAGAACATGAAATAAACAAAAAGACACAAAATAAACGAGAAGATAAATACACAGATAATGTTCACTACAAGCGCATTGGGGTCTTGTGTGTGCACTTTATCCATGTTAAAGAAAAGAGGTTTTCATTTATTTCATACCATTTCATCTATTCATTTAAAATGAAGCGTGCTGACGCGTTCATACATTTGTGTCCGTTAATAAGTGTTCCAATTGTTTCAGGGCGCGCTGCTATACCAAAGAAGAAGAGCATATGCTGCCCTGAACCACGCCAATCCAAGCTAGTGGCATGGCGCACCGACTTGCGTTATAACCGAAGTATATACTGTAAGGTAAGCATTCACGACCCGATAATCAGAACCAATCTTGAGAGGACTGGTGAGATAACGCCAGAACTTTGCTGCCGCAGTGAGATGAAGGGTAGCGCAAGTCTACAGCGATGTAGTTTCCGTTCCGATGTGCCACCTGAAGTCTGCGGGAGACTTCGCGATAAGGAACTAAATACATATATATATATATATATATATATATATAACGTCAGTATAGCCGTAACACTATATTGACGGGTAAGAGCAGCCGATCCAGAACTTGTGTAATTGCGAAAATTTCCGTCTGGTTGCTTGGCGGCATGGAGAAGCGTCGGGCTCTTGACTGTGGGTCCTGAGTTCGAATCCCCTTGTGTGATTTTTAAATGTTGCAGAATTTTTTTTCTCGTTCTACTTCTGCTGCACTTGTTCTTTTGTCCTATGCTTCACCCCCCCCCCCCCCCCCTGACAAGGATGGCTCCTGCTAAAGTGAGCAGAGCGACCCGTTGCTTAGCTTAGGGGTTGGGTGCCTGTGGTATGTGCCGCTTTAGCTGCCGCAGACCAGGGAATAATGACGCCATGTTGTTACGTTGTTACTGTGCGCCCCAGTAAGACGACCCCCTCCCCTATCCACTAACTAGCAATACTCTGTGCATATAACATGCGATGGAGTAAAATGGGGCCCCATTAATTTACCAACCTTACGGTGAGGGGGCCCGTAATAATAGTGCATAGACTATTATGACGAGTCCCCGCGCCGTAGTGAGTGCCTTGCGATAAACTGCTTCTGCTGCAAAGCGCCCGTGTAGTGCGCCTTGGTCGCTCGTTGAAAATCCCAAGGTGGCCATAATAAGTTCCCATATACATCTGACGAGATATTCACAGAATGATCGACCGACCGACTGACGTGAAACCATGGTGGGCTAGGCAAACAAAGGTACGCTTAAACAAGAAGAAAGCGCCTGTGTGAAAACTGTGGCGCGCTCAATTCAGCCTCTTAGGTGTTGTCTATCGCCAAAGAGGGGCTCGTCACGTAGAAGCCAGCCGACGGCAGCTAGAGCGGAACCAGAAGATAGTGCAGGCTGTACATTATGAGAGATGCGACGGAAACATGAGACATGAGGAAACATTGACAGTTTGCGAAGTGTGTGCCATTATGTTTGTTAACACCAGTGTAATGGTTACCGTGGCTCTAATCTCGCAGGCCATGCTGCGTGACAAAATTTCGTGATTGTATTTGCGAAAGGTGTGGCGGCCCTAGGACGCAGAGAGAGAGAGAGAGAGAGAGAGAGAGAGAGAAGAAAAAAATATGAAAGGCAGATAGGATTAATAGGACTATCTATCATGTTGGTTAATGTGCACTAGGAGAATGCGAAAAAGGAGAAAACGATAAGTATAACAGACTCGACGACTCAAGAAACGGATCTGTGTTAGGAAGATAAAGTGAATGTGAGGTCTTGAACGCATCGTAGTTGCATTCGAGCGGAAGCTTACGGCATGTGTTTTCACCTGAGTAGTCCGCTGACCAACTTATTGGGTGACGTTCTAGTAAGAAGAGCTCAAGATTAACAGCCGCTTTGTTTTGCATGGCCGTTTGCCAACGCACGATTGTTGGCCGATTTCGAGTCACAGGCACGAGCAAAGATCTTTGACAGTACGGGCCTTTAATTAGTTGTTGCCTTTATACAAGGCTACAATCTTCCAGAAATGCAAAACGCGAAACGGACGCTGCTAAGTCCGATTGAGAATAACAGAAAAAAATGTTATCCCACACCAATGTCAATAACACAGGCACATGCTTCCCATCTGTGTACCTCCCTTTTTCGCAAACACGCATGCAGAAACGCACTCGCAAACACATCCACAAACACACTCGATGGAAAAAAAAAAAAAAAAGAGGGTGGCCGCCCCGGAAGCGGCGTGAAACTGAAGCGCGTGCGGAAAAAAAAAAAAAAAAAGGGGCGGTGAGGGTTGAGGCGGCACAGCGAAGGCGAGAACATTATTGTTCTCGGCTTCGGCGCAGCGCTGCTGGCGGCGAGTAAAGAACCGCTTTGCGATGGAACGTGCCGCGTGGAAAAGCAGCCCCCGAGCGGGAAGGGGAGATTCCTGCGGTGGGCTTTGCCACGACGACCGGCTGCTTGGCTGGGGCGCACGAGATGCTGGGCTCGCTGCAAACAGCGTGACGCATTCCTTCGCGCGGAGCACATTTACATTCCGAGAGCGAGACAAGCAAAGGCAGCAGCGCGAAGGAACACTGTAGCGTGGCTGAAGAGAATCTTTGGCATCCGGGCAGCGGGCGTCGCGATCATTTCGTTCTCTCTGGCTATCGCGCGTCTGCGAGGTCCTCGGGTGGGGAGAGTGAGAAATGCGTTTGTCCTTCACCTTGTACTCCTGCCTCCAAAGGATGTTTGCGCGATACTTCCTTGGAACAAAAAAAGTTGTTTCTCGATAGAAGCATACGTGGAAACATCGGGAAAACATTGCTATTTTTCATTCAAGCGATATTGAATGCTATGCTACAAGACAAAACGTTGCACGGACCAGAACTACTTCCTTCCACTTTGGAAGAAAAAAAAAAGCGAAGTTTTGAGACGAACGGGATTCTTCTTCAGGAGTGAAAACGCGCTGAAAGTGGAGACAGATGTTTTATATGGTTTCCAAGGCAAGAACCTTAAAGAAGGAGTAAACAATAAGACGGTACGAAAGGATCTCAACTTGAAAAAAAAAAGATCGAGAGACTAATGCAACGTTAAATTTACACATTTCGGCATAACTACTACAATTATTACCCAAGCAAAACTTGTGCCGATGCGTGGCCCATATTTGGGCCTCAATATTTCTACAAAGTTATGCATTTCATATAGGTATAATACGCCGCAACAACTGTGCTAAATAACGTCGAAGTATGTTCCTGACACATTATATTGTATAAAAATGTTGCAGGCCACAGTTATCCAAAACACAGGTAATTGTAGAAATTATCTAAGCAGTACTTGATACCAAAAGTCAGGATCTAAACGTTGCCTTGAGCTCATTTCTGAGTGCATTTGAAAGCGAAAGCACGCCACAAAGCTTTCCTCTTATATTTATGTAGAGGGTATTAAGTCGCCGCGTTTTATTTTAGCCAGGTTTCAGGCAGGCTAATTCCGTTATCCCTTTGCATTAAATCCAGTATCCCTCAGTGTTAGTAACTTACAGCAGGCTGGCGCAGCTGCTGTGTGGAATGGTGTGACATAAATGCACTGTTTGATTTCTAGAACTCAAGAAAAGGTAATATGACACCAGAAAATATGACGAAGGGGTGCGAAACATGAGTGAGGATTTCGCTCTTTCAATGTTGGAAAATATCCGCCTCGTGGACCAGAATTCTTTTATAATAAAATTAAGATTTCTGAACTTATGACGACAATAGCTTTAATTTCCCTCGCCATTTTCAAGAATTGAATTTTGCCAACCGTCCAAACAGCGCGAAAGAGGCAACGGAGCAAACATTAAATGACGTTTAAAAGGATACTGAGCTTCAGTTGGAAACATCAGCAAAATTAGTGTCTGCTAGAGCGAAATGTTTGCCTGCATACATGCGTACATATACAAGATAGCTAGATGCAAACACAGATAAGCAGAGAGGCAGATAGAAATATACAGCCAAGTAGAGCCAGACAGAAAGTTCACTTAACCCTGATTAGCTAGCGTTGCCACCACTGCACAAAGCAAAATATCCCATTTCTCGCTCGCATGTATCCATTGACGCCACTAGCCCATGCGACGTCTTTACGAGGCAAGAGAGAGAGAGAGAGAGAAATAGAAGAGAGGAAAGGCAGGGAGGTTAACAAGACGCACGTCCGGTTTGCTACCCTGCACTGGGGAAAGGGGGTATAGGGATGAAAAGAGAGAGAAAGGAAATAGAGAGAGCACAGTTTCGCGCACATGTGAAACTTCGCACGAAGTCTACAGACGGTCGACAAGACCTGTCGACTTGAGGTAGCGCAACAAGGCTTTCGTGGCTTTCTGTGCCATCGACGCATACGGCCATGGTCCAAGGATCTTCATTTCCGAAAATGGTCGAGAGTCCAGCCGGTTCAATGCTGTCCGGAGAGCTTCACGCTCGACGTCGAACTGGGGACAGAGACATAGGACATGTTCAATTGTTTCTCTGGTTCCACAAGAGTCACGCATGGGCGTATCCCCAATTCCGATGCGGAACGAGTAGGCCTTTGTAAATGCCACCCCAAGCCATAGGCGGCACAATACTGTCGCCTCAGAGCGGGAAATGTTTGATGGCATTTGAAGCTTCAAGGATGGGTCAATTTTATGGAGATGACACTTCGGGTTAAGAGAAGACCAATATTTGTGTGTCATAGCTTTAGCCACGAACAGAAGTTTTCCTGCAGCGTCGGTCCTGGATAAGGGGATTGGGTTTACGAGGCAAGGAAATTAACTATAGCAGTGGGGGTGACCGTGTTGCAATAACGGTGCCCCTCACCGGAGGTAGAGACCTGACAAGTGTCGTGCTGACTCCCTAACATGTTCCGCACAGATTAGGAAGCAGCGTAGAAAAGCGAGTCTAGAGAAACTAATGAGAACACTTCAAGAAGTTTGAATATGCAGAACTGAGTCTCTGTAGAATGTGCGGGTTCAAAGCCGGTTGAACGGTGCTAGAATCGGAGGTGGGAGAGTGTGTTTGTAGGGGCCCTGGCTAGGGCACCGGACAGGGTAGTGTCAAAGCCAGCAGGTCCAGCCTTACAAACGCATCTATGCTCCATCCCCCCTTTCTTACTCTCCCGCCTATTCACAGAGTGCCTCTCATTCGACACCATGGCGAAGGAAGCCGGCTGGCCTTCACAGGCACCAGAGGGAGGGCGGGGCCTGCAAGACGAGCGCATTGGTGAGAGGCGGCGTGCAGGATGCTCTTCCTGAAAGCCCTTTTATCGCGGGATGCCAGGGATGGCTGCAGCAGGATGTATAGGGGCAGCAGGAAGCGCCGAGCTGTGGCTGCTTGCCTTGCTTCCGTGCTTCGAAACAAAGCCAGTCTTGAGGAAAACACGGACGCGATGGAAAGAGCGAAAACATGTCGTCCGCTCGCAAACTCGAGACGTGACCGGAGCGCACAAGACGGCAAAGCCATGCGCGGGGAACGAGGCGACCCTCTTGCTGTCTGCCGCCAGCGTCGTTATTTGTTAGTGACGGCCTCTGTTGTGTGCGGTCCTTGGCTTCGCTGAACCGCAAAAAAGGCTTCGCCATAAAAGGCGAGGCAGTCATTACGTTGGGGCTGAAAGCAAATGAGCGACTGATCGGCGTAAACACAGTCGGTCATTCTGCACAGCAAGGCTGGACAAAACGAAGACCTGTGACGTTACTGTTCTTTGGAAAGAAAGTATGCTTCCAAGGAACGAATTACAAGTTTAACAGTTTAACACTTTAACAAGTTTAACACAAGGATAACGCCAGAGTTAAAGTCGTTAAATAAATACTGACTTAAATTTTTAGCCATTGACCAGTGGTCCACACCCACGCTCCTACTCTATGCGCACGGCACTTGTGCTTGCTGCTGAGGCACGTAAGTGAAGTGGCACAAGTTCTAGTAACAAGCTGTGTCCTTTGTACAGCCCTCGTCAGACTTAATCCGAACAATAAAAACGCATTTATAGCGGCTTAACTTCAACAAGCATGGGCTGTAAGGAGCAAGCGTCAAATGCTTTGAAAGGAAGGCGCATTAATCTAAGATATTCAAATCACCAGCATCCCCCGCAGGAGGATCAAGAAGGCGCTTAAGGCGCGTTCGGGTTAAGCATGACGGAGGCTTTATTTATCTCGGTAATTTCCTCCCTGACGCCGAAAGCAGCGCTGAAGAAAGTAGATATTGTCGTGAGAGCTTGGCCAGTCACAAGAAACAGTTTCCCCAGAAAAGTAGGCAAATGGTAAAAAAGCGTTTTGAGACAATGAAGTCGAAAGGTGTACAGTCACAAAATGGTATCAGTTGAAATGTTTCATGTCGAAAATAAGGAGAAACACGACGCCAAACATGACATAAATTAAGTGAATTTGTTTATAGCGGTATTAAAAGGGCACTTTAAGGGAAGGCGGGGCAGATTATGATTTCGATTATGATGAGCAGATTATGATGTCCTCAACTCTATCAGAACATCTTCCAAAGGATATCGCACTAGCAGTGACAACTAACAGTTAACTTCAGTTTCCTTAATTCCACAATTCCACAATTCTGCAATTCCGCTTTGCGTTTTTGAATATCTAGAGGAGATGTCCACGAGAACTTTCTTCATTGGATTTATTTTTGAATCAAATGTAAATGACTGTTATTGAAAACGACTAAAGAGCATAAAATGAACAGTCCAGCAATGTAAAGTGTCATGTAAAGCTCCGGCGTAACCTTAAAGGTGAGGTCATTATTCGCATTTGGCTTTTAGACAGTGTACTAGCACAGATAAACAATCCTTATGGCAAAAATTTTACATATCGGTATTTCACATAGCGGTAACTGACAGTCTAGCTTGACTTTAAATACAGAGGCATCAGGGCTAATAGCACTCATTAATGCGGGAGATTACTCAGATCGCACGAAATGTTGATAGAAAATGCTGCTAACAGCCTTTGATCAAAGCCAAAGTTAGCAGATGACATCTGCAGGTAAAGCGTTTATGGGACCGCACCTCTTCATATGGCTCCAGGCGATGTAATATATTGTTACGGATGATCGATGTTTATTCACAGGTGAAGACTAGGATGGATGAGAGGTCGCCACGATGTTGCCACCGACATGTAGCCGTGGCTGCTGCTGAGTTCTTCGTTCTCCTCCTCCTCTATCTCCTCTTTCCCACTGTTACAATCCCCCTTTCGCAGACGAAGCCCACTGGGAGAGTTACTGCTCTTCGGCGGGGTAGTAACGCTTAACGCGTGCAACATGAGTAAGCTGGGTTTTCTTGGAACGCCTATCTGTAGACAAAACCCGTGCAACCACGTAAATAAGGTCGCTCAGGTGATATAAAAGAACGAACGGGCCCACATAATGTGACCAGAGCTTGTTGCACAAGCCACGCTTGCATTGTGGGGTCCATAGCAGCACTAGGTCACCTTTTTCAAAATAAATGACTTGATGGGATCTATCGTACCGATCATTCGAGCGGTTTTGCGATGCCAATGTGCGGACGCGGGCTATACGGCGGGCTTCCTCGGCGAGGCAACGTGTCTTGGCGACGGAATCCTCAGCGTCCAGAGAAAACGGCAGAATCGTGTCGAGGAAGCTCCGCGGTGATCGAGCAAAAAGCAGATAGAAAGGGCTGTAATTCGTTCTCTCATGCTTGGCAGTGTTGTAGGAGTATGTTATGAATGGCATCACATCATCCCAGTTCTTGTGGTCAGAGGACACATACATGGATAGCATGTTCGTCAAAGTTCGATTCGTGCGTTCGACAAGACCGTTGGTTTGCGGACGGTACGGCGTTGAGTGACGAAATTGTGTTCCACATAGCCGAAGCAGCTCTTCAACAGCGTCGGCCACGAATTGACGACCGCGATCACTTATGATCACGCGAGGTGGGCCATGGCGTAGGACGACATAATGCACCAAGAAAGCAGCGACGCAAACAGCGGTAGATGACGGCACTGCTGCGGTCTCTGTGTAGCGTGTAAGGTGGTCTACACAAACGATGATCTATTGATTGTTATTCGATGACCATGGGAATTGGCCCAGGAGGTCCACGCCAACTTCCTCAAAAGGTGCGTGAGGGGAAAAACATCACTTTGCGTCGAAGCCGGTTCCTGAAAGAAAGGCTCATAACAGATCTAATAGCCCCGGTGTCCAAAAAATGCCATTGTACATATACCATCAATTGTCACTTCTACTTTGTTTCTCAGCATTGTAACCGGTGCAGGTATCAGTGTCCTCTCGAGTCTGGCGACCTCACCTCCATCGGCCGCGCAGTCTAGTTTCCGGACGGCGGTGGTGAGAATGAACGTCGCCTCGGTGAAGGAGAGTGACGTTGACTTGAAGAAGGTGGAGTGAGACTGCGGTCTGAAACGGGTGAGTCGCTGTGGTGATGCCGTCGAGGACTGTTGATGGGGAATGTCGTCGACGAAGTAAAAGAGCGCGGAGGCCAGGAATTGTCGACGTTAGGACGTTCAGTGCCATAGGACGTTGGCTATGACTCGTACCACCTCGGTGCCAAACGACGCTGACGACAGAATCGAGAGATGTGTCCTGTGACACCGCAGGTATAACACACGGGAGGCTCGCGGCTAACAATCGGGTAGGATGGGTATGTCCGTGGCTCCGAGTAGGCCGTTGCTGAACAACGGGCATATCCTTCAGCACGCTCGTTGCCGGTTTCCGTTGGTAGTTCTGTGGCGTTCTCATTGGCCTTCTCGAGCGGTACTCCTCGACAGTCGTTGCAAGCGATAGGAAAGGGGAGCTGGTGGAGGATTGTACAATATAATTATTTAGTCATCGGCCAGTGCAAAGTGCTCTCTGATGCAAACGTAGTCATAACTGCGAATGAAGCGATTCGGCGTTTACATGCAATGGGTGGGTTAAAAATATTTGAGTAATAACTCAATGGACGTGCGGCGCAATTACCTTCGGTTTCTTGCGGCTCTTAAACCGGTCCTCATTATTAATATAAAATTCGACACGAGACCTCCAAAGGAGCTTAATAAGCGAGCGGTGACAGGTATAGACGCTATACCGCAAGAGAAGCCGTGTTGTCCATGAAGTATTCTCTATAACGGGGCGTTAACCAGAGTGACGTACTATGCGTACTTTTCTCGCAAAATATTTGTTCACCCTTGTGGAACATCGCCCAAGCTAACAATGTGGAAGTAGTTGAAATTGAACCGAGATGCCCTGCTAGCTAGCTTCGCAACCGAACGCTAATACCATTCTGTGGAGCAAGTTAGACTGAACATATCCCTGATTGAAACACAACACATTGTATCTACAATATGCACTTCTCTTTATTGACATATTAAGAGATGTTCATGGTTTCGGGTCGTATCTTTCCTTCTTGTTCCGCAGCTGTCTGGATCTTCCGAGAGGGAAGTCTTCTGCAGTCTGTTTTATTTACGTTTGCTAACGATAGTTGGCTCTTTATGATTAGTTATTAGCTCAGAGTACGTTTTCCAGTTTATTGGGAAACGCAATTGCTCTTGCTACTGCTGAAAGACCCTGTGCTGATGATTTACAGAGCAGCAAATTTCATACTTGAGCTTTTCTGAAATTTTGCTTAGCTCTAGAATTTTTCTAAAATAAATGATAGTCTAAATAAAAAAAACCTGCTTTCTACTGTTACTAGCCTTTAACTTCTTTTACATGCAATGAACATCGTCAACATCGGTGAGGCGTTTGCCGAGAAAAACAATTTCTTAATTCTCATGTTTCTTAATTCTCTTAATTCTCATTAACATTCCTCTTAGGATCGATACTTTCAGCCCTCCATGCACTGTATTCCACAGTGAGGTTTCTTCGCGCCGGCGAATTATGTTTTGTAGGTTGGTCAGTGGCCGCTCAGTGGCGCAGGTACGCGCTTCACGTTGGGCGTCCTGCTTCGCTAAAGATCCGCATCACTCGTGCTTATTTCACAGGTATCCGAAAGCCTGTACAAGTAGATTCCTGAATTAATTACCATTCGCCGGAACTCATTGACATCTAGAAGAATTTCAGTGCCTGCTATTATAAGCGTGTGCATGAGCGGAGAGAAAGTCAGGTGTTTTTTTTTTTAATGAATTCCGGAGAGGTTTTCCTGGCGGCATGCCTAGCCTACTACTCCTGATGCGCAGGATGGCAAATGCAACCATTCGCACACGAGACACCACGTTGACACGATATGTGCAGCCTCCTTAATATTTCCCTACGATTTTCTCTTTCTCTAGTGCAGGGTAGCCAACCGGGCTCAGTTCTGGTTAACCTCTCTGCCTTCCATTTATCCTGTTCCTATATCCTCTCCTATACGTACAAAATCCGAGTCTCCTCGAGTCCATTCTCTCGCAACAATTTTAAAAGCGCCTTCGATACGTAAGGCTAGACACACAGGCCTCGCTGGTCCAGGGTCAATAGTATGTCAACACTACGCCCACGGTCCAAGTCTGACTGCTCGAGGCGTGATCGGTGACGTACGCTCAGCGCATACGTAGGGCGCTCCTGTTGAATATAAATTAAGGTGGTTGCTAGAGCAGCTTAGGTGCCCTATCTCTTCCACGCACTGAGAGTCTGCGCTTTTAGTCCTCACTGGTGGCCTCCGTTGCTTTTCACTTTCCCACTCAATAGAAAGGCTTCGTAGTTTGCGCGGCCTCAAAGGTATTTAATGGCTCACACCTGAATGCATTCCGATTACCTTAGCGTACCGGATATCCGGAGAAGTGCGACCACGAAATCCACCTGCGACGCTGTGTTTATAACTATGACTTATTTTTTCATCCAGATGAATATACGTATATTAGCACTTTTGTGATCCCCTACCGTTGTTATTCTTTTCTGTACAGAATGTGAGGAAATCTCGAAAGCCAGCAGGCGCCACATCAAGGCGCCAATGTCTTTGATATTCATGCAAAAGACAACGTACCTTCATGCAAATAACTGAATATCAAGAGAAAAGGTACCACATCTCGCTCGTGTTTTCCATCTATTTATTTTCTAATATTAGGGAGGAATTGATGGTAGTGTCAATATTATTACAAAGTGGACATACTTTTTGCGAATGGGAGTTGCAATATTACATTAAAGTAAGCATTGCCATCGCGAAAAACATGTCGCAGGAAACGCAACTTGTGTGTATGCACTAGACGGTTTTGAAGAACGGTACACCTGGTATGCAGCGCGTGCGTGTGTATGCCTACGAACACGCACGTAAATTTTTTATCGCTTGCGCTAGCAACTATGTACGCTTGAAGGCGCGACCGACTGGAATGGATGCTGGGCCGAGCGGCTTAATGCTTCGTCGTATGCGGATGCCTGAGCACATCGCGAAATTTCCCGATTCGGAATGAAATTGAGCATAGCCGGTGTATTAGAGCTGGTAGGGTGCATACTAGAGGATTACGGTAGGCGTACCCCGGATTTCGGCCAGTTGTACACGTATCAGCGACGACGCGATCGTTTATGGCAGTTCGCGCGTGCAATGAGATCGCATATTGGACCGAATTTGCGTACCGATTGTCGCGCTGCGCATGGTCGTTTGCTGAGATGCGAAAAGGGAAGCTCACTGACCTCCACCAGCAGCGCACGTTTTGTCGGTATTTTATCACCTTTAATGACGCGTCGGTCACACGTTTAGATATATTCCAGTGATAAAAACAAAGTCACTAACCCATATGAGAAACCGAGCTACTGAAAGGACTTGACTGTTTTTTTGAGTGACTTGAAATGTAAACAAGGACAATTAAGACTGTAAACAAGGACAATTGTAAACAAGGACAATTGCCACTGAATGTTATTTTTACTGAGTAGTCTTTAATCTAAATACACAGGTGAGTGCTTGGCCTTCAGGTGGGGCCAGGCACTGCGCATGACGTCACTGAGCCACGTAAAACTATAGAGTCAGGCAAAACGCAGTATTAACACTTGAACAGACTGGACATGATGCATGGGTGAATGTGGAGCACATGACCTTGCGGCAAATATAAACGGATGTAGACCACGCGGTTCGATATAGCGGAAAGGAAAGAGTGAGGAGCAGAGGACACCTGCCCACTTTCTTCAGATGGAGAACAAATATCCGCTCACCATAGTGAAGGAATAGACTAAAAGTTATATTACATAAAGTTAGTTGCCTAACGTAAAAACAGTGCGAGTGACAGGACAAGAATGAAACTACTGAACCCAGCGCCATGTCCTATCCTTCCATTCGTGTCCCGTCCTTGTTCATGTTACCGTGTAACGAACCCATTTTAACAAGCTCAAGTCCAGATCCTTTTGAAGGAAGTCTCAACTTTCGTTTTTTCTCAATCGCGAAGTCCTAAATGAGTGTACTATGGGAGCGTGCAACGTGGTAATTACCTTCAGCACGAAATGGCCTGTTGTTCATTCTTCCCACAGCTGAGAGAAGCGAGAGCTATGAGAGAGAAAAGACAAGCACGGCGACGGCGGCGAGTGTGTTTGCTCCAGGGAAGGCGGTGTCTGCGAAGGGCAGCCACGTGCCCCCGTCTGCCGCCGACAATGGCGTAGACGTCGGTCTAATGAAAAGCGACTTTGCCGCCCTGTCGGTGCCCCGCTGCGGTCGGCCGGCGTTTCGGGCTGTCGGCGAATACACAGCGGTACTCCTGACAGAGAAGGCGCCCGCCAACAGCGTACAGAAAAGAACAGTTCTGGGACGCGACGAGCGCACTCTCCAGGCGTGATCAGAATTAGAAGGGTGGCTTCGGCGCGGTTCGCCGCTGTTGGCAGCCACCAGCCTCTTCTTTTCCGAAGCAAACGCCAATCAACGTGAGCTCATACGACTTTGCGCGAAGAGGTTGACTCCAAATACTTGCGGCGTCTCCCTTATTTGCGACGTTCATTTTTTGGAGCTCTTCTTTTATCGCCTATAATGACAGGTGCAGTTTGCTTTACCACAGCGCTTTTCATCACCATGTCTAAAAATTTTTTTTTTACAGCAATAGCGCTACACTAAGATTTGCCAGGAGTGGTCGATGTTTTTCTCTCTTGTTACGAAGGTTTGTAACAAGGGTTTGCACCAGTTTAGATATCCTGCTACGGTACCAACCCCATTAGTAAGGAGGCTTTCTTGACGTGCCCTTGATGCGTTAACGCTCAATAGTTGTTAATCACCACCTAGTCATTGTACTGCTTGCTTAATGGCTCTGTGCTACACAGGGTCGTTTAGTCTTTTTTTCTGGGGTTTTACGCGTCCAAAACCAGTTCTGATATGAGGCACGGCATAGTGGAGGGCTCCGGATTAATTTTGACCACCTGGGGTTCTTTAACGTGCACTACACCGCAAGCACATGTGCACGGGCGTTTTTGCATTTCGCCTCCATCGAAATGCGGCCGCCGCCACCGGGATTCGATCCCGGGATCTCTGTGCTCAGCAGCGCAACGACTTAGCTGACTGAGCTACCGACGGGTCGTTTAAGTAAATTCAAGCGATTTATAACCAATATATGAAGAGTAACTGCTAAGCGTCGACAGAGGTAGGGAGGTTGCTCGCGTGGAATACAACAGCGAGACATACAAGTCGCAATATGCTGACAGGAGCCGTGAGTGAGCCTCTCCTGGGAGCAATACAGTTGGAGGGGCGAGTAGGCTGACTCCGAACACGGTATGTGCTCGTACAACACAGCCCTGTTAAAAGTGTCCATCGGGATCGACACATGATGTACAAGTCAACGGGCAAAGATATACGGAGAGAGTGAAAATTCCTTAAAAAAAGGCATAGATGTCACCCTGACCTTGTGCGCTATAACCTCCTTCTCTGTGCTGCACAAGGATGAAAAGAAATGAAAAAAAAAAGGATGGCGGATGATAATAGGAATAGCAGTAACGCGAAAATATTGGTGCTAAACACATGACGCTTTTAAACTTCGAGACTTGCGAACGTGACGAAGAAGCTTACAATCAACACACGGGCTCATATGCAACTACAGTTTGTCGAAAAATACCAGCGAATATACAGCAACAAAAAAAAAAAAAGAAAAAAAAGCCACAACGCTCAAAATATTTCATATTTTGTCAGCTAATGCAACAAATAGTACAACAGATATTGCACAAGAAGCTATCCTTTGGTGTGGTACTTGCTACGTGGATCAGACGGGCAGGTGTCTGAATGATGGTCTACTGAACACAAAACAACGCGTGCAACAAAAAAGATGGCTTTTTTGCTCTACATCGTTGCTCCTCAGATAGATGAAATTGTCGTCATTAGAATGTACCGCGATTGCCGCACGCGTGTCATTATTGAAGCTGCCTAGGCGGCGTGGGAACAAGCCTTATGCATAAGCAAACCATCCATTGCAATATATAAATGCTATCTTATCTACGGATAGCTGGCATTCGTGCAAAGATAGGTAGGGTACTGTGATTTTTGTTTGACCAACATATATTGACTAGAGAGGTCTTATAGTAGAAAAAGGTTCGTGTCTAATCCAATAGGAATATTCTAGAAAATACGGCCTCCGAATAGCGAATTGAATACTTAGTTTATCCACTTTCTAAACAATGTGAAATGTAAAAGTGGTCTAGAGTCCGTCTGGCAAAAAAATACCACGGCAGTGTACATCGTTTTAAGGAAAACCAGACTTAGTGAATTTGGCAAAATAATAAATTGGTCTGCTAAATATAAACAACAAATTCGTAGGCTGCATGATAAGAGGCATGCTTATTTAACAATCGGAAACCATTGCGCAGGAGTGATATCCTCCATTCGTTTTCACAGAAACTGTTGCCTGTTCATTGCAACCACGGTTTCCTGGCACCATAATATTTTGGGAATGTCTCCATTTCGATCGATCTTCCTTTCTAGAGACTGCAAAAACTCTTGTAATCACTTCTAATATTCGATAAAAACGAATAGTTGGCCACTTAGAATAATTAGTTCTCGTATCAGATACAAATCAACTAGCAAATGCTATTCAGTTCATTCGAAATTTTGAATATTTTTCCACCCCTAATATTGACTGATCTTTTCTATATAAAATGCAGTGGGGAGTCAGCAAGTGCTTTCGTTTCTCTTCATTCTCCCTTCAAGGATGCCGATAAGCTGCAGTTCTTGGCTTAGCAGTGCCTTCTACATGCGCCAGCCTAATTTTACTCACTTTGGTGTTCCTGTCTTTTTATCCGGGTCCCTTGTCACTACCAGTCTTAGATATGCGCACACGTTCACAGCTTCTGGAGCCTGACTACCCATCACTAGTTATTGATCCTTTGCAAGGGAATCGAACGTTATATTGGATTTCTGCATACTATAAATTTCAAGCACACTTTTAGACTTTGTTCGTTCAGGACCTCAATCAATCGTTGTAAGTTATGCCCAGCGTTGCTGAACAGATGGTAAAGTGCGAAACGCAGGTTTGTAAGATATTGCCTGTTATTCCTTACACATGAGTCTTTCCAATCAAGCATCTTGATTACTTATTGCAACCATGCAGTGCATGGCATTGAATAGGTTGTAATTCGTTGCCTTCCTACTGAACAGGTATTTTATTTTTACACTTTTCTGAAAAGCATTATTGTAGCCGTGAAATCTATGCATCACTTTCCTCTGCTCTTTGACTGCGCAATTATTCCATGACATTTAGTATTTCGTTTAAATAAAAGACACGCCATATCTGAAGGCCGCACAAAGAATTTTGATCTATTCCGCAAACTTGTCAGTTATCTGATTAATGGCATGACCGCCCTGTATCCCACGAATATTGCTCATCTGTCTGTAGTACCTTGCTCACTTTCTAACGGCCATATCTGTTTCGAGCCAGAGGACAAGAATAAGAAAGAACGGCGCATCGCTCGCCTGAAGCTGCTCAGTGACCTGTAACCTAATCCAGAGGCCGGAGAGAAACTCAAGACGGCAGCCGATCGACGTAACCTAATTACGGTGCAGCGGGACCCGACACAATCGCCAAGCCGTTTGCCCCTGAGAATGAAAGGCGCTGCTCGAGTGAGGTAGAATATAGAATCGAAGCGTGGCGTCCGAGACCAGCTACTTAACCGCAGGGAATGCATCGGCTGGCTCACAATGAGAGAAAAAAAAATAGTAAGGATTTCTCGTGTGATGGATCCGGTTTAGCGCCTCTTATCGCAATTTCCTTAGGTGTGGGTAGTAAAGTGATTACTCCTCTCGTTCGTTCGCGATCTGTCCGAGCTCTTTCTGAGTTCTTCGCAATTGCTTCACCGAGCACAGACTGACTTGATCAGCGGTTTGTTTTTGTGCGTGCCTGCGTGCGCACGTGTGTGTGCGGAAGAATTAGTTTTAGTTTCGACAAAGAAGACCACCGTGGTCAGTCGAAATATACCGCTCCATGTTTTGAGGCAACAACAACAACATATACCGCTCCGAGAGGAGAGGCTCTCACGAAAGTCTGGTGTTTCTTCGTCTTGTACGAAAATGCGAAGATATGCAAATAATTATTTATTGCCTCAAGGATAAACACGATGACAGTATATATATATAGGGGGTTCCAGCAATTACGGACGCGAGCAGAAGAAAAAGCAATGCACAGTGCATTGCTGGAACCCCGCTATATGCTGTTATCATGCACCAACTGGCCCAGCAATTCACACTAATAAACACGTGCCCCGAAATATACTAAACGAATGAAAAGTCAGAAAACTAAATATTTTCATGTTATAATTGCGCGTGAAATACAGTTACGCGGGAAGTCGATGAAGTTCAGTTGCGCATGCTCAACTCGTAAACAACGATGGGAAATTAGTTGTTTTAATTACTCCTTATTCGACGTGGGTGGCATGTGTGCGATATGCTTCAGCCATAATATGCCGCTCCTGGTATCTAGCGATATGTATGGTCAATAATGACACTGTGGATAGAGAGAAAGAAAACAAAAAAGCACGGAGGTGAAAGCAGACCATGAAACTTGCACAATTTCTTGGCAATACAAGGCGGGCTAACTGTGTTTATAATTAAAAAAAAACGGGAACACAGATGGAGTTAGTAAAGAACCGCTTTGAGTGTGGGGATTAATAGATTCACTGCTAAAGCATAGGTGAAGCCGGCGGGAGACATGCGTAAGTGAATAACTGAATAACTCGCACTGGGTGTCTTGCCTTCAACTTCATTTCGATTGCGACGGTGATCCCGGCCCTAGCCTAGTATCGGGAACAAAAATGTTCAGAACACTAGTGGTAATGTTCAGTTCTCATTCCGAGCCTCGTAAGAAAACAAGTACAAAAAAGATGCAGCGTGGTGCGATGTTATTAATGTATTCTCATTATAACGCTCGGACGCCCACGAAGCAGACCGTGCATGACGTTCTCATAGCGAGTACATCACGTGCTGGGGTCAGCGCCTGCAACAGCACCTCTTCTCTTCCATGCTCGCGTTAGCGCACCTACCCAGGCAGAAAAGAGGATGGAGCGTCGCCGACAGACGCGCAAAGCAAGATTCACCGTGAAAACACGATCACAAAATCTGCAAGAACAGGCGCGCGTGCCAAGCACTGTGAAAAAAAAAAAGACATCTGCCAGGCTCTGGAGCGGGGCAGCGATGGCCGCTTATTAGAGGAAGAGCGGGCCGAGAAACCGCCTAGCGTCTGAATTGCGAAAGTGGCACGGAAGAAGGGAAAAAAAAATCCTGATCCGTGTGCAGCGATGGACAGGGCGGAAAGACGCAGCCTTGCCGACACGTAGGGGAAAGAAGCACCAAATGCTTATAGTAGTAGCCCCAGCAGGAAAACAGCGAAGGCTCCCCTGCACGGAAATTGAGAGAGCTTGCAGTTAAAGGGCAAGGCGAACCAGATATGTAATCAGCGAGTGGACCGTCTCCCGCAGCGGGGTGGCGCCGGCAATCCCAAGGCTGCTCCCGATTTTATCTTCTCGCAGAAGCCTATCGAACCTCGTTTCTTGCCCCCTCTTTAAAGCTCCCCCGCCGTCATTTCGACGCAACTCGCTGTGTTTAAAGTCTAGGCTGCAATGCCTCCAGATGTATTTAAGGGGAGATAGCGTGTAGGAAATAAAAGTAAGAGAAGTGGAAACGCTGTGAGGGGAAGCGACGCCGCCAGACTGTGCACGTGATTGCACTCCTATTGCCGGGGCTGAGCCCCGATGGCTTGGTAAGCGGTCTCTGCTTCGTAATGAATTACCGCTGCAAACGAGACCAACAGACACCGGTAACCAGCAGGGCTGGTATTTGCCTGGTAATAAGCTTCTCCCGCCGTTCTTCTATCACTTTATTGACATTTTTTTCCCCTAGAGGTGGTGCATCAGGCAGTACCGTTTTCTTCAGAAAAGCCGGGAAAATTTAAAATTAAATTCTAGCGCTTTACGTTTCGAAACCACGAGATAATTATGAGGCGTGCCTTACTGGAGAACTGCCAAACGATTTGGAACACCGGTGGTTGTATAACAGAAGCCTATATCTGCGCAAAAGAGCATTTTTGCTTTTCGCTCCCATAGAAATGCGGCCGCCAGTACGGGATCGAACTCCGACATCTAGCTCAACAGCGCAATGCTAAAGCCGCTAAGCTATACCGTGGTGCGTAGAAAAGCCGACAGTATAATTGAAAGGGTGTCATGTCACGTATAGCAGTACAGAAGACGTCCGTTCAAATCACCGAACCGCCCTTTTCTGGCAGCACGCGCTGACATAATTCATATTGTATTGGACTGCGTGAACGCCTTCCTGGTCAGAAGCTGCATGAGTGGCCTATGATACTTATTGTACATAATTAATCGTTCATATTTGCAGACCGATTCAAATTAAACGGTCCCCTTAACGATTTGGCTAAATTGGTGTCCTACTTGCTAAATTGGTGGCCTACTTTCTAAATTGGTGGCCACTTGCTCTCTCATTTTCTTTTGCTTTCCCTTTAACTTTATGTTAAAAATATTATTTAACGCAAGGTACCAAATAACGTCCAATTTCCGAAGTTGGGTTTTATCGGACGTGCATAAGTAACTTCTCCCGTACCCTCGAATATAACTTTATGTTGTATGGACGTTTTCCATCAAGGTTACCGAGAGCATAGAACATTTAATGGTTACTAAATGAGCAACGACTTCGTGCATGTCCTCCCATGTACCAAGCAATGGAGTATTGAGTGAGAAGACGGAGTCTTGCGCGACATGATATACAAAGCAGCCTTGAGGGGGTATTTTAAAAGAGGCACGGAGATGGGTGCTGCACGGCATTACACTAAAGAGGGTTTGATGGACTTTAACAGAATTCTTTTCCGCCTAAGTAGATTCGATGTGCCGTTATTTATGTTAACGGAGTAGCTGGAAATGGCAAAAGACGAATCGAGTCGCCTCTTTGTGAGAAATGCGATTTGATTTTGGAGCTCTTTTACGCATTGAAGCAAGAAAAGTAATTGGAACGCCTATATATTTCGATTTCTCGTGCTAGTAATGTCCGCCTCTTCGAATAATCCAGCTCAAGGGCAAGAATCATGCTATCTGCCACAAGCAATTTTTAAAAAAATTCCGGAAGACTTAAAACATTGGCACCACGTGTCATATATATATATATATATATATATATATATATATATATATATATATATATATATAAATTGCCACATTGACCCGCCGGGGTGGCTCAGACAGCTAAGGCGTTGCGCTGCTGAGCACGAGATCGCGGGATCGTATCCCGGCCGCGGTGGCCGCATTTCGATGGAGGCGAAATGCAAGAACGCCCGTGTGCTTGCGTTGTATTGCACGTTAAAGAACCCCAGGTGGTCACAATTATTCCGGAGCCCTCCACTAGGGCGTGCCTCATAATCAGAACTGGTTTTGGCACGTAAAACCCCAGAAAGAAGAAGAAGAAATTGCCACATTGTTGTGACGGTGAAGAAAACAGCAGCGACAACTGGGAATCATGAAAGTGACGCTTTGTTCCGCGAACCTGTGCCCAGAAAAAAAAAGCAGCATTCAAGCACAACGATAACGGCGAGCACATTCGTCGATTGTCGAAAGTCTGATCTGTGGGTCAAGCCCAGGTAGCATGACGTCATAGATCAGAGTGCGTAGGCCTTGTGCTATCTTGGTGGTGTTGGTCAAGCGCGTCAGCTTTTATACATGCTTCATCGATGGTTCCAGCGTAATCGCTGGCGCCCGCGTGCCTTCCAGAAATCGCTCCACAATTCGTGTCGCGCATAGAATTTGATTACACAAGGTTCGGCGAAAACATACGCAACAGCCGACCACATGACCGACCGCTACACTTTTCTTCCCATCTGACATTCGTAATGCCAAGGCATTGAAAAAGAAAAGAGAAACGTAAAATAAAAGCGCTTGTGTTTGAACTATCTTCGCGTCCCTTATTGGCAGTTTACATGAACCGATGAAGTCGATAAGAGCACACATGGTGCAAAACACCGAATGTGACGAATTTAGACTTCGCGTCTAGTTCTGTGTAACGCAGCCATGTAGCGCTGTCAGGGCAACCGCAGGTCCCTTCAGTGACTTGTCTGCACAGTGACATATTGACGCACGTAAGTACGTTGCTTCTTATTTTCCGGTGACCCTTTTTCATCACCTAACCACTCTTACAAAGTTGTCGCTATGAACAAGACGCAAGACTACCACATAATGCTAGCATGCGAAGATACCAAGAAACCAGGACGTGAATTCTGGCATTATCCGGCGGCTTATATAGGGGCGCACTTCAAGTTAAATATTTCTTTTCCGCACTCGTAAAACACATGAATCTGTTTATTTCGCCTTGATAATTTGAAAACAAGGTAATAAAGAAAGTAAAAACTAAAACAAACAAATAAAAAGCTAATGCCGCGCCTCATGGCCGGCTCTCTAAGACTGCTGTTAACGGCATGAAAAGCGCAAAGAGTGGTGCATGCATCATGTCACGTGGGAAGAGTGGCTTGTTGCTAGTACTTGCTCCCCGCGCGACACGTCGCACATTAGCGAAAGATCGTACAATCAATTAGATGGCTCAACGTAGAGACTTGCCTTCTAGCAACAAATAGACTGACGCTTTGCAAAGCGCACGTCTTATCAATCATTCACGTTTCGCCGGCCCGGTACTTTTCTAGTCCCTCGGAGAGTAATTAGGGCGATGGCTGTTCACGCCGAGATCCTTTTTTTGCCTTCATATTCTTCGTGGCTTTGCGTTCGCAAAAGGGTGGGGTAACGGCTCATCGCTGATTCATAAAGAGGACGGGCGCGTTGTATTGGACTGCATGTACCGGGGGCGGCATGCTGATATCGCATGGAGAACGCACAAGCACGCACGCACGCGCGCTGCCTCTCTATCGGTAGATTTTTCTTCGTGGCGGAACTTTGCGGTCACTGTCGCTGCGAGCGATTAAATTAATGAGCTTAGGTTCTACGGATAAAACGCAACATTTGCGAGAAAAAATTCGACGCGTTACCTAATTTGTGTTTGACAGTGCCTATGATTAAAAAGTATTGATGATCGTTGGCAATATCAGATTGTTATCATACAGCCTGAAATATTCAGTTATACTTCAAATTATAGAAGCACAAATTTGTATAGGCGCAGCCATGAGTATGGATGAACAGCGTGTTGCAATAAAATTGTCAGAGCGCGGCGCAAAATATCTTTCAACCAGAGCTCTTAAGGCTTTTCATTATCGCATACCACTAAATTCTGAACAAGCTGCCCCTTTGACGCCGGTTCAAATATACTGTATATTCAAATGGCACATGGGGAATTGAAAGCTTCGTGATCTGTAGAAGTGCTGTTCCACAATGACTCTTGACGTTGTTTTGTTTCACCTCTTTCTAACATTTTGATTCACGCTGTGAAGCGAAAGCCTGCAGAATGACGAAGTCGCAAGGATAAAGGTGAAAACACGCATTTCACTCATTGAGGGTTGCAGAGTGGTTCCGTGGGATTGTCGTACTTTAGAGCTAAGGCGTAGCGCAAGCAACACCCAGACACAAGGGGAACACACACATGGGAACACACGCTTGTGCAGACGCCTAGATTTGCTGGGTGGACGAACGAGTGGCAAGGTGCTCACTATGGTAGGTTTTATGTAGCAGACAATGCAACACTACGTTCTGCACGATTCCAAGGATAGCAGTGACCATGACAACCTAATGTTAGTTACTCGAGTATGAGCTGTAATCTCTGGCAGTGAAACGCGCAGCACGGTTTTGGATCGACTCAAGAGTGCCCATTAGCTATGCCTGGTGACGTGACCAAATTGGATCCGCCAATTCTACAGTTGTAGTCGGATTAATGTCTGGTGCGCGATCTTCCTGGTGAAGGAAGTAGCGCCACGAAGGTTTTGTGGAAAATAATCTAGCGTACGCGGGGCGTTAGCTGTCATTTTTTTTCTATGTGGGCACACCATGATAAGCTTAGTGTTAGCAAAGGCCAAGGTAAGTACTTGTATGAAAACGTGTGGCCAGGGTAAGTACTTGTACCACCGTGTGGGCGACGAGGCTATTGTCCAGCGAGTAACTAAATGTCCAATGCAATTATTTACGGCTAAATGCTAATATATGGGTAAATATCGATTTAATGTCTAAGGATATGATAAACATTCATTATTAATATTAATAATCAGTCACTAATTGTCGATTGTCTATGAGAACGTTGTCTTATCGTGAAGGAGTCAAATGAAGTGGCTCGGCTGAGCTAATATTGCGCAGTTCAAATTTATTGCCCTCGAAAGTGTGCCCGGAAACGAAGAAAAATCCCAGCTTAAAACGCTTCCGCATTCGTAATCAAGCTTATATTTGAAAATGTGAAAAAAAATACGTATGCAAAGCTTGCTGGTCAGGAGCACTGTATTTGAGCGCTTCGCGACGTGGTCAACTTTTCCTTTGACACCTCAAATGGCTAATTTAAAAGGCATGTATATATTTCAAAATGAAATAAACACTTAGGTGAAATATACTTACAACTAAGAAATGAAACTATTTGCAACAAAGTGTCAGTGCCGTACTGCATAGGCCTGCATCATTATATAAATACATCGATAGACGAGGTTCGTCTTGGCTGTTAGCTGCAGCGAAGCAACACTTCCGTTGTGGATCAGTTCAGCTTCCATTTCATTTCATTTGTTTCATAATAAACAATGATATATTATTACAATTTCATATAACAATATATTAAAAATATACAGAAATAGGTGCCAGAACACGTAGCTGAAAGGGGACCTCCTGTCAAGAAATATACTATCGCGCTCAATATGAGCGGCAACATGGGAGCCGTGGCCGCAACTGCGATCTCGAGAAAAAAAAAAAGGAGTGGGTTTTGCCAGTCCAGACTTGCGCATACTCTTTTTTGTTACGCCGTGCACTTTCGTCGCGGAGCCATAATACAGTGGCCCGCAGAGTAGCCCGTTAGTCGTTAGCACTTAGCGCTGCGTGCTTCGTCATGGTGCACGTTGCCTAGCTTCGTAAGTATTCTTGCTTTTTTTTAATGCGTATTTTTTCTTTTTTTAAATCCGCGATAGAGCCATAGCAGCTCGTTGGGCGAGTGTGCAAGAAAGCAGACGATGGAAAGCAGGGGGTATGCGCATTGCTCAAATGGCGACACACTCTCTCCATTTTTTTTTGTCTCGAGAGCGTCACTGCAGCCACGGCTTGCGTGTTGCAGCTCATATTAAGCGTGATAGCATACTATACAAACAACCTTGCAGCACGCTTAAGTTTCGCCCTTATGAGTGGAACGCGATAGCATTCAAAGATCCCTGACTACTTATCACGCTTCATGGCAATTGCAGCTTATGTAAACGCAATGTTCGTTGTAGCTTATGTAAACGTAATGTCGTGCATAGCGAAGGCAATATTTCTGGTTCTTTGTCTTTCCATCGTACGGCGGGCGCCGCGGCTGCCGTGGATTCGCGGAGGCGAGCGCCATCTGGATCGTGTTGAAAGGAACCACGCGGGGCGCGCCGCTCACACTAAGGCAGACCTCAAAGGGCAGCTGGAAGAGGGGTTTGTTATTGAGTTTCGCGTAACAGAATAGTATTTTCTCGTATATGCAAATTACAATGCGACGCTATCACGGCTGTAGGTAGTGTGTAAGTTACGAATTTTCTGACGCATTTTACTTTGAGAAATTCAATTAGTGCAGTAACACCTATGCGCCACGCGGAGAGTCTGTGTGGTTCGGGATGCGTGGTTCGGGATGATTTTTCTTCCGTAAAGGCTGAATCACGCTACGCCGACATGAGAACGATTTTCGTCTGCCGACTGATGACGCGAGCAGTTTACAGGAAGGAAAACGCTGTGACCAACGGTTTAAAAGAAGGAAAATGCTGTCGCCAACAGTCGGCAGACCAAAATATGTGCCGTGTCGGCCTAGCGTGAATCAGCCTTAACGGACAACGCCGCCGACCCTGACGCCGGATTTTCTGCGACACGGGGCCCTTAACACTGTTGCGTTAAAAATATGGAGCAAGACAGAAAAAGCAGTTTGATTAACTTCGTTATGGGTAATAATGCGAAGTAGATACAGCACAACATATACAACAGTAAAATCATACACAATAATGCGTAACAAAATTATCAACGCGTATAAACTTGAAAAGAGGTCAACTGCAGAATTTGCAAGATGAAAATAAAGCAGAAGAAAAATCAGGAGACAATGCGACTCACATATGAAGGGATTTGATATATGGAGAAAGTTAGTTATCTATTAAAAATGTGAATAATCCTTTCCAGAAGAAGCCTAATGATGAAGACAACTTAACGTATAGAGGGAGGCTGATTCAAACAGATAATGCTGCGATGTAGCCAGTTTGTTTTCCATAATTGCCACTTACTAGTGGTAATAGCAAATTGCTGTGCACAGCGAATCTTGTCCTTAACGAGAGTAGCCCTAGAAAATACGTTTAATGTGGGAGGATTATCGACTATTTTGAATAGCAGTGCGGCTAGTTTATATTTAGCAAGGCTATGTACTGAGAGTATTTTGCGTTCGTGCAGCATCGTGGAGATAATACAACAGAATGGACTGAACGACAATATACGGATGTCTTGGTTCTGAAAATACTGTAGCGGTGTTACATGTGATGGATAGGTATTGCCCCATGTCGTAATACAATAATTAATGTGGCTGTCAATGAAATAATAGAGGGTTAACAATGTTTCTTTGTTTAAATAAAACCTAGCTTTAGGCCGAAATCTAATAGCAGTGGCAACGTTACGCTTCGAATAGGCAATATACCATGCAAATTTTAAGCTTTAGTACTAGAGGTGCACCACGAAGTGAGCATTCACTTACTGCACGGATGACATGAGGGTTTAAGCTGACAGCGGGATAAATTCTGGTGTCCTGCGACTGGGAAAAAAAAAGCATTCATGATGTTTTGGAAGGACATACTTTTTAGGAAGTTTAGACGGCAGCCACGCTAAAATATTATTCAGATCAATGTTTCATTTTGCAGTCAGAGCAGCAATTGACCGATCGGTTGCAAGTACAGTGGTGTCATAAGCGTAAAGGAGGACTCCAGTTTCTGAAAGACAACTGGGTAAATCGTTTATGTAAAGCAGGAATAGGAGCGGGCCGAGTACTGACCTCGGTGGCACTCCTTTATTTGTTATTCTGAAATTAGAAAGGGAGGAACTAACATATACAGCGTTTTTGTGTACCAGTCAGATGACTTTTAATAAGCGACAGTGCAGGCTCATAGACGTCTGCTCCACGTAGTTTGGCGATCATAATTACGTGGTCTCTGGAGTCAAATGATTTGGACAAATCGACGAAGACTGATCCCGCGTAGCAGCCGACTTCTATGACATTTTTATTTTATCATGAATTAAGGAAAAGTATAGCACGGTCAGTCGAAGAACCTACCCTGAAACTGAATTGACCTGGAAAAAGAATGTAAAACTTTGAGAAGTACTTCGTTAAGTGCTTTTCAATACACTCTTCTATAACTTAGATGATTCACAGTTTTCTAGTTTCTTTATAATAGACACTTGCAGACGGTGAGAATTTGAGCGGCAGTTTATAGAAAGGTTGACCGACGAATATTCGTTGGAGCTACGACTCCGAAGTATTGTGACAATTGTTTTTTCTTAAATGCCGATTGAGTATGTCCTTGCTGTTTTAACAACGGCAGTGATACCCAACTTCATTTTTGCAAAAAATCTGGTACGTTATTTCATTATACGCACTCCTGCTGGATCCTACTACAGCGGTGGTTAGTTCTGAGCATATTGCCGCGCCCGTATCTGTATACAGCCGCGATAGTGACGACAAAGACGATCTGTTCGAGAGTACGCACAGGCTAAATATAAACCGCTGTTTACCTATTCTCGGGCGTGCCGATAGAGTGCGACAGGACGACCTTTCGATATTAAAGTTCCCGTTCTCAGTGAACCGCGACAATATCAGTGGTTGGTATCACTCCGTCCAAGCTCACTTCCTCTTTGCGTCTCTTATTGTTCAGATTTCAGATAATATCCGTTTTTTAAACAAGTACTAGTTCCCTCCGTTTACTGCCTTGATACGACGAAGTGGGTCGTTTCATTCCGGCGGTCCGACAGGATATACGACACTTTTCTATAGAAATGTTAACAACTTTTTTTTCATGGTATTTATTACGAATATAAAACGTAGATTCGTAAGGTATTTTCATAGCGGCCAAAACAGTCATAGCCGCGTCTACAAGCACAAATCAAACACTTCACATTACATTTATTACAGTAAACAGTTCTCTAAAAGGGAGGCAGAAGGATACACTGCTTCAAGAATGGATACCTGTCTGGTATGGAGTCTCTCTGATCATAAACGTCTTTCAGTTGTGAAATCATCCGAATGAAATGTGACTTCGAAGATACAATCGTGGCTACGTTTATTCCCTGCGTATTGATTAAAAGCAAAGAAACAAAAGCAGCATATATATATATATATATAGTACCCGCCGCGGTGGCTCAGTTAGCTAAGGCGTTGCACTACAGAGCACGAAGTCGCGGGATCGAATCCTGGCCGCGGCGGCCGCATTTTGATGGAGGCGAAATGCAAAAAACGCCCGTGTGCTTGCGTTGTAGTGCATGTTAAAGAACCCCAGGTGGTCATAATTAATCCGGAGCCCTCAACTACGGCGTGCCTCATAATCAGAGCTGGTTTTGGAACGTAAAACGCCAGAAAGCAGAAGAATATATATATATATATATATATATATATATATATATAATATATATAGTCAGAAAAGATTTGGGCATTATACTTAAAGAGCGCATGTTATTAAATTCCCTTCTTTTGGATGAGCATGGTTTTGTTATCGGGAAAAACGTTCCAAGCTCTCCTCTTTATTTATTCCAGTGCCAGCCATCCCATTACGTGGCTTTATTCTCATCGTGAGAATCATAAACAAGTCAGCAGTACAGTTGTCAGGAGTGCTTTTCACCATTTCTGCTGCTTGCAGGGCGAAAAGCATTTGCGAGAAAATGCTGACGTGCCGAGTCGGATTGCACGCGATACGTGATTCCGCTTCTCGGCCAAGCGTTGCTGAAGAGCAAGTTGGGTCGTTTCACGGAAAATTAAATATTCAAAAGCCGCCGCACGTACCGGACTGTCCGTGGCCAAGTTCCTGCAGGCTCCACGCACGCCACCGTTGCCGTGCGCAGCCCGCACTCCGGGCCGTGCCACCGACACGACCCTGTCTTCACTTCGCTCGGTTTTCTCTTTTCCTACGCTTCAGACGGCCGAGCGTTTCGATTGTTGTACGAAAGAGAATAGGCTCAATGCATGCTGCATATAGGGCCACGAGGGCGCTCTCTCCGGCAGACACGAACCGGCGGAACGGCGCAGTCGTTTTCTCGCGGCGAGCTCTCGCTCGGCTCGTCACGCTGATTGCAACAGCCTTTGTACAGTTTTTACTCTTTACCCTTGCTCATTCAAAAAAAAAAAAAAAAAATAGTTCTTGGTGATTGCGCTGTAGTGTCCATCAGGTAGCCAGCTCCTTCGACCCGAAATGAAGCTTTTTGTATTACGCAAAAAAAAAAAGGGCCTTGCGAATCTTTTCGCGCATAGCGCATGCTAGATCCATTCGCGAAAATTGAAACGGCGGATGGCAAGCCACGCACTCTAACTGGCAGAAAGAAACAAGAGACCACGTGGTCGATTGAACTTCACTCTGTGTCAAGTGATTTTCTAGCGTTGACTTCTACCAAGCCTACGTTACTCGCTTGATTGCCATAGCCGATCGCGCTACCTAGCACCGTTAGAGCGAGCAAAAACGTCGCCTCTCCGCGAAGCGTCTTGGCGAATGAACACACGTGTTCTTACGAGAGCGGATGTCTAGGTTTAGGTTTAGGCTCGGGCTTGTTGGGTACTGCACCGTTGGAATTACATGAGCGTGAAAAGACAAATTCACGGATCAAGCGTGCTTTGGTGGCGTATTATACATTTTGGACCTTGTGTTTCCTTGCGCATTGATTAATAGCAACGTTACAGAGTGCATTCAGTCAATCAAGCTCATTTTTCGGACCAACATTGTCAACTGCACGACTTCCAACCAGAAGTGCGCAGCAGCACCATCTCTTTGCACGATGACGACTGTCACCTCTAGTTTTCAGTTCTGAGAAATGTAGCGTACTATATTGCCAAACCGACTGGCTTAATATTTCGCGATCTGCCTCACTTCGGTGCCGTCTCGCTGCACGTAACGTTTCGGGCGATGTCATATATTCAATAGAAGAAAATAATGTGCTTTGAGTTACCTCGTCTTTCCACTGTTCTTTTAACTATATGGACGACGCTGGGCAAACGAACCCTGCCGCATATATATATATATATATATATATATATATATATATATATATATATATATATATGAAGCAAGTAGTTCTTTGGATCCGCCGTTTAATAAATTGAAAGTAGTTCAGTGCACGTAAGGCAGCAAGAACAAACATTTAATTTCAATGTTTCGGCCGGGGTCCGGCCTTCATCAAGAGTGGGATTGCAAGCACCCAGAGCTCAATTTATACATTTTGTCCGCAAGCGTGCAAATGTATAAACTGAGTTCTGGGTTCTTGCAATTGCATTCATGATGAAGGCCTCACCCCGGCCGAAACATCGAAATTAAATGTTTGTTCTTGCTTCCTTACGTGCGCTGCACTTCTTTCAAATATATATACATATACATAAATTGGGTCCCTCGGTTCCCTTTCTTCTCGGTCCTTACTTAACGAAGGGCTCGAATCCGGCAACATTGATGCCTTCAGGTAGCATATGTGTGTTTATTGACCAGCTGCCTTCACCCAACAAGATCACGTACTCGTGACGCCTGCGGCAGAAACGATGTTCCACATCCACTGCCAAGGTTTGTGAGTGGTGGCGCTGGCTAACACTCCCAGCGTTAGTTGTAGTAGTAACACATAAATACCCCGGAAAGTTGATGGGATAACGGCGACGCGGTAGCTTAATGTTGAGAGCATCGCACGCGTAATGCGAAGACATGGGATCCTTCCGCACCTGCGGCCAGTTGTTTTTTCATCCATTTTCATTTCCATTAATTTATCATTTCTATAATTCAATTATTAAGTACAAGTAAATTCCCCTATGTTGTCTTTGGTGTCTATGTTTGTTGGCTTCTTACGAGATGGAAAAAAATCGGGCCCCCTCAGTTTCCTTTCTTCTCGTTATATATATATATATATATATATATATATATATGAACGAGAAGAAAGGGAACCGAGGGGCCCGATATTTATTAATCATATCATAAGAAGCCAACAAACAATGATACCAAGGACAACATAGGGGAAATTACTTATACTTACTAATTGAAAAAAAGAAATGATAAATTAATGGAAATGACAGTCGATGAAAGAATAACTGGCCGCAGGTGGGATACAAACCCTCGTCTTCGCATCTAAAGACGTGGATTCGCTTACTGTTTGCCGGCTACATTTTAAATATCACAAAATATTTTTTGAATGTCAATCAGTCGAACACATTTAGTGAAAGGGCAAAACTCGGAGCGTTGCGACCCATTCAAATTGGTTTCATGTTAAAAAAAAAGAAATGCATTCTGTACACACACTGTGCAACCATTACTTCATCATCGTCACAGAGCTTACACGTCATACAGAAATTTTCGCCGCTCACGTGTAGCTTTTCAATAATAAAGTGCGTTTTAAGGGCTATTTCCGAATCATCTATCCTAACATCTAAGTCGCTAAGATGTCACTAAGTATTCTGTCTCGTCGCTTAAGGTTACCTGTCGCTAAAGTGAAACAAATTTCGCTAAACAGTCCTAACTTAGCTAAATCTAGCGACAATATGGCTAAAATGGAAAGACTGCATATCATTTGGAGTTAAAAATAGCTTTCTACACGAAAAATAGAAATGCATATAGGAGCTAGGTACACAGGGGTGAGATCGCATTGCAAAAGCTCAATCCATTTAAATGTCAGCGCTTAGATTTTGCATGCATTATTTCCGTGCCCTAGAAAAGCCCCTGTGCTGACACTACATAAATGCACAAGCGAGAAACGAATAAATTGTATCGCATTCTGCAGCAAAACAATAAGCTAAACTGAGATGTTGCGAGAACATACACCGAGAGCATTACGGCGAGGTAACGCTTTAATGCAACTATACATGCGAAATTCCCTAGAAGACGAAAAGGGCAAACAATGTCCGTAACTTTCTCTATAATCGCATGTATGGTGTCGCCAACATTGCTAGTCACATGCCAGATCTTTAAGTATTGGCTGGCATGTGAAAGTTGCTTCACTTGCGAACGACGTATTTGCCTATCCGGTCTCTCGAAAAACCTGTCGTCTTCGTTGTTTCCGTTCAGCAAGCCTCGGAAACCATTTCTTCATATTTATATGGATCATCTAAACACGTGATGTAAAGCACTCAAAGCATGCATCATCGTATTCTTTTTTTTTCTTTCTTTATTCCGCTGCCGGAACACACCGAGGTCTTCGGTGATTATGTCGAGGCAGGTCCTCGAGGCAGGTCTAGTGTGCCTCCCGGTAGCTCAAGAAAATGCGAGCAAATAAAAAAATAACGTGCTTCGCAGGTGTTAACAATGTGGGGTATGCGGTGTTACCTTTCTATCAACTTTAGACATAATCTTATGTTAACAAGGCTCACTCAGGTGAACATAATATTATCAGGAGAGCAACCGAACACATATCTGAGAAGCACATGGAAGAAATGAGAGGACGCAGTATCGTGGCCGCGATATTATATTGAAGCGAATAGACCTCCTAGGCTCTTTCACTCGTTTTTTGTGGCTGTCGGTGATAGTTGGTGGTAGTGGGACTTTCACCGCCCATACAAAGCCGCCGGTGTAAAAGTCACGTGGTCTCGTGCTATCGAGGTATGGAGCGTGTTCATCGCCGAAGGTAGACGCACGTGCTGTGACGCGGGATGATGATGACACACTTTAATAAATAAAAAGTAAGTGCAGTAGTTGTGGAGAGGGCCCCTCAGTCCAGGGTTCTGCCGGCCCCGCCTTTCGTCGCTTCAGCGATGAAGATTGCCAGGTACCGCTGAGCCAGCAATGTTGCTGTGAGAGTCAACCAAGAAGCCGTAGGGGATAGGTGGGTGGATTTATTATTTTTTTTTGGGGGGGGGGGGAGGGCCACAAAATGTGAGAGCCATTGGGATGACCGCCACACCTGTGACATCGTGGAGGTGGTTCTTCCGCGAATGCGCGAAGGAGATGTAGACGTGTGGGAGAACAAAGAGAGCAGCCCGTGTGGGCTTGTCGGATAAGGACACTGTGTGCGAGAGATAGGCCGAGTTGTAAAGGCGAAATCGCGCGGCGGCAAGTCGATAGGGCTGTAGATAAATGGGAGGAGGTCGGGAATCATGTGAACTTGGCCCGGGGAAGTCGGGAACCTGGTGAAGAGTGTCACAGGCGTGCCGATTAGCCCATTCGTTCCTCGGCAGTCCGGCGTGGCCTGGTACCTCCACGCTCTCAACGGGTGTAAGAATACTACTTTGGAGAATGTGCGCCAAAGGGGTAGGAAGTTCCCCGCTTAAGAAGAGGCGGAAGGCGGCCATGGAGTCTGTGAAAATGATAGGCAGGTGCGGGGGGAAAATTGATTGGTGAAGAGGAGAGTTTATTTCTGCCACCCAAGGACAGTTGGTACGGAGGACAGCAGCGCGATAGTCGCATTTTGCTTCACGGGGGTTTAGGGGCTGTTGGCTCCGAATGTTGGGTTTAGGGCACGAAGGGTTGAGGAATGGCTGCCTGGTTGACTTGCCCGACAAAGGTGTTCCGCTGCAACCTGTGAGGTTGAGGTGGCCTGGCTAGCTGGTCCACTGTTTGAGCTGCGGCGGGTCTTGGAGCGGCTCGGGGACACACTGCTGCTCCTGGCTTGGCTGATGCTTTTGTTTTGGCACGGTGTCGCAGTCGAGGCAGACGAGTCGGCGATGAATACCGCCTGGATAAGCGAGGTAGTCAAGGAATGAATTGCTGCTGACTTGATGGCCGTACCGCTTTTTGGAGATCTTTGGCAGGAACACGGAGACAGAGACGACGTGCGCACTCCGTTTGACGGAGGGCATGGTCTGCAGCCGGTCGGAGTTCGCAGTGAGGAAGGATCTCCAGCTTGGTGGTTCCCGCCGCAGTGAGGGCAGCCCTTGCGACAGGTGTGCGGTTGGTTCGGCGAGTCTATATATTAAATTATGGGGTTTTACATGCCAAAACCAGTTCTGATTATGAGGCATGCCGTAGTGGGGGACTCCGGAAATTTGGACCACCTGGGGTTCTTTAACGTGCACCTAAATCTAAGCACACGGGTGTTTTCGCATTTCGCCCCCATCGAAATGCGGCCGCCGTGGCGGCGAGTATATATATATATATATATATATATATATATATATATATATATATATATATAGTGAAGGCCACATATAAGGCATCTTATAACTCCAGTATTGGGGCATATATCCGCGCGGTGACCGAGGCCAGAGCAGACGGGGCACAGCGCACCATCATGCCCCGATAGTTCACCCAGCGTGGAATGTGTGATCCAGAAAACGTGATGAGGCTGGTGTGTGGGGAGCCCATCATGCGAGCGGTGAGGATGCCCGAGTCAGGGTCCCAGAGGTTTTCCATGAGCGCAGCCGATGAAACTTTAGGCGTTATATGATGGATGGCTCCTCTGCAGGTGTTGGGCGTTTTGGCTTGATAGACGCGAACAGCTAGTTAGAAGTTTCGGACGGTCAGAGCATCCGCTGCCAAAAGCTTCGCATTTACAGAATGAGTCTGGCAGGTGAGCACGAAAATGTTTCCCTCAGGCAGGATGCGAATAAGGATGGAGCGTAGTTTTGCCTCACTTAGCAGGGCTGTCAGCCCATGCGAGAAGTGCAGTTTGCCGGGTGGAATTTCGACGAGGCGCAAACCTTGTGATGGCCAGTATATTAATTTTTCAGCAGGTGCAGATGATGAGATTTCAAAAAGACTGTGTGGGTCCACCGGTTTGCGGGAACGAATGGTGGTCCAGCGTTCCACGTCTGTAGTGTAGGTGGGACCCATCGTGAATGTCTGCGGTGGCATGCCGTTCTCGTACGCGTTCACTCGCAGAATTAGGCCTGTGGAGCCAGCCGACAGTGAAGCGGGAGCGAAAAGGTCGTGGTTTAAAATTCGACAAAAGTCACGCAGGAACCGTGGTGGCTGGCTCTCCGAGCGCGGAGCGCCTCGGGAGGCCCAAGCCAGGGGCGGCGGGCGAAGGTCGCGTCGTCTCGACGGTTCGGAGCACGCCGACGGCACGTCCGTTCACTTCGGCAGGCTGTGAGGTCCCAAAAAGGCGAAGAGGAAAACGGCGAGACAACGTCGTCGACCGAGCGAGCAGGCAGCGCGGATAACGGTCAGGTGAGTGGGCTCGGCCGAAGTCTACTCACAGTTGAATAAAACGTATGACCATGTAGAAGAAAGAGTGGCTGTGACGCGTTAGGTTTGAGACGTCTGATGGTTTAGACACTGTGCCCGAGCGCTTCTCCCGGTGCCCCCTCTCCCTGTGGGTGCCGGGAGAGAGGAGGGTGGCAGTCGCATTCCAGGCCGACACTCGCGTTGTTGGAGACAACATGCATTTGACGAATCGGCTTATATGCATACAGTATTGCCACCTATGGGGTGAATGTCCGTATAGCCACCTACGGGTGAAGTCTTTTCCTTGAGCTGGATTACGAAGAGACGGAAGCACCAGAAATCGAAACACATATTCAAATTATGTATAAACTTTCACCAAATAACTTCCTAATTGATTACTTTACGGCACATGTTGCAATTTACTAAATGTAGCCGGTGAGTTTGCGAGACGTATCCCCTTGAAATGAATCTACAGGATGACAGAAGTTTCGAGATATTGTTTCTCAAAGTGTGGGACGGAATACACGGGCGTTCTGTTTGCTTTTGTGCTTCAATGCACAAAATAGTGTTTTCTTAAAGAAGTGCAAAAAACGAGGTATTTTTAGGGCGACTGTGATGGCGCATACCTCCAAACTGGTGCCATTTTGGAAATTCGTTTCAAGTGGATACGCCTTGAAATCTCACCGGCTGCAATTCGTTAATTACAATAAGTGCTATAAAGTAAGTAATTAAGTTGTTATTAGCGACATTTTAAAATTAACTGAATTTGTTTTCAATTCCTAGTGCAAGTAATGTCCCCGTCTCTGAATAATCCAGCTGGAGGACTAGAAATATATTATCTGCGACAAGCGATTTTTTTTAAAATTCCGGCACACTTTACAAATTCCGGGACAGATTACGTAATGAAACAACAAATGCTACCTAAATTCCTTCCTGCAACAAATGCACGCTTTCAAGCGCATTATTCCTTTAACAAAGCGAATAGCTTTCTAGAAGCGTTAGGCTATTCTCATACATTAACGATAATCGTCATTCATTCCTGCCGATTTTTTTTTGCCTAGATAACTCGCATATAATTTATTAAATGCGATTCCGTGCTTATATCAATATGACGCCAGCACATCACATTGCATAGCTCATCACCTTAATGCGACGCGCCGCCATGTACACGTAGCAGTCTCAGGGGTCCCAAGCATGCTCGCGCCAGTTTTCACCAAGCACGACAACTCGCCCACGAGTCTGGAAAACCGCTAACTAAATACGTCGGACTCCTCCCCCCCCCCCTCCCCCCCTCCTCGGTCTTTATACGATGCTCTATAGACGGCCACATGAATTCGCTTAATGTGACACCTGCTTCTGGATTTATCCCCTCACCAATGCACGAAGCTGACGCCCTTTCTAGCGCATTTTCACAGTTTACATTAACTAGACGCGCTTAACAGAGATTGCGATGCGCGACTATCACATTCATGAAAGCCAGACCACTGAGTATGCTCTAATGGCCACTATAACTGTAGCAGCTCCCCAGGCTTGCTTCGGCACATGAACAATAGAGTAGACTGTATATATTCGTATTATCCCAGTTTATTTGCTTTTACTTACCGAAATATTCACATCCTGCTATGGCAACTGGCTTTTATTAAACATTAAATGTAGTGCGCACGATATCCACTGGTACGATGCTATTGAGGAAGAGTCCATCACTCAATGTCGGGCTGGAAGAAAGGCTATCATGGGTCTCGCATACTGTTGCAAGTTCCCCGAGATCGTTGCCGCTGCTCTTTTTTTCCGGTCTTTGAGAGCAACGGTTGTTGTGTATTCTTAGCGGCAATGAATACATTCAGAGTTATCGTCTTCGTCTGTCATTGCAAGTTGCAAACCTTTTGTTGAAATAAAACCAAGGTGTGTTGACATAACATCACGTCGCAATACTCGTCTGCCCGCTGTGGTGGCTTAGTGGCTATGGCGTAGTTCTGCTATGCACGAGGTCCCGGGTTTGAGTCTCGGCCATAGCAGTCGCAGTTTGATGGGAGTAGAATGCAAAAGCGCTCATGTACTGGGCACTGGATGCGTGTTAAAGAACCCCATGGGGTCAAAATTAATCCGGAGTCCCTCACTATAACGGCACGCCTCATAATCGGATAGGGGTTTTAACTCGTGAGACGCCAGAATTTACTTTTGAACATAATTAGGCGTTTGGGATCATCAGTCTTCTTTATAAACAGACAGAGACGCTGCAAGTGAACCGATATTGGCAGAAAACAGCGCAAGCCTCGAGCTGCTGAATCGTCGTATTCTTCCTGTGTGAGCGGCGCACTCTGCTTCTTCAAAGTGCTAATATTTTTGCATTACGCCTATATCTTCGCACATGCTGCAAATGGCGCAGTATAGCTGAGGCGTTCTGCTACTGAGCACGAATTATATAGCGGTTGAATTCACCACCACGACAGCTGAATTTTGATGAGGGTAGAACTAAAAAAGAAAAAGAAAAGAAAGAATAACCGCTTGATTATTTAGAATTGGGTGCGCCAAAGAAAAAAAGAAGGAAAAAGAAAGAAAAAAAGCAACAACATAAGACAGTCCAGAGCCCTACCTTGTGAAGTCTTTCGCCCCTTCTGCGTGGCTTTGGGACGTTCAACTGAAGAAATCAACAGGTGCATCATCGCACCAGTTCATGTCGAAGCCATTCGAGAATGACCACTGTATGTGATCGGTATACCTTCGCGGAACCCTCGAATAATAATTAAATTAGTTTTTCGTTATTAGGGCTGGTGCACATCGCGCGCGCAATACGGGAAGACAGAATAAACACAAACACAAATGACCGGCATGTACGGTTCCTCTTTTCTGCTTATGCGCTGATTTGCATTTTTATCGAACGGCCTTGTCACTATAGCAACGGTCGCCCCTGAGTCGCAACGTCATTGGATTCGACACTGCCTGTGCGCAAAGCTTCTTGTGTCTGCGTTCTCTATGGCTGTTTCACCTCGAATACGCGGAACCACTTCACGAGTTGGATCACTTCTCGGACCGACATGTTTAGTCAGGGTACGTGTGATACGGAGCATTCGCAGGGAAGGAGCCCCCCCCCCCCCCCCCCCCCATTAATCAGGGATCGCGGATACATGCTTGCTATGCCTGTTATTGTAGTGCACCGTGAATCTGCATAATGCCTGTCTTCGTGTTGTGCAAGGTTCTCTACCTCAGCGTATATGGGACCCTTGGCTATTACTGTCCTTCTTCAGTGACGTACGTACGAGACTATCGGACCTCTTGCTTTTATTTTGACAGCAATTATATGGACACCCCAGGCACATTTCATCCGTCGCCGTCGCCGTGAGGTTCCGTATAAAGTCCAAGGGCAATAAAATCGTCGCCGCGCGCCTTATGATATGTGCGAGTGAAAAAAGCGGGCGAGAGTGAGCCGGCGATCGCGGCTAAATCTCGCCCGCGCGAAATAGAGGAAAGCGGCCAGGAAGTGCGCAGTTTACCGCCGAGCGCGAGAAACCAACGTTTCGAGGCACCGGGCTGCGTCATACTCCGGCTGCAATTGCGTATGTGGCGGCTGCGCGCGGTCGCGCGGCCGTATCGTGAGAGCGATCTGCATTGGGGGGCACAATCTAGATGCGTTGGTGGCTCGTAGTTTTGCGAGTGCTTTGTGTTCTCGGCGCTCAGTTTGCGTTGAAGCGATAGACCGCACGAAGGCCGCTTCGCTCGCTGCGACAGCCGCGTTTCCTCACGCCAGTGTTTTGACAGCAAGTGTCCGTGGTCATCGAGTTTGATGTGTTCATGTTCGACGTTCGCGCTCACACCATGCTTCTTAATTTATTTAGCAAGCGAATGTTTACAAGTTAATACGACTGATAAAAGTAATATCCTTACTTCGCATGGCTCTCTGCTAATTTGCTATCGCAATCGATGCTTCGCCTTTCGGGCGAAACTGCGACATTTTTGTTACAGCGAAGCTGTTAAGGGCTCAGTCTTCGATGATCGCGTCCGGATGTAGAAAAAAAAACTCTCATTGGCCGTATGCTGTATGTGCGAGTGAAAGCGCGCGGGGGACGTGCGTTTTCACGGGGAGCGAATGCACGGCGCGACAGAAGTGGCAAACGCCACTTCCGTCGCGCGAAAGGCCGTGGGGGGACGGGAGGGAGGGGAGGCGACGTTTAGCTGCGGCACCCAATGCATATCTTGCGACCGGGTGCAAGGGGAACTGGCGACTCAGTCTACCGCGCGAAAGGAGCTAGGACAGAGGGCAGGCAGCGCGAGAGGGAGGGGTTGCGACTTCTGCTCTGCGAGCAACTTGTACTTTGCGCGGCGTTGGGCGGTCGCGCGCACCGTATCTTGAAAGTGATCTGCAACACGGCTCCTACCTTTGTATGCGCTGTGCTTTCGCCGCTCAGTTTTCGTTGAAGCGATAGACCGCGTGAACCTTCGCTTGCTGCGGCTGGCGCGCTTGCTCACGTCAGCGTTTTGACAGCGGTTGTGTGCGGTCACACAAACAACGCGCAGAACTGTTGTCAACGGCAGCGGCGTTTTGCCCGCGTTCGCACTGAACGCCCGCGGCGTTGGTGACGTGTTGATGAAGAACGTGCCAACCTTTGCCGTACACCCTATGGCAGTGTACCGTAGCGACCATAAGGCCATGGTCCCTGTGGTCACTAAATAAATGAAAACCATTGATCATATATATTTCTCATTCTTTAATAGTTCAAATAAGCAGTTACACCATCACATCTTAATAGTCATAATTGTAAATACATATTTCCCACCATAGTTTAGCTTCGCTGGTCTTCCATCTCCACCCCAGTGTAAGGGCTAACAGTTTTCTACTAACAGCGAATATAGATAAATGTAATGCCTGCATGGCGTTGACGTTCTCTCAGAAACCGTGATCGAATCTTCTGTGGTGAACCGTAAATTTCTATTGTAGCTTTCCAGTTCGTGCTCCGAATGAAAAATAATTTGCCACGGCTCCCGTCTTCCTGATTTCTCATATTATTGTAATAAATTATAAGCATGAAATGCTTTTAGCTCCCGTTGTCAGCGTGCTCAAGTGACCTTGAGCCAAAAGCCAGATCCGTTATTCGGGCACTCAAACGAGAACATCTGGCCATCGTTGCGAGAACAAAACGAGATCATCCGGGCAACCAGCCAAAACTTAAGAAAATGCGGTCTCTGGGTCCCAAACATTTGCACAGGACCGCATTACATACGCCAGTTACCGCAAAACAAGTTTAAAAAACATTGCTTCCGATTTCTTCACAATGTTTGTTCACAATGCCACTCAAGCTGTAACTTCTAGTAAGCTGAAGTTTTATTTGTCATTTCCAATAGCGACGTTCAAAAGGCTGATACAAGGCACCATACACTTGATTGTCATCTCTTGGCGCTGTGGTCTTTTCAATGCCAGAGGTTCGTCAGTTGGTCGCACATTTGCAGCCGACCACTTCGACGCGACAAGAAGAAAAAGTAGCGACCGGCGCGGAGCGCGCTGCACTGTTGGAACTAAAAAAAAAAAAAAAAAAAAAAAAAAAAAAAAAAAAACGGTTGAAGGCGGCGGCACCATAGGCTGCAAAATACGCCATATGGTACTCATTTAATGCTTACATCGGCTCCCGATTACGGGAGAGCCAGCATTTTTTTTTATGACGATCTCGGTAGATTGACAGTTGGGTGACCTTAATTCTTTTTTAAGGCAGCCTGCAGGAGTCATGCTTCTGCACGACATATCTGTTGTCACGGTATAGCCGATCCCTTGCGCACCACTATACACGGGTTCAAGCTGAAGCTAGATGCTGAGGAAGTAGGGACATTTTCTATGAGCTTGCCCACTCTAACATCGCGGGGTGCACGACGACTTTTCATATTAATCATTTTTACTAAGACGGAAGCGGTGAGGTAAATTACCGTGTGTGGCCAATAGGGTAAATCAGCCATTGATGCGTGCTTAGTGTGTGAGCCAGGCAGCTCAGTTTCGCTTTGTGACAGACCTCCGATCCTCGCTGACGAGGAAAATTAGCGCAACACAAAAGACAACTCACATGGGAAGAAAGGACAAAGACAAGCTCTACACTCGCAATTGTTTAATAGCAGGAAGTGTTTCTCATATATATATATATATATATATATATATATATATATATATATATAATCTTGTCACGCATGCGCACTATAAAGAGAGAAAACGATAAATGAAAGGTGGGGAGGTTAACCAGGACTGAGGCCGGTTGGCTACCTTACACTGGAGGAAGGAAAAATGGAAAGAAAAGATCAAGAGAAGAAGTGAAAGTCCATTGTGAATATCACCGACGCGGTAACATTTTCTGCTCTACATCACTGACGGTCAGTCAGTTCGGATCACAAATGGTCACTCAATCCGTAGCTTTCAAAAATCGCAGCAGCGCTTTTGTGGCCTTTTGTAGCTGCGGTATGCGAGGCTATGGTCCCAAGATGTGAATATGCAGAAAACATAGCAGGTAGAACACGTGTAGGTCAAAGGCGGTTGGGCAGGAAGTCGAACTCAGAGTTAAGAAGTGCGATCGATGGCTCACTTATAGAACAACCTTTGTTCTTTTTGACGAAAGAAGCTTCCAATGGAAGTCTAGAAGAACCGTGAACACTCCTGCCCAGAATGGTGGTCTCCAAAAAACTAGTCTCACAACCACAGGCAGTAACGTGGGCTACCATATCCGCGCCCTTTTCATTTTTTTTGCTTGCTTTCTGCGCACGTTCCCTTTTATGAAACCCTTCTCACGATAAGACATTTGTGAATGTAGCGCTTGTCCTTGTCGTTTCTTGTCATGTGAGTTGTCTTTGTTTTGCGTCAATTTTGCTCATCAGCAATGCAAGACCAACCAGCTCAGCAAGTAATTCTTCCGATCCTCTGAAGTATATCTCAAGTTCATGTGCTTGTTTCCTCATGAGCTGGGCTGTGTCCTCTGTGCGCTTGATGTCGCAACCGCGTTCAGAAAACTGCAATGTTGTAACAACCTGAACGCCGTTTTCACATGCGATGTTATGACGATGTGAAAGCTGAGCCTTAACGCAGGATAGAAAAAAAAAAAACACTTCACATGCTAAATAAGCGCAATTTTCATGGCTTATTCCCTGAAATGGGGAACTGCATGTGAGGATTCAGCTAAAGCAGCAAGGACCGATAACCGTTTTGCAACATTAGCAATCGCAGCATGCCTGAAACAAGCGTCTGAATAATCTGAAGAAAAAAGAAAAAGACAGATTGCAGCAACCAATGCGCAATCCATTCTCGATCTCAGAAAATGCCGCCAACGGGCACATACTGTTTGCGGAAATGCAGTGATTGAAAAACGATTGCGCTTGTGAAAAAAAAAAAAAAAAAAAACTCGAACCAGCGCTCGTGACAGAGTAAGAAAAAGCAGCTCCAACGTCACACACAGAAAAGAAAGAAACTGGGGAAATAATAGAAAAACAAGGAATTGCCTGTCCGCGCAACCCTGCTTGCTGAACTTGCCCGCTTGACCGAAATATGCCGTTTGGATAAGTCGGCGCTTTTTGTCCTATGGTCCCTTGCGCCGGAGGCATGCAAGTTATGCTGGGGCGAACGTGATGGCCAGAAAACGACTCTCACCCTTGACCTCACCGGTACCGGGTGCGTAACGAGGCAACTCAATGTCAAAGGGTAGCCGGCCTGCCTATTTGCGTGTGGTCGACGTGGTCAGGACGGCACATTTGCTCCTCTTGTTTGAAGAGGCAGTTTATAGGTCGCGTAGAAAACACTGAAACACAGCGGCGGCGCGCTTTGAACGATAATGGCGCATGCGCTTTTGAAAGTGCCCAGAGTAAACAAATTTTATGTTCTATGTTTATTTTTATGTTATGTAAGACGTTCCTATTCTGAACTAAAATCTGCGGTACATTCCGTGCAGGCAACACGAAAGAAGAATGAACCTCTGGGAAAATATAGAATTCCAGTTAACCACAGTATCCCGGTTTTGGCATTTGATTGTTTACTTACCGTACTCATTAAGCTTTTGAAATGGTTACCTAGCAATACTTTCGCTTTCCGTAGACAATACGACCATACAATAAGCTGCAGTGTCTTCTGGATACAAGGCTAAAGCAATCTAAATGTGATTGGAATCATGAGCAAACATGCTTCAGAAAGACGTGTTATTTATAAATTTAAAATATCATCAATCTTTCACCGTTTTCTTTCGAACCTGTTTACGTCTTTCGAGATCCAAGTACTCGTGCGTGCAGCAATAGGTTATGATGTGTCCCCATTTTATATTTGTGATATAGCCAATAAAGTTGCGGCACGGATCACTTCCACAGCACGCGTATGATTCCATTAGTAACTTCCGAGCTCCATTAGATGAGATTCTGCTAGAAGGCTGCCCCTCAATATAAACGTCCACGTCGCGTTCTCGTCACGCCGCAGATTTGGAACGAGATATGCTGGGTGGTAAGAGCGCATTCAGATTGAATTGCTTCACGGTGTGTAGCCTGCAAACTGACTCACTGAATGAAGTTAGTCTAATGCACATGTACATATGCTCTTCCAAACGTCGTTGGACGTGTTTACGTTGACCAGACTAGCAGATGTTTAAATATCCAAGTAAGGCGGCATCATCGCTCATTAAAAGGTACAATGTACTCCCACTTAGCAGTGCCGTGCAGAAAGTGTGGCTGCACACCGATCTTTAATGAATATTCCGTGCTATTCCAGTCCCGCGACCAATACGTGGTGTCATCAGATGGGAAAAAGTTCAGGGTTGAGTGTTCATTTGCCATTTGACTTGCCATTTGTAAAATAAAATATATTTTCTTAATAGAAGTCGCGCATGTGCATATATGCATCAGCAGTGAAGTGATTGCGTATTGGCAATCACCTTTCATGTCAGTCTTCATTGTTTTATTTCTTGGCACTGCCAGTCTACAGTCTATCCGGTTGCGTGACATTTTGATTGTGGTTTAGTGTGTAGGTCACGCACATACCGTTTGTCCGAGCTAACGTGGGCCAATGTGCTTAAAAAATGGCAATGATATACGACGATGGGACCAACGGTATTCTGTGGCAGTCGCCTTGCGCACACTGGCGGAATACTTAGTTATTATTGACTTAATTAGTCATAATTTATTGCCTAAATTTGCAATTACTTGCATAATTCCGCTCAAATATCAAATTGTCCATCGCACCCGAAAACATCATATTCAGCCGTTCCATCTCGCTCCATTTTCCCAATTTAGTTTTTTTTTCTGCGTTTCAGTGTTGTGACGCAAAGTGCAAGATAAATAAATAAATACAAAGTGAGGGCGGGCCCGCACACTTCGTGCGCCTGACAGCAGCGCCCTCAACAAAGAAAAAAAAAAAGAAAGAAGTTTCAAAGAATCAACGCTACTCAATGGCTGACTTAATGAACGCAAACAAGTGACAACGTAATGGCGTAGCTGTTGACTGCTGTTAGGAGCAAACAGGCACCATTTTTTTTTTCGTTTTTCTCGCTGCTTCATTCAGCCATATTTCTTATCGCCGCCCTAAGCCGGCGTGGGTAGGGTGACCAAAATAGTGACGCGGCTGCTTGCTAGTAACAGCATCCGACTGCTACGCCATCGCCTTGTCACTTTTTTGCACTCAACAAGTCAGATATTCAGTAGTGTTGATCCTTTGAAACTTTTTGAAAGCGCTGCTGTCGTCTGCGCATACGCGCAGGCCCACATTCACATCGCATTCGTTTTGGCGTTTGGCACGAGAACATTGAAACGCGGAAGCACTTACTGGGGAAAATGTAGCGACCTGAAAACTGTTGAATATGATGTCTTAAAATGCAATGCATAGTTTGAAATTTGAGCCTGTGCAACTGTGCAAGCAATGACAAATTTGGGCAAATGACTCTGACTTCTGGCAGGTCCTAATAAAAAGTTTTCATTGCTGCATATTGCTTACTGAATATCCCTCGGAAAGTGCCAACATTGATAACGTTGACCGCTTCGCAGCAGTTGCGAAAGGTCATGGCAACGCAACCTCAGTATTATCAAGGACATACACTGAAAATTATAAGTAATATTAGGCTGAAGCGCGCAATTTAGCTAATGCAACGTTCATCGTATGCTAGAATCTGCTAAATATTATTTTCAGCCTACTAAATATGGGGGAAAAATAGACAAAACATTGTTGTTAAGAATGCTATATCTACAAAGACCGCCGTTCTGCTCCTACTAGAAAAAAATATTCTGTGTTTTGCGACAAAGTCGCTAAACCAACAGAACTGGACATTAGACTGAATCGGGCAATATACGTAAGTCACCAAGTGTGCCTACAACCACTACCCAGTTGCTATTGCTTGCTTGAGCAAACACTTCAGGAGAGCCAACAGACGTAGTCGGAGAGAAGCAAGAAAGTCATGATCAGCACAGGAAAACACAGCCTGAACAAAATGGCAGAAGCTTGATGGGATGGCAAATTAGAGTACCGTACCGGGCGGATAAAAGCTCATGCCCGGTCATGAAGCATCAGGCTCCTCGAATCTGAAGAAGGACGCACGACATTGCTGCTTCTCTTAGCAGGACGGCACACAGAACGCGGAAGTGTAAACGACGAAGCAAACCTGACAGAGGTGCTTCATCGTCCATCTCCAAAAACCAAGCGTGGTGCGTGAAAATGAACTGCCATCATCTAGCACTGCCGGCTGGCCTGGAGGCGTACTTGTCCGTTTTTCCGCCGACGAAGCCGGTGGAGAAAATGAACTGCAAGCTGGGATAACATCCCATGAAAAGTGGAGCGCCCGGAATGTTTTTCTCTTGAGAGAGACGGTGTCGGGCGGTGATGGAAATAACCGTGCCGATAACAACTGTCTGCGCTTTCTTTCTTTCCTTTGTATTTCCGATGCGCCTGTTTTCAACGAAGCGAGAGAGATCCGAGAACCGACAGAATGTGGGTAGTGTGAATATAGTGCCATGGGCAAATGCATGACGTACACACTCGATGACCACAGATCAACAGGCGCCACAACATTCGGTCAGTTCTTGAAGCCAATTCAGACTCACGTTTGGGTTCCGCGCATCTTGCAAGATAACAGCTTCTTTCTTCTTATATCTTGTTTTGTGTTTAGTTCACTCATTCAATCCGAGGCAAAGCGTTAGCTAAAACTTCTGCTTGTTCCTTCCCAAGAAAGTTCGGAAGGCATTGTAAATAGATGCAGTCAGTGTATTACTTGCTGTGCAATTTCGTGTTGTGACGTATACAGTGTGCAAATTTGAACTTTAGTTGAACTCAGCGTTACCGCCTTCGGATCTTTATCATACCTACCAACTCTCCCGAATTTTCGTAAAGTGTACAAATTCGGGCTCGCTCTACGATTTTACGAATGTTTCGTCGAGTTTTACGAAAAATAAATTCTCATCCCGAAAAAATTTTAGAGGTGCCGAAGGATGGGGCGGCGCAAAATTGCAAAATTGCAAAATGTGGATACAAAGAAAGGAACTGTGATTATATCTGTGCCACCCTTATTGCCTCCGACATAGAGCGGCGAGTGCTGCCCGGTCTCGGAGGTTATAGAGTTTAGCGTGTCCGGTATTCTGGTAAACGCAGGCCATTAGGCCGGAATACCGGGTGAGAGTAGGCGCTTACGCGAGGAGCGGCCTGCATGGTACAGTCACCTGGTGGCGTAGAGCTCAACGACACAAACACACAGCTAATCTAGCTGTGACCAAATGTAGTCTGCTTTGCTGCTGGTGTAAATTTTCGGCAGTGGCGTAATCGTGAACTGGACTCCGAACGCTTCATTATAGCTTGTTTAAGCCGGCGTATTTCTAATATGCAATGTTTTCTTAAGAATGATGGAGAAGCAGGCATCACTTATGAGGCCGACCTCCCCTACAGCCACATTTAACAACAATAATGCTAAAAAAAAAACTTTGCGTCCGACGACACAGCTGACTCTTATAGAACAGGCTTGGTAGGACAATTTATCAGAAAGAAATGTATATGTAAAATGCTAATTTAAAACTGAACATAAAAATATACTAAATAAACTGTTAAATATAGTACGCCACAACCAACAAGAGGAATAGAAGCACTGGAACAGCTCATAGGTGGAGGGCGCTAAAGAGGCACTGCTGGCTTCACTATGGGACAGCGTGCAATTTCAATGTGCACTGGATAAGCCTTTATTGATTACCTGCTGCCAGCAGGAGTGATGGATGAGTATTAAATTGCGAGATTATGGACGTTTGTTCTGCTGAGAAAAAGGAGAAAATTGACTGCAGCGTTGGGAGTAAGTAGCGGTGAAGTAGGCTGCAGATTGGGCTTCATTAAAGATATTTACGTAATTTTTAGGAACTCCGACGAATGAAAGCTGATAATGACCATGAGAAATACCATAAATGATACGCTAGCCTGTGGGCGGAATATGCAATACCAAGCAGTCAGTACTCAAACTAATTGCGAATGATAAAAGAAGGCTGTACATTATGTTGCTATACTGTCCAGCATTTAAGAAACTACTGTGTTCGATGCGCTGGAAAAAGCAATGCGACGTAAATCTAATAAAAAATAGTCGGATAACTATTAAAGAAGGTTAGGCTAATTCTAAGCAGAAAAGAAAACACAGAAACCTAATACTACAAGTACCAGGCACTGTCACTTTCACGTCCCTTAGTTGCATCTGTTAAATATATGACGCTTTAGAGCACGTAAGCAAGGCATTGCTTTGGAAGTTAAGTCATTTTAAGAAACAAAAGCCGAATGGCACCATGCGGACGTTTCCAGAAAGAAAAATGCCGCGGAACTATCGCATCGCTTTTGCTGTTGGCTGATTTCATGCTTGCGTCACGCTCAGCTTTTTTTTTCTTTTTGTTTGTTTTGCAAGTGCAATAAAGTTTCAATCGAACATGTCGATGGTTTTTGTTTGGTCTTTGAAAACGGACGGTTTTGTGGCACGTTTACGTTAAGTGCAACTGAGTTGAGAAATGCACGTTGAATTGCAGCTTGAATGCGCTGACAGGTCGTTAACAAGCAGCCATTTTTAATAGAAACGTTAATATAACAGAAGTTCAATCGCAAACACAGATGCAAATAGCTCTCGTCTAAAACAGCCCAGAACCTGTGTATCTCTATTGATAAAATTTAAGTACATCCTCAAGACGTACTCTATAGTGCCATGTAATGCTTCACTCGGAGTCAAGTACAGTCATTTCCTTGTGGCCAACAGCAGCTACGGCACGTGAAAACACGAAAATATCATCTTGCCAGCCTCCCACAAAAGCCGCTGTCGCTCGCCGCTTTGGTTGTTCCAAGATTTTGACGCCTTACGCTCCAAGCCCCAGGTGCCTCATCTTGTTATCGGCTTTGCGGGTCATCGACACTCAGTGTTGCAGACTTTGTTGTGTACTACCATCAACGCTAACTGCCGCACCCCGGCTTGCTCCTTCTGAACACGAGGAGAACACGCCGGCACAGCCACTGGTATTAAGTTACATCCGCTAACGAACTTTCCGAAACGGTGATAGCTACGTAACGGCTGCTCGCTGGAGAGGCGAACGGTTCGCACGCCGTGCCTGGTACGTACTCGAATTACCCATCTCTGCCACCAGGGTGCCGAACCTTCACCCACTAGCGCTTCGCAATGTTTACGCAAGGTTCATTAGGAGCGGTGCCTCGACGTCGACGCGACGGCAGCAGTGCTAGAACCGGAGCTTAGCATGAAACCGTCGATTTGGGTTTGGATACTTTCGACTGAACCAAATCCAATATCAAGCAAGATAACATTATATCTTTGTACGCAGCTGAAGTAGGCAGCTTTCAGCTGCATATAATCCACAGCAAAAAAAAAAAAAATGCTTGACTTTCACTGGGCTCCAGCATACAAGTTCATGAACTAATAAGCTGCAACTCAAGCGCGGTGTTCCGCCTTTAGCAACCGATTATTTACCACGAAATTCAGTAACTACGCTTGAAAGAGGAGTGACAATGTGTGAAGGTTGTCAGCACAACATTAAAGGAAATGCCTTCGTTCTCTTTTTTCTGTGATGACTCATGCATGTCATGTGCACGACTCGGCGCCGCGGTTAAGTTTCGATGCCGCTCTCCTGCTTAGCACGAGATCGTGAGTTGTTTCCAGCAAGCATGTGCCGTTATCACGTGAATGTTATACCCGTGTGTAGCTGAATCCATCGCACTTCAAAAAGAATAACGTGGTAGAAATTATTACTGAGACTTTAACTGTTGCATATTTTGTATCGCCAAAGGATAGTAATAAATAAATAAATAAATAAATAAATAAATAAATAAATAAATAAATAAATAAATAAATAAATAAATAAATAAATAAATAAATAAATAAATAAATAAATAAATAAATCATCGCACACCAGAAAGTGGCTCATACTGTTGACGGCCATGTTTGTTCCATGCAACAAACCCACAGCGTTGCTTGCTATAAATCAGCTACACGGGGCATGATATGCGCACAGGCTCACTGTTTATAACCATCGTTGAGAGACGAAAATATAGACCGGGAAGGTTTTCGTGCGTGGCCTTAGCACCTCGCCGGGAGATAAAATAGCGCTTTCTGTGCGTCGCTGTAAAATCGTTAGTTCTGTGAACTAAGTACACAATAAATGTCAGTAGGTTTGGGATTTGGTATTTGTTCTACGTGGAGGTGGCGAAGATAAAGCAGCAGGAAATTGCAGATAAGACCTATATCAAGGACAATAAACGCTCACATGCCGAGCGGGAAGCGGAAAGGCTTTCCGCCAGCCGTAAAACCAATTTCTTGCCTCCTTGAAGATGAATTCAATCGCGCCTTGCTTGAAAGTGGACGCTGCACAGCACATACAAGATGGCTATGCAGGCGAAGAGGAGGTAAATGTAGAAGGGAAACTAAAGGCAGCACAAAGGCAGCCAGAACAACGAGAGGTATTTCTATTTGAAAACAAATAATGCAACGTGTAATGTGCGTATCGAATGTATCCTCGAAGAAAAAAAAACGCAAGCACAGAACGTGTCTCGCATTGTGGCTTACAATGCTGGTGCACCAGACTTCCATGGCCCTTGGGCGAGGACTGCCGCAGAAAGCGTTAGCTTTTGATGCACGCTGGCACAGCAACAAGCGATGAAAAAAAAAAGAAAGGAGAGTTACCGCACAAAAGTTTTGAAGAATAGAACCACACAGAAAATAAAAAAAAAAAAAAAAAAAAACAGAATACAATTGTGAAGATCCCACGCGCTGTGGAAATCTATGTTATGCGAAACATTCTGCAGGTACCTGGCTATCTAGCATACTTTGGTGTTTCGTAACACGATGCCAGGCAGACCAACGTGTTACTGCAAGTTGAGTGGTCGTGTGCATGGGCCGCGAGCATACGTGCGTGTGACGACGGCGGCACGACGACAACCACGTTGTAGACGATCGTATGACGGCAATGGCACGATTTCTACGCCGGCGGCGTTCGACGCAAGCCTGCGACATGGCGATTGCTGGGTTCTACGCAGGTAGTGGACGAACGGAAGTGAGAGAAACACGGATTTTGACGCGATCGGCAATTACGTGTTATACAATCGCACGTACCTACGGCAATGTGACGTGGTGTATGTTAAAACGAGGATGGCGTTTGCACTCCGACGAAGAAATGTGAAAACAGGATTAACTAGGGCGATCATGAAGTTGGTACAACGTCGCAGTTTCTACGTAACGTAAACTGCTACGACAAAAGTGCTGGAGAAAGTGGGCTGGTCCCGGCTATAGTGCAATTTAACACGGTGCCTCAAAGCGTGCAGGCTGTCACAAGGAAATAAGACGACACAAAGTGGCACGAGGGTGCAGGACGCCGAGTGATTCAGAGAGCTGGCTGACTTTGGAACGCGAGAGGCATGCGTGCGATCGTGGCATATGCGTTTGTCCGTACTGCACCACAGTTTCGATGAAATTTTCACGTACTGAGCCGCATGATTGGATTACTGTGCTTGATGACTTGGTTAACTTGTATTGAAGCAATTTTAATCCACTTGTGTTGGGAAACGTAGGCTGACTCGTTTGAATAATTTCACTCTGTTCTGTTTTGTCAAAACCGGCCATAAAGAAAAAAAAAAAACGTGGTAATTTCATTTTCTTTAAGCGAAGCCAGGCAGGAATCTACCTACCGCAAAGTACCAAAAATGAGCCAGAGATTACCTCGCATTCTTTGGCTCATTGACCAAAAAGCGCGATGCCATATTAAGTATTCGAAGCAATCTGAACCGCAGTGTGGTCTCCTGACAACGTCCATGTCTTATTCCGAATCACGAAGGTGCGTCAAGGTTTCAGAAACATGTTGCATTCAACGTTCTTGCAGATACTCCCTGTGTATGTCGCAAAGAAACCTTTTCTGTGAGGATTTTATTTACAACTGTAATTCGGCAGGTGCAGACATTGCCTTGATTTCTTCGCGAAAATTAACCCGCTTGTAGCAGCCAGGATTTGACGGTTGAACGCTTTGCGTACCTTTACCACTTTGTTTGATTACAGCCATGTGCTATTAAAGGAAATAATAATTGCACCAGTGTGCGGCGTAATATTGATTATGAGATATTTAATTTACTCACACCGGCGTGAAAGTGACGTAATGTAAAAAAATTGTCTGATAACCATCAAGTGCTTAAAAAGGAGAATTTACTTGCCCCTGACGCAAGTAAATTAGAAATCCCGAGGTTCTTTGCGGAAACTTCTTCATTATCTCGCCAGTATTAGGCCGCGCACCTAAGCAACACTGAAATCATTGCTCATGCTACTCCATGACAACAAACCTTTGTTGTAAGCTGTAGCGTATTGTCCCCCCCCCCCCCCAAAAAAAAAAAAAAAAAAACCATCTGAATGGTCGTAGAATATAACTGAAATATTTATTCAATTTTATAGGCACACTATTGCTAGTTTGACAATACACATATCAAATGACAGCAACTACTCGTATCCTAAACCACTAATCACCGAAAGAGAATAAGACAGAGACAGATGGAGGGAAAAGAAAGAAGGAAACATAAAAACCTTGAAGAACGAGGACTGGTGAAGTGTGTGTTCAAAAACCGTTTACTGTGAAGCGGGAGAATCTCTTTTGGCAAACAGCCGCGGTTGAAGTTCTGTTCAAGTCGTAGGGGCATGATTACACCAACAAATGTGGTTATAAAGAGAACAAGTTAGAGTTCTTCCTTGTGCCATGCCAGTGCGAACGTCTATTCACTTAAAGCAGCAATGCGATCCATCAAAGTAAGAAGGAAAGGGCTCTCTACATTTAAGAGAAAGCGTCTTCTTTTACCAATACCAGGCCTTCAAAATATGTAGTTGGGTTGGTCCACTTGGCTGGAGAACGTCAACATCTCTGCGTGTTATCGGTCTATTTTCAGCATTTTCACTTCTTTATATAAGACGGTGTATTTTTTACATGCTTCAGCATTTTTCTGCGCGTTCTTATACCATCTTCAGTGCATTCCTAAACTAGCGTGCAGAACTTTGGGTGAATTCGTGGGATTTGACAGCATTGAATGTTTTTCGGTGTTTTTTGCCATGCACTTAGGAATCACCGATGCTGCCTCAAAGCGCCGCTATCTTCTTGAAAGGCATATCACACACACGCACAAGAAGAGACGCATCTTTTGGAATGGTTTTTGTATTCTAGGTCGTGGTGGTTTGCCGTGAGCGTAAAAAGATCAACGCTTCTTTTTACGTGCATTAATTGACCCTCCTGATGCACGTGAAAGTGTGGTCAACTATATTTTCTTGGCATTTGAGAGCACCATGGCCAAGAGCGGACTTTCACACCTGTAACTTACGCGTGATCTTAGCCATTATCACTGGTCTGCTTAGGAGTGCGCGGAAAGGTGACTGATTGGTGTTGCGTGTTGCAAGCAGTATATATGGGCATGGAGTCCATTCCACTAGCCGCGGCTTCTTAGCTGGCGAGATAACAAGTGCCAAGGATAGGCAGCTCTAAATCACAGGAACTTGTCAACTTTGTATTCAGCGCAACCGGAAATACTTGTTGGTAATAGGTAATAAAAACACGTGGTAGGTGCGACCAAAAAGTCTAAATTAATTCCTCGATGCGTAACCTCCGAATAGTGCAAGGATGTTTGTTCTTACACAGTAAAAGCAGTGATAATGCATGTTGTGGGACACTTAGCGAGAAGTACGAGTAACAAATCGGGGCATTTAGCATCAACAATGAGAAGAGAGTGTATGAATGATGTTGTCTTAGATAATTAAGGTTTTGGCTTTAGGGTTTCATGGAGTGCACAGTTTCGGTGGGAGGAAATAACTCACGCTTTCTTCTATTGTTTGTGTATGCGCTCAACGTCTGTCAAAAGAAGTTACGTCTACTGCACTGCCATAGAACGAGGAAAGAAGAGGAAAGAGTGACAATGACCTTTTTTACGAGGCCCTGAAAGTAAAGAAAGGCAAATGTAAGGAATAGGTGAAATAAATATTTCCTCCGTGAAAGGGTTGGCTAGAGCGGCACGCCATAACGTTAGTAATCGATGGGCTACAGTTGTTGTACTATGTCATAGGGAACATTATGCGGCGTTGTGAATAATTATGTAGTCGTATTAAAACCAGTGATAAAAATCGCAGATCTGCTCACGCATGATTATCACTGTTCTGTTTTGTTATACGTAGGGTTGCTGTGGAAAGATTGAGGGAAGGAATACTTCGACTACTTCACTTATCTATGTTATATACAACAAAATATAAAGGAATAAATGATGATACTAAACTAAATAAATGGATAAATAAATGACTAAGAAGTTAATGCAGATGAGAACTTGTTATTTGCAGGAGGATAAGAACTCTTTATTCGCGGCGCGCAAACGCGTGGTCACGTGGGTATTTTTATATTTCGCGGGCTTTCTTTGTGACGCGGAAACAGCATTTGCGCAATAGGCACAATTCTAAATTCTGCTGGATTTGACGTTTGCTAGAACGCCTTACAATTTCCTTTTTGTAAGTCTGTCTCTCCGTAAGGGAATTTCTGAATTGATTAATAATTCTTCACTAGTTGTGCAACTAAGGAGAATGCAAAATATTGTGTGACTTGCTCCCTAATATGACCGATAAGATGCTTCGAAATAGAGCTCCAGCTGAGCTGTTGCTGCACTTCTTGTCGCCTTGGATTCGACAGTCCGCTTCAACTTCGATTGCGTTACCTTTTCTTCAGCTCAGGGCGACATTCCTGCTAGCTCAGCCCCCCCCCCCCCCCCCCCCAAAAAAAAAAAACAAAAAAAAAAAACATGGTAGGAATAATGCAGACCCGATCATTTAGAGTGATATATATATATATATATATATATATATATATATATATATATATAAATTTGTAGTAACAAACACGTTTTGCACGCAAGTGGCCCTCTACATTCGTGAAGCTGCTACGACGGCGTACTGCCCAAGTGACATAACATTTTGCCTACGGAAAAATAAAGCATATCTGAATTGAGAAAGAAGACAAAAAAATACAGCGTACTCTTTTAAGGCATAAATGACGTACTCACCGCCACGGGAAGCCATTTTAGTTTTTATTTTCATGGCAGTGATGATGATAAGTTATACTGCCTTAAAATTGAGACAGACCGACAACCGCCATCTAGGTCGTACATGCTTTTGAGCTCTACGTGACTGGCGATCATTCCATTGGTCGGATCATTAGTGTTTTGTTCCGGGTTGTCTTCGACAAAAGGACGGATGTCATGTGCGCTTGTGCTGAATGCAGGAGAAATTTTTGCTATGAGCTCCAGTATGTACATCATGTCTACGCCATATCGCTAACACACGTTCTTGTCTGGCCCGTTTATTCAAATAAAATTTGAAGGCTGTAGACATTACAGCAAGCAGAAAATTCACGCTAGGCTCCTAGAAAAGAAGAACAGGCTGCTGCAAAGCACAGGCGCAAATAAGGTGTCGCAAGCCTAGAACAAAGATTGCTTAACTGTTTTAGAGCCAGATATTGGGTCCTAAAAGCATTCCAGCTCGTGAGGTCAAGAAGCGCATAACGAGCATACAAATAAAGGCAAGAAAGAAAAAGATATTACTGAGGTATGGCGCCTGAAAACAAACCTCTTTACAATTTGCGTAATCATGCCCGACGTTACAAGGGAACGTTGTTATAACTCTCTCATTCATTTCTCTGTATCTCGCAACGTCACGCCATCATTAGCGGAAAAATGAAGCGGGCCCTTAGGAGCGCTCTCTCGCACGTGAGAAGGTCGTAAAGTTTGTGAAAAAAGAACTCCCTCTTGCACCGTCGCTTGCAGATTGGATTACGTCGCGCAACTTTAGGACGAGATGGTCAACCATGGTCGGAAATCTGATTATTTGCACCTAGTGAAATGATTTGGTCACGTGAATCGCGCGATTCGCTCGCTTCGCATAACGAATATTCGATTCTGCTCTTGCGTTTGCTGGTCTTTTTGAAAGCGCCATTGCCGCGGAAGAAGAAAGTCCTCTTGCCTGTATCAAATTATGCGGCTTTGCAGCTGCGCATGCTTTATGCGCCTATACATTTCTCACGCTTTAGTGCTCGGACATGCCGACATCTCCAGGGCAATAGACAATGTCAAAGTATAGAAACTCCATGCTTTGCATCATCGGCCATTCTGTACCTTAGTTTTGAATATGTGATATCATTTTTCTTTTTTACACAGCCAACTGATAAAGTTTAGTGGCAGGTTGATTTGACCACTTACCGATGCAACCAAATTTTGCGAGACGTACAATGTACACCGGGTATTGCTAAGACAACCAAGTAACAGATACTTGGTAAAAATTGCACGCTGTTGAGAAAAGTATGTGTAGATAAATACAGGAGCCAATAAGTTCTTTAGGCGAATAAAAAAAATTGCTGGGAAGTGCCAAAATCAATAAATCTCAGAACTGATGGTTTAGAAGCTTAGCGAGAGGAAGTGGAAGATGAACTTTGACGAGAGAAAGGTGGAGAGGTTGGCTGTAGTGGTGCGACATTAGCCTACTGCACCACGCTACGAAGTGGCTTTGACGGCAAGGACCAAAGCAAGGTTGGAAGATGAAGGTGCTATGCCGAAGAAGACGAGAATAGCTGCTGCACAGTCTACTCTTCCTGTGCAACCTGCACGTGCATGCTTCACCATGCATTCACATTCACATAGAGAGGCCCAAGCTACTTTAGCGCAGCCGCAATATTGTTTATGGCGGGCGTGATTTGCACAGCTGTTCTCACCACCGGCGTACTTGAGCTACGTAGCAGTTGCTGCAGGGCGTCAATTAATGTTTTCTTATTGATTTTCACTGTGCAAAGCAATAATGTTCTAGAGCACTAAGTTCGAGTGCAACGCTGTAGCGTAATCTTTTTGATTAGCAGGCTACGAATGATACGGAGATATAATTTGTCAATTTCTGGCAGCCAAGTGTCAGCATCGTATCGTTGTCGTAGTCATGGTACGGTATGGTATGCCTTATCTGATGGCGCCCACGCACTGCGGTGGATTGTCATGCCACCGTCTTCTTCTTTGTCGCTGCTGTTGTGTTATTAACGATCGTGCACAGTAAATAAATTGAGCTGCCAAAAGTGTCTAGGACTGTGTTAATTTGCCTGCTTCGGCGAAACGTGTGCGACGGATTTAGATATGTTGCGTGCTTTATTAATGTTTATTCCCCTCTATCAACAAAAGGCATACTGAAATTTTGTCAGTACGGCAAGCGGGAAAACAGGCAATGAGGACTACAAACGCTTTATCAAAACAACCAGAGGTTTCAGCGTCCTGTGATACTACAACATGAGTAGCATCAAGCTGGCGGCAAGTTACAGTAATTTTCTTGCTCTCATAACCCGTGTTTAGATTTATACAGCCAGAGGAGGAAAGCCAAAAAGTGGTGCAAAAAACGTTGGAGCTTGAGGACCAGTTGTGAAGTTTACGAGATAACGAGTGCATCAAAGCGATAACAGTGGCCACGTCTCATGACCAGAACAATAGCGTGAGAAAAAAAAAGACACAAAGCGACAAAGGATGGAAATAAGAAAAAAAAATGCATGCTTTAAAGACACAGAATGTGCTGGGCATCTCGAACTGAGGTAACACGTATATTAATAGCCAAAGGATGCTCGCAATTGATTGCGTGTTCAACCGACAGCATATTTAGCCCTCTGTATACTTTATGTACTGTTAGTTTGCTCTTAAAAAGCAGCGGACCGATGCGGAATAGGATATAGCTGACAAAAATAGAACAAGTATTTGGTTTCCAAGATACTTGGACGTGCATTATGAGCATTATAAGAGAGAAGTTACGTTTTACTTTGCAAATAGCGCTAAGATAGCACAGGACTGGATTGGAAGCCATCAAACAAATGCTGCACATTAATTTCGACAAATGGTCTTATGAAACTCGGTCACATTAGTAACAATAGGAAATTTTCAGCTGATCAAATGGAACTTTAATCCCCCGGTAACTAATAAGTCTAACTGTAGGAAATGAGTTTGTGCAGTTTGTTGGAGAGGAAGTGTTCGAATATGCTTAAGAAAATGGGAGGCGATGGATTTGAGGGGTTCCTTCGACGAAGTTTGGTCACGTTCCCGAAAATTTAAGGAATCCTCAATTTGAAACTTGATAAGTTATAAGGAAGTTCTCCATATATCTTTTGAACTGGAAATATTGGCGCTGAATTGTACTGGGAACGTACATAGTCACGCGTTGAACTTTAGCCATACATTTTATGTTGCGAGAGGAAAGGCATAATTTCTAAGCTATATTATTTCTAACCAAGTTCTCATCAGTAGTTTCTGCAAAACGGTCGTCACACACGTTAATCTAGAAATGAGCCACGGCGATAAGAGTCAGAGCGCCTTGACCAGCAATCTCGAGCGGAGCGGGAGCCCAGAAAGCAGCCTTGTTCGCTAGGTGTAACCCAGCGGGCTGAGATTAGGAAACTGCTAGCAGGTTACATGTCCGTTCTACGAAGACCGTTGGTATGCTACGCCTTTCTCAATGTCCAATGGAAGGAAGCAGAGAATGCGTTGTTTCGGCATATACGGCACATCCGTACGTGACCGGATAGCCCGAGTAAAGCGGGGTGGTCGACTAGACGGCATGCCGGCTATCTTCTGCTGTGCGCGTTGGCCCTGCAGCTAATAGGGCTTTTAGCGAGACGAGAACAGGCCGCAGGCTCGGAACGAGTCTGCTTTTACGGAGCCTAGTAAGGCTATAAATGACATGAAAATGTTATGCTCGCACTCAGACGCGAATTACGCAGCAATGTGCCTGCACTCCGGGCTTCTTACGATAGGTTTAGGTATGCAAGTGTGTACTGGAATCACTCTGGCAGTAAATAATAAAGGCAGACTTCTCTGAGGCTCTCCAAGTTGTCAACAGTGCTTGATTGGACAACAGATTTACCAAGTGTCGATGTTTTGGCAAGCATATTTATGTCTTCAAAGGCGCAAGTTTTCACTTTTGCATGACCTTTGATTTGAGCTAGAGTACCTCACAATTCTGACTTTATCAAGAAGCTGTACCTCTCACCATGACTCCTACTTTCCGTATTCGAAGGGCTCTTCACCAGCAAGCATTCTACAAGAGAGTCCAGGAAACGTTATACTGCAAGAATTTTTCAAAAGAATTCTTCAATAGCAAAGTCATAAGCAAGCGAAAGCTTAGAGGCGATCGTGTGAGGGCGCAGGATACCCTCTTTGCAGCAGAGATACATCGCTGTAATTGGTGTGTGTGTGTGTGTGTGTGATCGAGACTTGAGGAAATCTACAGCATCTTTCTGAAGTATCAGGGCGCGGGCATAGCAGAGGCGAGATGGCGATGCTGTCCTTGAAATCCTTTTTTTAACATTGACATGAATAAATTAGGAGATGTTGGCCCCAAAATACGCTACCGGCTACTGCTTATCACCGGGCTTACAGGGAAAAATGCATCACATATTATCCCATACTATCACAACAAATATGCGATAATACCACATAAAATGACATTATCACATAATCACATTTTCACATAAATTACACATCATAAATTGCCGCATTGTAGGGTCAGAAACACTACAGATAAAGTACACATACATAAAACGTCACAGGAGATAAAAGTGCATCGTAAAATTACACATTAGAAATGTTTTGAAAACTACAGGTGCAATGCAGGTACAGAAAATCTCCCAAGAGAGAAAAATGCATAGAGTATTCATACAGGGTTTTATATCGAAATCTGTATATGGCTAGGCGAAACGAAAAACCGTTCGCCACATGTTTAGATAAAGGTCAATTACGTCGTTCTCTACGTCGAACCCAAGCGCGCGCGCCATTGGCAGCGCCATTAGTGACGTCGTTCTCTGCGTCGTACCCAAGCACGCGCTCTGCCCGCAACGCCGCCTCCTCGTCTCACCGTTGTCGCATGCGTTCAATATCTCGAGGTAGCTCGGCGTCGTGGTTAGCAGCATCCGCCCGCCATTGGCGCTTGCGTTCCACTGGAAACACAAACATGTAGCCAACAATTGAGAAACGCTTCAATACAGCGTCGGGATTCACCCACTGCTAAACACCGGGGCCGTACGTTTCAGCTTCGCTGGTTAACCATCTATACAGAGTGCTTGGGCGGTGATTTTTTCAACGAACACTTTCAAAACTTTTTAAAGGTTGCCTGTGGCAGACAGCCCATTTCTAGTTCATGAGTTGGTGTACTGGAAGAGGCGGACATTACTTGCAGAAAAAATTGAAATGCCTAATCGACTAATTAAGAAAAATCACTAATTCAGTTTGTAACTAATTACCTTATAGCCCATATTGCAATTTACAAATTCTAGCCGTGGAGTTCCCAAGGGGGATCCACTTGGAACGAATTCTCAGGATGACACCAGTTTAGAGATATCAATTCCCGAACCTTGCGGAGAAATTCATTTACGTTCCAGTTAATTCCTTAACAACAACAACAACAACAACAACAACAACAACAACAACAACAACAACAACAACAACAACAACAACAACAACAACAACAACAACAAAAAAACGTCGTTTTGTGCACTGACGTGCAAAAGTAATTGAAACGCCAATGTATTTCTCCGCAACGTCCGAGAACTAATACCTCGAAAGTAGTGCCCTCTTGAGAATTCGTTCCAAGTGGATCCGCCTTGTGAACTCCACGGCTAGAAATTGTAAATTGCAATATGATCCATGAGGCAATTAGTTAAAAACCTAATTAGTGAATTCTTTTTAATTAGTCGATTATGCATTTCAGTATTTTGTGCAAATAATGTCCGACTTTTCGAGTAGACCAGCTCAAGAACTAGAATTGTGATATCTGCCACAGGCAACCTTTAAATTTTTGAAAGTGTTCACTGAAACACTCGGTAAATAGATTGCGCATACGTGCAGTGTAATATTTAGCAGGTAAAAATCACATGCATTTCTTATCCTAGTATTTCTACGCAATACCAGTCACCTTCAAAATCTCTTTAAAAGCAGTCAGCGCATGCTTTTGATGAGTATTTGTTATCCATGGTCCCAACACCTTCTTCAGGCTTGTTATCCGTCGATAAAGTGTGATGAGATTGGACGTCAATCGGTTTCATGGATGTAAAATACTGGGGACATTTTAAAAGTAAATCATGTACATCTTAATCTCTGCTGCCAAGTTCGCAGGGAGGGTTTTCAGCAACGCCAAGACGGTGTAGAAACTTTTTTTTGTGTACGCGGTACCCAGGGTGGTTCAAAGACAGTGTTTATGGTTTATAGAAGCCTGTTCGGCTCTATTGATATATAAAATTAATAAGGGGATCAATATTATGAAGATCTGTATGAAGTATAGTCAGTTCCATTGAACCATTACCTTTTGATATTGCGTGCACATTGCGTGCATATTGATATGCATGTTGATATTGCGTGCATATTGCGTGTATCTTGTTGCCACTGGCATGACAATGATAGTTGCCACACAAACGGCAGTTAAGTGGTGTAGCGAAAATGGCATGGATCGACATCAGCGAATCCACCGCTGCGATGTTGTTATCTTTATTTATTCAATTCAATTCTTATTTATTATTTATTTATTTATCCTAGCATTCTCATTTATTCCTTTATCTTTTCCTTTTTTTTGCTGCATAGCATAGAGAAATGAAGTAGCTGAGGTACTTCACCTCGATCTCTCCAAATAACTCAATGCATAACAGAACAGAATGGAACAGAACCAAAGGGAAAATTGCTTGGCCTTTCCAGAATATGACAAAAGAATTTTGTGAGAAACAACAGAATATGTGTAGCCCTGAAAAAGTATGATACGTTAGAGAGTTGTATAGGCACCTTTTTTTATGAGATTTTGTTTGTTCCTGCGCTAGGCGTTAACTGCTGAACACTTTAGCATAACTATGGAAAGAAAGAAAAGACCAGACGTAGTCAACACAAGCTTATTTAAATCCACCACGTTAAAGACGTCTACGTTATACATAGCCTCTCACCCAGTTGTACAATACATGGGTATCAGTGGAGCGGGTAATGTCTGTTAACGGTCATGGCGGAAATCTGTTTGAGTAACATTTAATCGGCTGACCTTAAAACTCACAAAAAAGGGCATCACGGCTTATTAAATAGTAGGCTGTGATGATTACTGATTACGGGGTAATGACGCTTTGGTAGAATTATAATACTTAGTTCACTTATAGAACTGTCGAGGTCACTCGCATAGTCGACTGCGCCCTGTCTATACCTTCGTTGAAGCTGCATATAATTCAGCACCTTCTGTGGCGAGGTGCAACATCACTATGGTGCTGCCTTTGGATACGTACTTACCTATTGGCTATGCGAATGAGATTTGTTTTCTGTTGGAATTGTGATAGTTGCCTAAGTAAGGTCACAATAGTGGACCTCTTGTGGCTTCATCCCCATCTTGTTAGATGACTTCCCAATGGGTTGGAGTGATGAAACTCAAGAATGTTTTTAAAGACAACCATCTTGGGTCTGTTGCAATACTCGTAACTCACGAGGAATGTACACCGCAAGGGCGAAAACTGCGCCAAATGGTGGCAGGCCTGAGTAACTTGTTATACTCAGCAAGGTCGATTCGCTCGATCGCCATCAAGGACCACCATCTCCGTTCGAACTTTGTACATTTTAAAGTATTCCACAGTGAATATAATAGCGCAACCATACTTGCATATTATTTTTTTTCACTGTTTTGCCCTTTCCTCTGCATGTTGTGCATATGCAAATTTGTGTTTATGCGCATTGGAAAACTATGTCGATTGCAAAGATGTATGTTGGTTGCGTCCGAGAATACAACTGATGGCATCCTTTTATTTTTCAGGGCTTTGGTAGAGTTAGTGGCATGTCACACTATCTTCTAACCCCATTTTGCCGTGTTACCAGTTTGTTTATTCTTCGTGTACAGCTACATGACAATAGGATATCACGGGCAAGCCCGCTCGGGCAAGCCCATTCACGGGCAAGCCCGCTGGGCTAGGCGAAGCAGTAATGAATGTTGTGCAACCAACTCAGCTCATTCATGTGCCCAAAATGTTAAAGTACGACTTTCCTTTCCCACTCGGAAACTCGTCCCACTCTTTCCACTTCGCTGCCCCGATATCCCCGTCTAACAAGAAGGGTCAGGAGGCAGGCACGAAGGTGAATAAATCAGTGGCGGCTTCATTTATGCAAGACAAGCGGCTTCTCGGGTACCTAATAATGCCAGGTTGCGAGCGAAATTAATGACTCCGAAGAAGTGATTATTCAAAGCATCTTCGGAAAGATTGGGACGCAAGATGATTGAAATTCATTAAGGAATGCAAGTAGCTAGCGCGAAAATATTTACGCGTACCTAGATGAAGAGATCAATACATCTTGTGAATAACGTGCGCTTCGTTGAGCGTAATTAACGATTCTCGACGGTGAATGATGTCAGGAGAAACCTCAGTTCTGCACAACACATTAAAACAGCGGCCACGTGACCACTGCTCCAGCGGTAGATCCTCACGCTCGGGGTCATCTGGTTATTCATAACGTTTTCTTTAACATAACATCTCCAAATCACGAATCCGAATATGTGTTTTGACGACCTTATCAGCCTTAGAATAACGTTTGCGAGTTACTTCACGTGTTCTATGACCAGGAACCCATAGAATACGGCATAGGTCAGTATACTCACTCGCGAGTACACTGACTATTACTCGCTCCACGCTTATTTCACAGGCGTGAGGTAGAGCTTTAGTGAGTGACGAATGGTATGAGTGGACATGAATATGAACAGGATAGAGGGCCATTGAACTGCAGTGGACGGAAGTAATAACAGGAGTGAGTGCCACTGAACAATAACACGACCAAAAGCCAGTGACGGTGATTTTGAGTGGACGTAAGTGACTGACCGCGAGTGTGAGTGCGTGTCGGTGAGAGGGTGTAGACGCGAGTGGTTACCGGTAAGTGTGAATGGAAGTGACTATGAACGCGAGCGAGTGTTGGTGGTGTATGAGTGGGCGTGAATAGTAACGTCAGTGAGTGCCCTCGAGTGTGAGTGCACATGAATGAGAGTGAGTACATTGCCTGCAAAAATTTTATTGCGTGAGTATGAGTGAGTACAGGCTGAATCTGGCGTCTTTCGGAATATAGGGAGTCGCCTTAGCAGCACGACTGAAGTTAATGTGTATTTAATAAGTTTACCATTGTGACCGAGTTTTCTTATTTTCCCTATAAACCACTGACCTAAATATGACCTGGAAAACAGCGGAACACGATACTACGCATTTTATGATACGGAAGTGCAAATCCAATGACTCAATTTCATACAATATTATGTTCTATGACATTGATAAGTGTGAACGATTTTCTCAATTTGGATTTCTAAGATAACATTGTTCACATGCCTTTTTACATGACAAAACCCAACCTTTGCTGTCGTCTTGGAGAAGGAAAAAAAAAAAACTGCACAGAGGTGCACACAAGTAACGCCGTTAACTGCGAGGTATTTGCGAATCACGAAGAAGGCACCGTGCACAACATAAACTACAATGGAGTTCTTTCTGCTCTGGTTTACCAAGAAAAAGTGAACAACACGAGAAACATTTGAAAGTAATTAGATTGCAATTTATAACACTTAAAAGAGTAGAAAATAGTTTAACATGAAAAATTGCAAAAAAGTCAAATCAAGCGCAATGAATGTGATTGAGAACTTATTGAAAAGTCATTAAAAGCTGGCTGCGCAGAAAATGTTAACTCTTTGTTGAGCCCGCTAGTTTATATTTTATTCGGCAGTGGTTACTCGGAGCTAGAACGTTGTGCCAGCTAGAACCAGATCCCTCTCTAGCATGAACATCTTGCTTGGTCACGGCCACTGGCCCGGCCCTAGCAGAGCAGGTAGATGTCCGCCACTCCCTCTTAATCTGACTGGGCAAGCGGGCGGACCATGAGCACGTTCATTCCCTGGCGGGGATACGGCCAGCATAACAAGAAGCACACTATAAATGTACAAGACCCAACATTTGTGACTGGAGCTATTTGACTTTCTAGATTCCGCCGGCTTACCTGCGCTACGTTAATCTCTCTTGCCCTTTCGAGAATGCGCAACATGAACTGCGTGCCGAAGTCTACCCCCGAACCTTCAACTCACCCCCTCCCTCCCCCCACCTTCACTACCTCCAGCTTGTTCACCCCCGCGACACTAATACCCCGGTCACGGGGCACATTCGATCGCGAACCAGCCCGATCACGATCGAATTTCTCGACCGGGATTGACTCCTTTCTACAGCTTGTGCAAAGGAGCCAGTCAAGATCGAGGAATTTCATCCCGATGGGCTCGATCGCTGCCGAAAATGCCCCATGTGACTGGGGGCACAAGACACAATAGCAAATAAGTGTACAATGGTACAATAAACAAACTTACAAAGCATTGTTTATTGTTTCCCCCGCATGGACACTAGAAGTAGACGGCGCAAGCTGTAGTGGCGCGAATGTTCTATGGTTAGCCTTCCAAGAGGCGAATGTTATATTAAACGAATAAACCATGAACAAAGAATAGCTTGTGATAAAGCTTTCGTCAAACGTTAGACAGAAAAGCGAGGCAAGGCAAGGAAGTTGACCAGGCACACGTCCGGTTTTCCACCCATACCAGAACGAGGGATAAGAGTACAACTATAGAGAGAAGAGGGAGAAATAACAGTACATGAACCCACAGGAGAAGGTGCACAAGTCGTCTATGAGGATCTCTTAAGACCGGGGGAGGACTGCAAGTTTAGAGTCAATTTTTGTGCCAACGAAGAATATGGCCACGGTGCCGTGACATATTAAAAGAAGGTAATGGTCAACTCGCCGGGAATAAAGAAGCCGTCCCGAACAAACCAGCATAATATCAGTCACATTTTCTCAGTGCGTAATATTCATATCCATGTTGGTCTCCGATGCGCGTCGCGTGCTTCTTTGAGAAAACGATGAAATCATACATTGCTGTCTTTTCACCGTGATGACACGCATGATGGTACCCAACAAAAACCTTTCGACATCCGTTTTGTTTTTTTCTTTCGAACTTGTGCGTGGCGCCACCACGACGATTTGAGAACGACGAGGCATTCAGCGCGTGCCGTGATAGGAGGCCCTCTTTTGCTTCAAGCCTCAACCTCGATCGGCTGATTCTATAAGCGCGGCCGCGAGGCAGCGAGCGATTGCTTCGAGCCGTGAATAGGCACATTGCTTGCTTATTATTGTACGAGTTATTTTTGACTTCATACTTTCATACTTTTCTCTCTGTGACCTCAACTAATGAGTGATGTCGAAAGTTGGGGGTTATACAGTAAATACCTTCCCCTCTCAAACTGCCTCGTTCGAACGCAGTAGCAGTTACTGCAGCGTTTAAAGAACTAAAAACAGTCAGCAACACGACGGGAGAAATGAACATTACGAATTACTGGCTAAATAAACCGCGCATATTAGTCATTTTCTCGAATGAGATATACGCAAGGTAACTTCTATATTTTAATCATTCATCATGACGTTTTAAAGCGAGTTCCTGGCTCGGACCCACGTTGCGTTGCCTTTAAATTTAATATTGTGACCGCGCCGTCACACGTTGGCCTTCAACACCTCACAAATACCGTTGCTGAACTCCCTTTAATAGCTTCGCTGTAATATAAATTAAAAGTTAAGCAAAATGTAGAGCAACTCTTTAGAGAACCCCCTGCAACGCTTAAAAAGCGAGCGACCATCCTCGCTCTGGATTGGATTGTCTGGCCGACATCCTGCGAATACCGGTAATTGCTGTTGACCCGACAAAGGGGCGTAAATGTAACTTGTCAAGGCCTCGGCGCGCTCTCTCCCCGTGGGTATGTTCCTTTCTGGTTCTGCGTCGCACCCTCCGTTTTCGCTCTTTCGATTCTTTTATTACGTGTTGTTTCCTTTCTTTCTTTGACATTGAGTGTTCTTGTGCGCGGGAGCTAGGAAAACATGATCGTTGGCGCAACTCGCCCAAACTTATTGTTACATTCTTTAGCTCATTTTGCGTACAATGTTGTTCTTGTCTCTCTTTTTCGAATGAAAATAATTACAGCAGAGGAGGCGGTAATCGCACCGTGCTGAAGCCAGACGGCTACCCCTCTGCATTTGGTAGAAATATATGAAACTAAAACCTTAATGTCTACTGCACATACAACGTACAAGGAAACAACGGACCATTTATTGGTTTCGTTCGCGACCGCGGTTGCTTCAACGTTTTCTAAAATGTCGCCGTTCTCTGTCACCTTCATCAAAAGGGCAACTGTGTTGCGCTGAGCAGTAGCAATGCGTTCACTCTTGAAATAAATCAGTATATATATATATATATATATATATATATATATATATATATATTACATGCCTCCCCCCTCTAAATTGTCGCCTTCCGTTTTTTTTTCTTCCGATAAGCATTTCTACAGCTGAAGTTCATATATTCTGTGTCAAATATGGCACATATGTTCGCTGGTAATGTCACCACACCGGTGCTACAGCATACCTTAACTACGAGTTAAAGTGCAGACAAGTTTGCATCTGGCCTTGAAAGTAAATTAACCTCACCAACACTGTTCAAATATGTAGGACGACCAAAATTTTACACTCATGTTCATATTATTTAGGGTTGTGTAAGTCTTTTCTCTCACACAAAAAGCCGAATTCGCCATACCGAATAAACTTTAGTAACTTGGTACATAAACATATATATATATATATATATATATATATATCCTGTTCGCATTAACGAGTGTCAAGCGTTGCTTCATTCTTTATTAGTTTATAAAGAATGAGCGTGCGGGGTATTAAAATGTAATGCAATCAATAGAAAACGAGAAATCTCTACGAAGTCTGGTCGTTGCTTGCTACCTAGAACTGCCGAAGGACGAGTAATGACTGGAGCTTCCCCAAAGACCGCTGCTCCATCAACAGGAGGAAAGCGTATCTGACAGGCTGTCGTACCGCCGTGACGTAATATACTTCAAGGGTGCTCCTCCGATGACGAACGTGTGATCCCATTGCGGACACCGGCAGCAGAATCTCAGCGGGAGAAGAGACCGCGATAGCGCCGTACGAATAACAAATTTCCCGCTTTCCCGTCGACACGCAAGCGGCACCACCGGTATACGCGCTGGCCAGATCGAAAGCACCGCAGGAAGTGGGGCGGAACCACTGCAGAGAGCCGAGGGGAGAAGAGCTGTTGTGCCAGGGACGAGCAGAGGGCTGCCAACATGTGGCGCCCTCCGGTGGTTGCTTTTAGAGTTATGCTAGCCTATTGGCTTTCATCGGCCGATTCTCTCAACATGCCACAATATTATGGAAATCCACGCCAACTTGTTCACATTACAGTGCTCTAATCAGTGCGAACAAAGCTGAGACATTTGTTTCATTTTTGGTGCTGATGCAACCGTCCTAAACAGATGCACTGAAATGTCTCATGTTTTCTTCTTGTTTCCATACCCAAGTGTCTGGATTCCACCATCGTCAGACTTGTGCTAAGATACAAAGGAAACGCATTCCACGGACGAAATGTCCAAATAAAGTTGTGCTTTTCAATCGTGGACCTACTTAAATATCGGCAGTGACCAAAAGCGCTATCATGTGTTTAGATTTAAGAAAATTATTAATCTGAGTCCCATAATTCGTTTGCAATGTTTATTTAACACTGTAAGTAACAATGACAACGCTGATAACTCGCCGTGGTTGCTAAGCGGCTGTGGTGTTGGGCTGCTAAGCCCGAGGTCGCGGGATCAAATCCCAGCCATGGCGGCCGCACTTTGATGGGGGTGGAATGCGAGAACACAAGTACCAATTTAGGTGCACCAATTTAGGTGCACGTTAAAGAACCCCAGGTGGTCCAAATTATTCCGGAGTGCCTCATAATCCATTTCATTTTTAATCCTGATATTTTCACAAGTATTATCTCTCTTTTAATATACTATTACACTTTACGTCCAAGTTATATGCACTGTGTTCATGATTTATTTTTGTGTCTTTCTTTCCTTCATTGCTCACCAAATTACAAGGCTTATTGTATGCTAACTTTTTGCGCACATAAACAATTCAATTCAGTAACTGAACAGACATTAACCAAGTCTGACTATGAGATGTGTACATTTGGTCGCATTTTTTTAGCAGAGCTCAGCAGAAAAACAAATCATCTCGACAGCTGACCCTTCAACCGTAGAATGGAAAATAAATTTCCGATTCATTAGATGGCTGACACACTGCACTTCCCAATTCTATGCAACAGAGCAAAGCAATGAAGAGTGCTGACCTTAGTAAGGCTCTGGCGCACTTAGAAAAAATTGGCAGTTCAGTGTGCAGCGAAAGAAAAAAGTGCTTGTGCAGCAATGGAATCAGCAAACGAACCGTGGCTTGTTTCCAAGTATTAAACTACCGGGGGAAAAGCAACATCATGACAAAAATATGAATTATGCGAGCAGACTCATGAAACCGAGGCCTTAAAAGAAAATTTATGCGTGTTGCACAATTAAAAATGTATTTTTTTATTGTGCAACAATAAAAAAATAAAGTGTTGCCTTTTTACTTCCACCGTTGCCTGGTAGTGGCTGTCTGTCGCGGAAAAAAGAAACTGTCCTAGAGTACAACAGACGAGTTTCGCAAGATTGGCAGGAAGTGAAGAAAAGCTAAGCCGTCATGCCCATATTGATTAGTTCTCTCCGTCCCTGCTTCTGCACGTGCTCTCGCGTCTGTGCATGTTCCCCAGAGACAATTAGCCCTTATAAAATACTCAAGCGTATACCGAAAATTTCTTATACAGAAGAAACAAATTTGACAAGTTGGTTTGGCTGAAGCAAGCAACGCTCACGCAACAACTTTGGACACGCTAGCGCCTCGGGGCAATAGCCAACAATTAATAAAATAATAAAAAAAAGGTCCTAGGCCCTTCACATTTTGACATAAGACGGCTTATATTGCCACTGTAAAATGTTTTCCCGGCAATGCATTTGCGTTTAAAGGTGAAGCTGACTTTAAAGGAGTGGTGTAAGCTTGGTCTCTGTAAGCTGGCTTTCCCACGTTGTATATTGCAGCGAAGCCTACTCGTAAAATTAAAAAACGGGGAGTAAGCGAAGCTTGTGCCAAGACGACACTGTCGCAGGCATTCTGCTTCATTTGTCCTAAACTCAGGGTCGGCGGCTCTTCGTTGACATTTCGCCCGAGCTTCGGAAGCCCTAACGCTAGAATCGAGCGAAAGCTTTGCTTAGCCCCATTTTGTCGACAGGAGAAGGGATGGCGATGTTGTCTTTTTGGGTCCCACGTGTGACAAGGGCAGTTCAAGGGCGCGTTACAGGTCTCCGAGCCCACAGGGGTATGTGCCATTGAGCTTGGACCCTTTCTGCCCTATCACCAGGATCGGCGCACTTTTCAGCGTGACGCCACCACTACCACTGCCGAAACTTGTGAGCCTATAAAGCTTCGTTAAAAAAAAATGCGATGCGAACAGGTCCCGATAACTCTATCACGTACCACTCTTAAAGGCGATGCTTAAGCGTCCTCTATTTTTTTTATTGCACTACCGTGTACGCTGCTCTACGAGCTTTGCTACGCTGTGGCTTGCTGGTGGGCTAATTTATTCTAGGTTACGGTGAATGTTCAATATCGCGAATGGAAAAGGACAACACGAGAAGGTGACACCAACGATTTAAGACTTCCGGCTACTATTGTTTCAGAAAGTGCAGTAAATATATGGCATAAATCGGACGTACGAAAGTAAAGAGGCACTACAATCACGCCACTTAATTACGACTGCATCTTGTTTTTTTTTAAGCATAAACATCCAAAAATTGCTGCTTATTCTTGATAGCGTCGGGCAAGCCATGCACACATATGCCTCATTTCAGCAGCTTAGATTATTAATTATTCTAGTCACTTTGTCGAAGGAACTACTTAGAAGTGATAGGAAAACTATGGACGCATGGAACCACCATCGTCTTCAATATTCTAGGAAATCAGCGTCGTCTTATATATGCGCGCCGATCAGAAGAGCTCCTGCTGCGAAGTGGAGTAAGGATGGCTTGGGAACCGAAAATAAAAGCTTTATTGTGGAAAATTAAACTGTCTGCTATTGAAAGTGGCTGTCGTGGTTACACAGGATGGGAGACGTGTGAGTGTGACCAGTAACATCCGAATAAGAAGTGATTCAAGACAGACGTTTGCCCCCGCTTCCAATGCAGCCAGAACATATGTCGCCAGAACATACGAGAGACGGAATTTTTGGTAAGTTTACCCGCAATCATCGAGTGGTAGAAGCATTGTATCATCACGTTTTATTCACAATATCCGCATAGATGATAGCTAACAAAGAAAAAGACATTATTTCTGAAACAAGTGAATGTGACGACCGTTTCTGACCCATAGCTCGTTCTGTTTTCACATCCTCACAAGGTGGTGTGCCTTGTCTATTGTGCCAAGGACTGTAACGTTAATTGAACACCCGTAAGTTCAACGCCGGTACTATATATATATATATATATATATATATATATATATATATATATATATATATATATATAGATATATACAGTAGACCGAATATGCTTTTTTTACATTACTTTCATTATATCGAGCTTTCTAGATGTTGCTCAATGCGTGCTACATAAGTGTTTTTCTGAGTGTGAAAGAAGCGCGCGAATACACGCAAAATTGCCGCGCGACTGGCCGCTTGAGGCACTTTGCGTGTATTCGCGGACTTTTACGCACAAAAAAAAAAAAAAACTTTTATCGTAGCATGTATTGAGTAATGGAAAACTGTATTGGGAGCTTTTCATGTTGCTCTACAATTTTATCATCGCAAATTTTCATCGAATTAAAATGCTTCAGAAATTGATTACTTCTTCATCATCATCAGCCTGTATTTATGTCCACTGCAGGACGAAGTTGATTAATTAATAAGGACTAAATATGTAATCAGGCGGAATGCAAAAAATAATCTGAGTAACTCCAAAAGACGGCAAACAACACTACCTTGGTTCTGTCGAGCTACGTGGCATTTACATATTTTTAAATCTTGGTCTATGATAGTTGGGACGCTCTGTATGTAGTGTTGAAGCAGAGAGGAATGGGTCCCGGGGTCCATTCCTCTTTGTCCCGGCTGGGAGAGCCGGGGCCATATATTGTAACAATCCGTTTCATTTATCATACTTATTCGGTTATCATTCCCCACTCAGGTCGGTCGCTCCAAGCGATAATCACTGGAGCAGCGGAGTCAAAGGCAATGATGAAGGGTAAAAACAGTAAATAAAATAAACTGCTACGAAGTGCGGCCCCTGCAGGCTTGCTTCGAAAATTGGGAAGAGGGCGTTGCATTTTTGTAAGACAGTGGCTGTTACCTCCTCCGAGACTGTCTTTGGAATACACTATGCACTTTTGTTTCTCCATTTCGTGAAGTATTATTATAATAACAATTCAGTGAAACGCAGGACAGAACTAACTACAGAGACCAAAATAACTATGTTTGCTTGTGGTATTCGAGTGGTAGAGTAAATTTACGCACATGTCTACAAGTAAGCTTATGAAAGCTTAATTGAGCATTACTTTGCTGTGAGTTAGCTTTCATCATACATAGCGCCGATATGGCGCCTTTACAGCCGGGGATGATGTCATGAAGTATTCTGAAGTGGCGCCAAAGACGAAGTTGATCTTTAACAAGGAAGACGATTTGGTGGGAAGAGCTGGGAGAGGTCTTAGTAGCTATACTGATTTATGTATTTTTGAACAGCTTCTAAATGTCATGTAAGCGTGATTTCACACGTAATCCCTTTATTAGTTGCGCTTCGTCACAGTATTCAAAGCTTCCGTCAGCTCTTTACGTAGAAATGAAAATCAATCTTCGGTTACAATCTTTCACTTCGTTACGTAAGTATAGGGCCACTGTGATTCAAGGACAAATTGACAAAAACGCGTGGCATAACGTATGAACTTATGCCGACTAACAACCAGAGCAAGGTGCCACACTTACTTTTATCTTGAGCCATCTGTTTATTTTATCTCTGCACTTTGATTGGTTTTCCAATTCATTTGCAATTACTAGTGTTTGCTCATTCATACTCATGATAATATCAGCGACCTTTTTGTGCGCGTTGATCTAAAGATTGTTGGAGGATAGAATAAGGACTTGAGATTACAGCAAGGAAGAAATACTGATTGAGTCATCTGAAAGACTGCCTCCCACTAACCTAGTTCTTGAAGCTTATCCGCCTCTCTCCATTTATTTCCGCAAGAAAACCGATTGGAGGGAAACGAACGTCATTACGTACGCACAGCCTAGAACGATTTTGTGTGCTGCCCTCCAAGCGAGCAGATTGCCGGCTAATTCTTGTGCAAATGCCGGCGTTCTATTTGTTAGCCACACAGTGACATTAATTCTGATCAGAGAAAACATTCGCTTTGTTCCCTAATACTTGTGAGTGCGTGCTGTACTCGTTGTTTCTGTTACCTTGACCAGCACGCGTGTGGAATTCAATTACTCTGGAGAATCGGTTGAAAGGGCGCCTTCCTACACACGGGGGGAGTGAGCGTTTGGGAAAACGTGCATAAATAAACCTATCAGCATATAATAGGAATATCAGCACATTCACCTTTTTCTGAGCCGCCTATAAATTTCGTGCTTCTGCACTTCGTGAAGTGCACCAGGTTGAATGACAGCCTGCAGAGAATTTTACGAAAGTGTTTGAAGGCCGCCAGTATGGGTTATTGTTGTAGTTGGGTTGTCGTTGTCTAGCTGTAGCGATCAAAGGCAGGACACTACAGTCGATTCCCATGCATGAAAATAATTGTATGGATGATTCGTTTTTTCACGACCATGTTAATTTGAAGTCACTCCGCACTGCATTGTGAAACTGTTCGTATAGCAATCCATGATTGGATCTTGGATACAATCTTGGATTGCGCCCGTAATTCGAAAATTAACTTGTCTGTAGTCATGCTGTGCTTCATGTGGTGCCCGTGCATCTGTTCATCATCAGCCTATATTTATGTCCACTGCAGGACGAAGGCCTCTCCCTGCGATCTCCAATTGCCCTTGTTTGTTAATTGCAATTGTCATGAGGGAGGTAGTAGCCGAATACTGCACCAGGGAGGCCAATTTATGTTCTAGTGAGGGAGTGGCTTTGTTGAAGCTTAGTGGGCCTTCCTAATTTGGTTGCACCTGGACTAGTATAGCCCCACTAACTTTCGGCAATTTTTTTACTGGTGTCAGACATCACTCCAAGCCTGAAAATGTAATGGACTAGGATTCGAACCTAAGACCTTAGGATTAGAGGCCCGGTGTTTTACCTCTGCTCCACGCCAACACCACTTCGCGCTCTCCCTATTTTCTCCCCTTTTTTGGCCCCTTTATCCATGTAGCACAGAAAACTGGACGACAGTCTGACTGACCACTCTGCCATTTCTTCTTTCTTTATTTCGTACAGACTGGAGGTACGAGGCAGTTTAACGAAATATTGATATAGAGCTTTGCACTGTTTCAGCTTATCTGTCGCACATTCCTACATCGACGAAATTGAATTTTACATGGAGGGGCGTTTATATCTTTCTTGAGCGCTCTTTAAAACATGGTCTCACGAAAAACAAAAAAAAAAAAGAAAGAAACAGCATCTCTGATGTCTCTGAAACAGTAACAGACTGTCTCCAAGCGGATGTGTCATATTACGATGGCAACTACCAAAAATACAAACCCCAGTTCTCCATACTCTTCTTGTTTACTGCATAGCGAGGGTCTCGACTTTGGCAGCCGTGATGACATGAGGCGGCATACGAGTGTTTATTAGAGAGTGGCCTGCTCCTAAGTTCACATATTACGCGACGCCTAGCTGCGAGTGAAAGGACGTTCCACAACCACCACCATGACTGCGAGTGATGCTGGCTCATGCACGGTATTTTAGATGTTATATACATTTATGAAAATTCGCCTATAGTAGAAAGCTTGACGTCCCGCTATGTAAAGAGTATATATAGACTTGATGGCACGATCTTCAAAATAAATCAATATGAACAGTGGGCTAAGTAACAAATTTCTCCTTTAGTTTAGGCCACATGTTTAGGCCATATGTTTGGGTCATATGTCTAAATTGCAGAGTTGATATTTTTCATTTTCCAAGGCTGTGGCTTTTCTTTTAGAAACTTTTTTTACTGCTGCTAAATGTATCATTTGCGAAAGAATGGCGCACACATCGATGCTCTGCCTCGATTTTATGACGCCCTGGCCGTAGACGCGACTGCCTCGGTAGACGCCTCGCTGATACTCACCTGCCAGGTGTGGTAGGCATAGATATGGTTCAGGTCGCCGACAGTAATATATCGCCAGCATACGCCAATCCTACAATAAGTGAAGCTGATGAACTGCAATTTTTACACAATGAAAGGGTTCAGTTATGTAATTTGAACGCATGTCACCTAAGCACGTTGAATCAAAACTTTATTTAGGAGAATCTTGGAAACTATCCTTGTTTATTAATTAACTTATTATTAACTATCCTTGTTTATGGAGGTTATGTCCGCCTTTTCGTATAATATCCCTGCGATATCGCGCCGTGATGCTGCTTTGAACACACGTTTTATTGTGTTAAAAAAGAATTCTTCATAGCTTAAGGAAAATATGGCGTATAAACGCAGATACTAATACTTGCGAGGCAATCTGTTCGTTGAGTGAAAGTGCTCTTTTCTCTGTAGTCGTATATTTTTCAACTGCCAATGCAAACCGTAACAGATGTGCGGCTTGCAAACTGCAGCGCTGATGGCTCGAACGTGGCGAGGCGTGGGTCGTAGGCGTCTTTACTAATGATGCTTCAATAGCGAAGCACCTCGCGTGCTGCCTGGACTCAGTGTGCTTGCAAATTTCTCTATAATGGCCTGAAGAGGGCATCAACGGAAAGTGCGCACAACCCTCAGCAGGATTACTGCGGGCCCCTTAAGGTGCGAGGCAGCCACGCGTGTCAGACGCCCATTAAAGCGTAACCGTGCTCGCAAGCGGGCTGGAGTAAAAGTGCGAAGACATTCAAAAGTCAAAGCAGCTAAAAGTATTGCGCATGCAAGCTGGCAGGAATCACGTATCAAAGGAGACGCATTAGCTTCTCGTTACGGGTGGCCGTTTCTCGATAGCCACGGTTGGGTCGTCCTTCGGTTGTTCCCATTTACTGTGCAGGTACCGCCTTGTGTACATGAGAAGGACATGTGCACTGGTTTGTGCAAGTGCAGCACTCACCGTCATTTGCATCGAGTTTTCTGCTGCTGGTGGCGTTTGTAATGCATTTCTCTCAGTGGCTTCGTATGTCTCTTGAAACGAAAAACACGTGACGAAGATGGGCTAACATGGCTGGAAGTTTCGCATAGCAACAACGCTTCTTTCGCTGTCGGCCCACCTCTATGACAATTAAATGTTGTGTCTCTTTCTTCGGTGAGCATACAGAAGCAGAGGCGTGCGGTGCTTTAAAGTGCATGATTTATCAACGAATATATGAATTTCAAAGAGAAAAAAAAGGAGCTGGCAGCCGCAGCAAAAAACGAAGTGGTTGTACTCGATGGTTCACTAAAAGGAACCACAACATACCGCCTCAACATCAGGTGTGGCATAAAAACGTTGCGGAGAAGACATCATCTTGTGAACCTCTGCTTATCATGCAGTGGATTTTGCTTCTCCCTGCTTGACTTTCTCCGCTTCTGTTTCTTTTTAGTGTTGTTGTCATAAACAAAAATTAAAGCTAGTAGTATTTTTTTATTAAATTATTGAGTACCATCGTTTTCTTTCTCTACAACATCGAAAAAGCTCCGAAAGGAATCAAGTGCGCCTGTTAACTTGGGCACACATAAAAACAACTGAATAAAATTAACCTGGAGGTCCATGCTACTTAGTTTCAAAGAAGTTTTAGCATATAAAAAAGCAGACTAGTCATTTATATTCGGTCATTTACCTAACCGTCAAGGTCGCTAACACTTCTAACTTACAAATAGTACTCGCAGCATGCTTATCCATTTTTTTCTTAACATTTTCCCGTTATGCACGTTGCCATACAGTTCAGGGGTTCAATTAACAAAGTTTCTTTCTTTTCGCCATTGTTCCAGCTTTCTTTTTCGTAAAACCTGCTTGCCATTGGCTGGCTGCCTCGACTGATCGTATGTCCTGCGTCACTATTGGTTGTCATCTGCTCTTACTAACCATTCTGGTGTAAGAGCTTTATTTTAAGCGAAGCTTTATAGTATCACAAGTTTTGGCGGTGGTGGTGGTGTCACGCTGAAAAGTGGGCCGATCCTGGTGGTAGTGCAGAAAGTGTCCAAGCTCAATGGCACATACCCCTGTCATGTGGGCCGATCCTGGTGATAGTGCAGAAAGGGTGAAAGCTCAATGGCACAGACCCCTGTGGGCTAGGGGACCTGTAACGCGCCCTTAAACTACCCTTGTCACACGTGGGACCCAAAGAGACAAAATAACCAGCCCTTCTCCTGTCGAGAAAAAACTAACCAACCCCTCCCCTAGGGTTGGACAAGCTTCGCGTGCACCCTGGTTCCCGGTATGGGACGGGTGTTAATTTTTTGTGAATATCGCGCCAAGGATTGGTGGCCCTTAGTAACAGAATAGTCAGGCTTTGCAAGGGCTAGTTTATCTACATGGCTCATCATCAAATTGATCAACAGCATAAGTGTATGTCAATATGGTTCAAGCGTTCATAAATGTAATTTCGTGTTTATAAATCATGAATTTTTTTTAAAAAGAAAAGAAATAGAATACGCACTTCGGCAACAATAGATGCGTCTCATTCCCGATATCATTATAAAAGCAATAAATAATCAGGAGCTATGAGTGGCTTATAAAGACAGTTAATAGGACACTTCAGCTGAAGCCTGCTCTTGCTGCAGTTTTCGTAGGTGAATCTTTGAGAAGCGAATAAACGGAATCGTTCAATCAGCTGCCACGAAGTCATTTTTTGTCACCGCAAAAATACCGCTTCGTGGTGACATGATGCGGTAGTCAGTGCGAGCCGCACTAAGCCTCACTCCTGTGTTGCAGAAAAAACAAACAAACATGAATACAGGATAAGATAGAAAGGTGATGCAGCCCCGACAAGTATCAGTGAAGGCTTATAGCATGCTTTTCTCAGGTTTAAGTTTCACAGAGAAGCGCGCGCATACTCCCGTGGAAGCTACTTTGACTATAAAGCTGCAGCTATATCATAGATAGTATACACGTATGCATTCATTGTGAATGGACGTATGAATTTAAATTTGCTCGTGATAACTGCGCTTCGCTCTTTTTTTAGGGCCACTGACAAGTTGAAAATGAAAGCTCAAGCGTGTAGGCATAACAAGTAAACCGCGTGTCGCCTAGAAGCACAAAGCCCTCGTGGAAAAAAAAAAAAAACATCCTATACAGAAAGGAAAAGAATGTGTTGCATAAAACCGAGGCCTCCTTTGTTCAAGGCTATAGCGTTTCTTTTCACAGTGTGTGCGCGTATTGCTTGCTGGACACTTCAGCACTATCACGCTTTAGCGTTTCTATGCTTTGAGACAAGAAGGAAAGTATCGCTCGCATTCTGCGCTTTCCAGATGAGTGTGAAACTCATTATTCATCCTCCTCGCGGAAGTTGAGATACGCGCCCCTATAAACCATCGCCTTTATTCACACGGAATAAGGAGGACTGAAAGCAGCGAATAATAACGTGGGAACAAGCACGCGTTCCTTAATCTTAGAAGGGAGTGCCATCTTGGATGGAATAATTGATGTAAGGAAAAGCGCTTGTCTTTAACGGCGTCACTTTCCTGTTTTAGATGACACCAAAGAAGCGCCCGGGCGTCTGACTTTTACGCACTTCAGCGAGACTTGTTTCCAATTCTTTGCGGTACTTATATGCCGAAACAGCTTCGGTCATTCCAGTTTCAATAATCCTTGTGCTTCGCTGTGTCATCGAGTGGAAATATGGCGAAAATGCCAGTATTTACGGACGAAAAGGGAACCAGGGCTGCGGAAACTGCTGAAAGGGTTCATGAGCGCTGACAAATCGAAGCAATGGAGACATAACATACAATGTATTATTTTCTGTGGCAAGCTTATGCTATGCCTCCCGTGTGCAGTGGCCGAAATGCCAATAATTATTTCAGTGTTGTTGAACAAAGGTAGCGGTGACGGGAAATCTAGTTTAGGGCCACACAATATCGTTGTTTCATTAACTTTCGTATGCTAGAAATAAAGCAATGTTCAGCGAAGCCTGATGCCGGCAAGAAGGAATTGTAATGATAGTTAACAGCAAATTCTGCTGTATAGCTAGCACTTGAAATCAGAGCGTGTAAATAGCAAAATGTAGAAAAAATGCAAACAAATTTACTATCTGAAATTTCGAGGTGTGTTTGGGAGTCATTCTAACTTGCCTGTTTGCAGTGTCGAGTTTTTCTTATGTTAGTGCTTATATTATAATATAATAGCTTTTCTGTTTAGCCACTTGAAAGTGCCAAAATTGTAGAACATCGACCGAGTACTTTGTTCACACAGCACTTACTCACACATCCTTCTATTACACTTATATTCTAGAATAATTGGATCTTTAAGAATTCATAATATAACCAGTAACCATGACCACAAAAATTCGTAAATTATGTTTTGGGTTGAACGAGCTGACTCTCTGTGGGACAAGATTTACTACTTCTCAAAGGGAAAGTAAATGATCAAGAATAATAACGTTGAAAAGTAATAAGGTTCGCTATTTTAGTCTTATAAATTAAACTTCCGTATTCCTTTAATTGTGCCCACGCATATTTACTCTTTGTGCAAAGACAATAATTATGGCTCATTCTTTACGGGACAGGGACACGTCGTTAATGAAATTGTGCTGCCTCATGACAGGCACTCTAGGTAAAAGAGCAATGATGTCAGATCACTCCCATGGGCTGTCTAATGCACGTCACATAACGCGGGCTTATGTCTGAAAGACTGGCAAGGAAATTCCCGTCAAGCAATGAAACAGCGAACTTGTCCGTAGTCTTAGGGACGGTATTTGATTACTTTCCGTTTTACGTCGTTGTCATTGGAGCCTTACTTGGTTTAGAACGCTCACGAAGCGAGCAGGCGAAGAAAAAAACAAAACAAAGGTAGACCACACACACACACACACACACACACACACACACACACACACACACACACACACACACACACACACACACACACACACACACACACACACACACAAATATTAGGGTTATTCCAATGATTTTTGTCAAAAATAGTCCTGTAAAAATAATTAAATACCACAACTATTGTCGACTCCAGCAACTATCGAGGGTTTTATTATACACGTTCCAATATTGCAGCTCTGCTTCGCATAGCAATAATTCTCTGTCTGGGAAAGGTGGGTTCATGTTCTTGTTTTAAGCTACTTGCCTGGTGATATTTTTTTAAACTCCCTCACTCTTTTTTATTGTTACGGTTGCCCTTTAATTTTACGGTTCCTGATTACTGGGCGAGTGAAACTGTCTCGACTGGAAGTAATATCCGCTAAGCGAGGGGCCATCCAGAATCACTAGCGGGGCGCCGAATAATTTCTGTCGTCTTCTGAGCGTCACATTCCACTTATTTTATTTTGTTCATAGCAGCGTGTTACTTGATTGTAGCGAAACAAACGTTCAACACGTCGGCAGCACGTGCAGAGCTCACCAATTTGCTTTTGCGTCTGTAAGACTGCGAATAATTGGTTTTTAATTAAATGGCTAATACAAAAACTAAGCATGACTTTTTATACCATACTTAGTTGAATTTAAGGCTATGCATATTATGTTTTACAAAGAATCCTTCGCTGACTTTCTCGCTTTAATTTCTAATACCTTCCACAAGGAAGAGATTGAAAACGTGAGTTTTAAGAAGAGCTGACTATCATCTTCGTGGTGAGGTGGTAACAGTAAGGAAAGTTCAGAATTTTAATATATAATATTATTATGGGCATTGTTTTTAGAGTAAATATTGTAACCATCGCGCTTTTGTGGTTACTATAAGTTCAAGTGACAGTTTTATTTGGACACCTTTATTAGACAGTCATAAATATATTCATATAGGTTAACCGCGTACGAGATTAAGCTTTTTTTTTTAATCCCACAGTCACCATGGACACAAAGGAGATAAGACAAGCACAAACACTAAAGGAATGAGAAGTCAAAGTGTGGCCTAAAGACAAGCCACAGTGCTCTGAATATAGTGTTGCATTATTACCTCCATAGTTTATCACCAGAAACCCGGCCTACAAGCATAAGACCCACAGTTTTGCTAGTATGCATCTTTCACTTCATAACCCTTGAAACCACTTGAGCTAGCCCAAGACCAAGCTCTTCCTTCTAAAACAGGTGCGATGAAAGACACGGCACGTCGTGCGAACTTCTCTAGTTCTGTTTTACAAGAGTAGGACTTGTGCTACTGCCTGCTTTGTAATAAAACACAACTTGAAATATCGGCCTTTCGACATCAATGAGACAAGAGCGAAATGCTCTGCAGAGCACGGGAAGCGAATACAGTAAGGACAGTAAGCGTGCAAGTGGGCGCCTTTGGAATGTGTTGTGTTGTTAAGGACATTCCTTAACGTCTACTTGAGCGTGTACGTGTGTGTGCTGACACGCTTGTTTTTGTGAAGGACAATTCATAACAAGCTGTCCGTTCGCTGCCGGAAGGAACCACAATAACTGCTACAGTAAGGAGACGCCGGATACCATGGCGGTGGATGGATAGTCCGTGACCGGAATTTTGTAGCAGGTCTTCAGTGACAAGCATTATTAGATATTTTGTAGGTGCAATATCAAGACTGCGGAGAAAAAGCAGGAATCGGTCACCCGGAGGAATGTCTCCTTCTCATATCCCATCGTACGTGTGGCAGTATAGATAAGTGTGCCGGTAATTTATATACGGTGACGAGGAAACCATCTGTCAAAATCTATGTCAGTGGCCGCGGTAGTGTGTGCAAACACTCTCTCTCTCTCTCTCTCTCTTTGTCGTGTTTAACCAGTTGGACGAACGGCCTCTGCCGGAAGAAAACATTCTACACCATCTACGGGACTCATAACCACGCGAGAAGGCTCTGTGAACATTAGCATGCCTTTTATGTTTCACCGACCTATGTGAACGCCTACTATGAAATACCTTCCTATTTTTTCGTTGATTTACTTTTCTTCTTTATTCCTCCTTTCAAACTCGCGTTTGCTTAACCCAGCCAGGGTAGCAAACCGGTAACCTTCACCTGGTTAACCTGCCGGCCTTTAATCTCTTTCTAACTTTCTTTCTATATTAGGTCTGTCGACTGAAGTACCTGCACTCTGTTCTGGAAGGGGGAAACCATATCCGCGAAGACATTGTTTCTCTCCGTGCCTTTAACTTCCCTGCCAAACTAGTTACACACGTCTTCACAGGTGATATCCACGTATTTGCGTCCTTTTCTGATTTCGATTACTTTTAGCGCGAGACAAGGAGAACAAATACACCAACGCGAACTTTCAGCCCGAGCTTTATTACTAACTTGTATACACAATATATTGTATATTAGGCATTGGGAAATAATGAAGAAATAGATAATAAACTACGCCGCACACGTGCATGTTCAACCATCGCTACTGCGCATAACAAGATTTCTGTGAGATGTCAAATACTTTCTGATTACTTCTTTCTTTTCTATGTTTCTTTTCCGATCTGCAATGTGTACAAGTTCAAGCACATACACATTCCCATTAAAAATTTAGTTGGCAGTGTGCGTATGAGCTGTAGTCTTTGTAATTCGCGTAAGTAATCATGGATAACCACCAACTGACATGAGAACGCACTTTGCTGCATTTCCGATTAAACCCCCCTAAAAGGAACTTCCTAGGCATAACCCTAATAGCCAGATGGTTAACCATTATGAACCTTCGGGAGTACCTAATCAAAAGCACTAGGAAGAGCGGCAAAACGCACTTTAGGCCCCCCTAGAAACATAGAGACCGCGTTTATGCGCCCCGGTTTAAAGCTGTCGATTCAGTGGGCATATCTCTCGTTTTGGCCATTAGATGGATCACGGAGAAAGAAGCTAGGTCGCGTATCACGACCGTCTGCGTGCCCGGTGAAGGAAGAAAATGCAAATGCGGAACTTTTGGAACTTTCTATCGCGGCTGTGAGAGCCAGGCGCTAAAAAAAGCTAAGAAATGTAGCACGTCTTTATAGCGTGCAGCTTCATTTGCAAGAGCAGAGTAAGATAAGATAAAGCGTATACGTCATAGGTCTTTATAACATGCGGTGTTGGCGACGATACGAAACACAATTACAAGAGCAGTCTCTCAACAAGCTTTCCGAACGGTTGTTGAAGTTCGGCAAGCAAGCTCCACCCCCCCCCCCCCCCCCCCCCCTCCCTCTTCTTCTCGACATGGAGAAATGTATCGGGTTGCTTTTTACGCCGCAGGATACGTTTCTTAACAAATTATGCTTTCGAAGGGAACGTTCAACGAAACATGCCATATAACTGGCTATGTTCTTCATTGACCGTTCCCTTCGAACTCTAGTCGCGGCCACAGCAGTTACGTTCTGTTGGGCTCCGCGCTGACCCTTGAAGTGGAAGGTGATGTGCTTGATTAGGTTTGTGGGCAGCAGGCTGTCTAGCGCCAAGCAATAATTAGGCTTGCAACGTAGTCAGCAAACTAATGGCAAGATGATGTTGACGCTACGATAATGATGAGACGATAGGCTAGCTGAGAGTACCTCTATTTACGAGGGCTAGGCGAGAGTGGGTTCAGTGAGAAGTCAGGCTGACCACGACCAATGACCCCGACCAAGCCGGCCATGTTTACATGTGGTTGGCCAAACGTTTCTAGCGAGTCAATCCAATCCATGCAAGAGGGCTGACAAAACACCGCATGGTGATTCCTCGAGCCGATTTGCTTGTATTGATATAAACACAATGGATTTCGCAAACACACTATTTTGCTTGGGCAGTTAATTGGTGCATATCAAAAGGTTCGGCCAGCACACTGTTACACAGGGACGATAGAAAGGAAACGAGAAGACCACTGACTGGCAACGGAATTTTGTTGATGGGGTGCAGGAACTTATACATATAGTGACGAAAAAAAAAAAAGACGCAAAGGTCTAGGAGAACAGGAAAGATGAACTTGCGCATCCAAATGATATTTCTATCCGAGGCTTGAGCACAAGGGAGAAAGATATTCTATTTCTTTCTTCGATAATGTGATTGACGGCATGTTGACATTCTATTTCTTTCTTCGATAATGTGATTGACGGAATGTTGACGCATAAGCAGCCTTTCTTATGTATCACGAGGATCGTACGTGCGATTGTGTCACTTTTTTGCTGATGTCACATATACAAAGGGTGCTACGACCAAAGTTACAGCAATGCATTGCCAGGTGGCCTGTTACAGCCCAGGCATCAACATTGTTTGCATGCGGCCTTGCTGCTTGATTAATTCACCGGGTAATCTGCCATATATGGAACGGTCACGACAAGGAAGAGCAAGCTGTACATCACATCTTGCTCACACTCAGCGTATTCTTTAAAATTATGTTCCGCTGCGCACTGTCGAGCATCAGGTTCGACCGGTCTAACTGACTCGGCTGAGCATTGTCAGGTTTGTCTGTTAGCTAGTGTTCTTGGCACACAGGCATTTCTCACTGTGCGCATGCAAGCGCAAACATAGTCGATGAAACGATGCCGCAGGAATATGACGGACTGCGATAGTGTCTTGGCATCCGCAACTTGCCACACATGCCGCGTTTTGTTTAAAATGGTCTGTCCTCCACCAATCAGTCAATTATACGAGCTGTGATACGAAAACAAGTTTCTAACCGTTATTCTGCCGCATTATCTCGAGTGGCTGATATAGAAATTCATTATCTTCCATGAACCTGCATCGCTCATTATTACGTTCGCGCACCGCTTGCATGAAAGAGCTTTAGATAATTGCACCGCGCATAGAGTTTTCCAACGCAAGAGCGCGAGTAGTGAGGTTTAGAAGAAACAGGCGATGTTGAGAGAGTTTTGTGCCTAGTGACATCGGATTTAAAAATGGTGAAAAAAAGCAGCAGGAGCTTCATGTAGGGCGAGTTCGTGTACCGTACTTGAAGAAAAAAAAAAGACAGCGCAAGAGGGACGAGGACGAAAAGAAGACAATGAAGAAAAGCATACAGTTGACCAAGGGGCATATTCTGTAAGAGTCCACCTAGTGGACTGTCCATTTCGGCTGTCGCCATTGGCTCCCGCTTCACGAGCGCGAAGGAGACTGGCTGGCACCTTCGCGATTATAATTAAGATATTTTCACTTATCGCTTTCAAATGAATAATATTATCATGCGCGCACTGCCTTCTAGGAGTGTGGCAGATTGGCCACACTCTATTTCTATGGCTTTCTCACAGCGTAAGCAAAGGTAGGTGCCATCAACTTAGGCTTAATTTTTCGCACCCACATTGTCACCGTTCTTACATACGTGTTTCTTGTTTCCTTTGTAACTCGTAATTCGGTTTCTATAATTTTGCTACACGCGTGTTGTATTTGGTCGTTTGAACGAGGCGCGCGGGCACCATCACTCGAGCAAAGAGGAGAAGAACGAACTGGGCTCGTGCTGTTAATCCAACCGGTCAGCGCTGCAACCGCTGCTGTAAATATAATCTGTAAATAGGTTCTCGTAGTTTCTCTGTTAAGTGACTCGTCGTTCGCGTAGCAATATATTCGAACGCTGCCTAAATGTTTTTATTCTGTAGATGTCGTAGACAAGAAGGGGAAGCAGATTTCTGTTTAACTCAAAGTAATAATAATAATGAGTATAATAAAACACACACACACACACTCCGGTCTCTAAAGAAATAACTACAATAGTGTCAAACTGAGTTAAAATCGAATCACAGAAATATAGATGCATTTTGCAGAACCTGGATTCAAAATTCTTGGTTTAAATATACAACACCGCCTTCGAAAGGGTAATTGCAAAGTTCCATTTACCTCCAGTGGATTCTCGCTGTTGCATGCATGCTGCTTAAGGAAGTTTATGTAGCGTTATAGAGCGGGTCTTGAATTCGTGACGTTGAGGAAAAACGTGAAAATGATAATTTGGTAGATATCGTGTAATTTATGTTTTTGTCCTTTTCTTTTTACTGGCCAGAGAATAGCTCCGATGCTACGTTGGCGATCTTACATGTCTTTCCTCTCTTCTATTTCTCTCTCTCTCTCTTACATGTCTTCTGGCGCAATGCGGGGCCGTCGCGCCAATACTTTGTCGCATAACATAATAGTTTTTCTTAAGTGCAAGACCAATAATGACACAGCAGGTCGTTCTAACGTTATCCACGTGCTTCTGGATTGCGCTCCGCATAAGATGCCGCAGTGTGGTGACTGCAGTGTTATTTGCTTTTATGTACGAAATTTCTAAATATTTAAAGACGTAAGAAAGCAGAGTGCAATCCTTGTTAGCTCTTGTTCAGGGATTTTATTACTGCACATCCTATGGGAAGTGTTAGTTTCCTGAAGACTGCACTTTCTTCAGAAGTCATGGCACCCGCCGTGGTGGCGTAATGGCTTCGGTGCTGCGCCGCTGAGCCCGAGTTTTCGGGATCGAAACCCGGCCTCGGCGGCCTCATTTCGATGGGGGAGAAATACAAGAACACCCGTGTACCGTGCATTGGATGCACGGTAAAGAACCCCAGGTGGTCAAAATTAACCCGAGTCCCCCGCTACGGCGTGCCTCATAATCATATCGTGGTTTTAGTACGTAAACCCCAAAAATTAATGTGTTTTTTTTATTCAATACGCCATGGCATTTTCCGAAACATCTTTTTACTGAGAGCAAAATCTTGGAACCATGAGCTCGAACGTCACAGCAGCAGAAAGTCACAAGAGAACTGCTGCGCTTTTTCAAGTCAACCGGTTTTAGCGAATGTCTTTGAGGCACTGCGGAGCACTCTAGTTCGTCTGTACCTCCAGCCTACCTGAACTCTGTTTTATCTCTTCCTCATTATCTTTTTATCGCCTTTTCCCCTTCCCCAGACTAAAGGTCTCATATCGCAAGTAAAACGCATCACAGAACAAAACATAAAATGAAAAAAAAACAAATAAATAAAAAGCGCTAGGAGTGCGAACAGAAAGATAGGCACCACTGATATACGAGACGCATAATAAATGGGAGGAAGTCACTTGTATATGACCGTCACTAAATGCTAGAACTAATTTCATAGTAACTGTATAACTTATTCTGCCAATATATTCCGGCGTACACGAGAAACTGAACGCGGTTCATAAATTTGCTGAGCGATTCCCATGCACAAAAAATTGTCTATAACACCCGACAGCTGTGGCTAAAAAGAAAAAGAAGATGAATTTAAAGAAATTAGAGGCAGCTCACACTAGTGGTGCGACGATTGGGCAAGCAGCGAAGCTGGTGACTCCACCTAGCTTCATTTCGGTTCGGCCAAGTCCTTGCGAGGTTATACTTCGAGACTCGGCCACGTTTTGCGCATAAATCACACCGGAGTCAGCGACAGCCCAAGGAGCAACGAACACTCGGTCATTAAAGTATGTGGATGCTTCTGGACGCTCAAACGCTTTTGCTAGGTTTCCCGGACTCGTAACTCCGGATTTATGCGAATCGCCGACGTTTCGCCGCCGCTTCGGCGGTGCCATACTCGGGATCGGACCGAAGTCGTCTCACTCGCTCTCGAGTAGCGGCGCGGCGGCTTTCGCGCCGCGCTTCCTCTTCTTCGGGAGTGATGTTCTTTTTCGGCTTCGCGGCCATGTGCTTGGCGCGGAGACGGCGGGGCTTTTGTGTTGCCGCGGCGGCGACGCAGAGCTATTTATTCCTTGGGTTGGCGCAGTGATGTTACGGCTTAGCTCCGCCTCTGCGCAGCCACGGCAACCACTCCGCACGGCGCGGTGACGTCATGGCCCGGCAGGGCTAAGGCGAAGCGATGCGGCGTGCGCGATGACGTCACGGCTCACGCGCTGTGGCGAGGCTCGGGGCGGTTGGCGCAGCTGGGGCGAAGCGTTGCTAGACAACGCATGGTGGCGTCATCGCCAAGCGGAGGTTTTGCGGCGTGCACTCGACGGTCCATCCTCGAGCTTAAACAGCTCCGCTAGTTCACAGGGGTATGTGCCATTGCGCTTGGACCCTTTCTGCACAACCTACAGGATCGGCCCACATTACGGGCGTAGACCACCGGACTACCTCCAGCTTAAGCAGCTTCACTGTTAAAACAGGAAGTGAAGAATCAATAATGAGGATTGGGAGGAAGTTTGGCACAAAATCGTGATAGACAGTAAGAACCACACGAAACGACAAACGCTCAATGCGAAGAGTTGTGAGCAAAGATAAAGCTATCGTTCGGAGTTGACTATTAATTTTAGTGCTTTTAGGTGATTTCTTTTGGTTATCTGCGAACTTCATTATTTGCGCATCTCTATACGAAAAGGAGGAGCCAGCACCAATTAAAAGTGACAACATCTCCTAAGCTCCATAATACTAATAATAAAAAGGTGTCGTAAGACGCGGTGTCGTGTACTATGCGGGTCTGTAACGGCGGAGGGTACAAGAAGGCCCGCACTCTGTTGTATCTCCTGAGTGTGTGCCCCCATCCAGATAAGCGTTTATCACCGGCACATTACCAGACTTGAGCTTGGTCTCAGCCTTCATTTGTGAGATCAAAGCCGCTTAGTTTATCGCAAAAGGTGCTTGTCGAAAGTGTGATCACGTATTGTATGCGCACGCATACAATAAATCTTTCTATAGAACAGCTCGCCGTGTTGTCAGCATGATGGCTCTATACGCATTGATTAATTATGTTGAAATGTTCTACTAGCTCTCTTCTCATACCTATGCTGCCATTTCACGATTTGCTGGAGAACTACTCTAAATTTTTCTTCGCATCTCGTACACCATAGTTACAGAGTAATAACTTTTCTTATTTCAGAAAGCTCAATCTGGAATGGCGAGAAGGCGTGCTTGGCAATCTGGTTAGCGTGCAAAGGGTTCGAACATGTCTACATCAAAGAAAGAAAGAGTAAGTGAAGTCTGATGAACAATGATCTTAGTGGGCCTCCTTTCAGAAAGCCTCAACAGCAGCTATTAGCTTGTCTTTTGGAACACTCAACTCAGCACTTTGCCTAAAATAAAATAAATGTTAGTGAAATACATAACTCTTGACGACCGTCATGTCATGTGCCCCCATTACGCACCGGTGAAATATTCCTCATTTCTAGGATGCCTCGGCAACCAAGTAGGATTGCTTGGAAGCATGTTGCCAGCTTTCTGCGGGCTATCACCGTTTCATTTCTCATGACTTTACCAGATTCTGCTCAATGTGGATGGCTGGCTCTATATCGCATTAATTTGTACTCTGGGTCAAACCACCCGTGACACGTAGTCTCGTAAGTGACCCTTAAAATGGTTGGATGGGGTGAAGGATTAGAGGAGGAACCCCCCGCTATAAAATAAGGGTAGCGCTTTCTTTACGTACACGACTGAGATCATAGAAAAATTACTGAGCACTCTATCTGTTATCCGCAAGTTAAACGCTTTCATCAGCGAAGGAGACAGGCAGCTACAAAAGAAAAAAAAAAGAATAATTACACGCAGAATCTTCTGTGGGAGGCATCTGAAGGATGCGTGAGCATTTGCTACTAATCACCTGCTGTTTCGTCGTCGTATGCTGCTGTGTTTAGTATAATTGCCAGAAACACTGCGAAAGAATCGTGAAACGGAGAAGCATGGTTGCAACACCAAAATGTTAACTGAGACCAGCATGAGACGACGAAGAAGAGGAGAGTAGTAGCAATGTTCCTTCATGTTAAATCATGGTGCGTTTGGATAATGCCAGCTGCTTCGTGAAAGATGAGCACTGGCTGATGCGTGCTGTAGTACGTGATGTAGTTAAACAGTGTCACGTTTCGTACACCTCGTATGTATGTGTGTTCTTCTCGATGCGAACCACTATCAACCGTAATGAACCGTACTCCGGTAGCGGCTGCCTTTGGCGTGGCCACAAGGGCCCTATCTTGAAAGCTATCTGCGATGGGGACTGAGTGCGCCGAGTGCTGATAGCTTCGTAAGCGCTGTGTTCTCGCCGCTTAGTTCGCGTTGAAGCGAGAGGCAGCATGGAGGTGAATTCGCTCGCTGCTGTGGGCCCTAGCCGATCATCTTACGTGATGGACGGACGGGTTTTCTCGTTCGGTTAGGCATAGCAATGCTTACGCATTTAAAATAAGAAAAAAGAACAAACGTACATTTGTGAGCCCACCTCCATCGCTTCGTGCGTCCTGCGTCGATAAAACCACGCAGGTGCACCACCTTAAGTCAGTTTTCAATCTTAACACCGTCAAAAAGTTCATCTTAAAGAAAATAGCAGTTCCAGAAATACCATAGGGCTGGTGTACTTGTGTAAAAGGTCTGAGTCCCTTTTCCTGTGGGCACCCCACCCCAAAGACATTTCTGTAACTGCCCGGGGCAGCAACAAGCATTTTGCATTCTCCGCAGCGCGGCTTAACATCGCTTATCTATGCACAGAAAGGTCCGAGTCCTTACGCATATAAGTCCCGAGCACCGGCGGACTCAGTCACGCGTGCTTGGCTTCCCTCAGAGTTTTTGTTCGCGGCACGGCTGACACGTAGGCGGTTCACGCTGCGAGGCTCTGGGCCATGCATTATCGGATTTCTGCCTCGCGCGTTTCAGCGCGCATTTCTCGCGGCCATGCCGACTGCTCGGCTAGAGAGCGTAGTGCACATGCATGTATCGTAGATTCCACGACGCCAATAGGCAAGGAAATTCCTCTCACGTACTCGTAACAACAGGCAGCCAAGCGTGCAGACCCGTAAATCCTGAGGAGGCACTGAACAGATGGTGAATGTGAACTCGAGTAATACGATTTGAATATGGAACCGTGCTGGTAAATGTTCGACTCCCTTGTTTTGTTTGTGACGTACACGTGAGAAGGGTAGCATATGTGTTTAACACCGCTTATGAACGTCTCAGACGCCATGCAATTCTGGCAACAACAGGAGCTTTGTACACATGCAATAAACAAGTGTGGATGACAGCTCAGCATAACAGGGCCGGTATTTTGTAGCGATGCCTTTAATGTCATAATGCCTTTTCGCGCTTATCGCGCTTTGTCAGTGGTAAGAGCGACGGTCCGCTCGCGTTATCAACGTTGATATCGTGAGCGGACCGTCGCTCAGACCACTGACAAAGCGCGATAAGCGCGAAAAGGCATTATTACTTTAAAGGCATCGCTACAACATAGCGGCCCAGCTGTGCAGCAAAATGACACTGTCATTCGTCAAAATAGTCAAAATGCTACAAGTCATAATATGGGCTGTTACAAGTTGCCAATTGCACCTTGGTGGTCATCTTCTGATTGCCTTCAATTCAACTTATGTGTTGTGTTTAGGAGCTCCGCCGGCAGAAATATCGCACTGTTGTTTGCTACTAAGAAACAATAAACAGAAAACGCACCAGCCGAGATCTAGGGTTTACTTCTAACTTCTACAGCATTTCAAACAAGTGTTGAACACTTCTGTAGTGTCTACATATCCGCATATAGAGTATAGTTGAGGTGGTGCATGCTCTGCAGGAGGTGACAATGATGGCGTTGCAGGCTGATGGTGTCTTCCAACTCTATTGTTCCCGTCAAAGGGGTGGTGGATATCGACATCGTCTGGTACCAATGAACGCAAAAACCTGCTGAAATACATTCAACCGTGTATAATGTCTACTTGTTTGCTATGCGTCTTCACACAGTACCCGAAAACACGTCAATGCCGCAGCGATTATTTTTAATAGCGTTACTTAGTTATAGGTGAGAAAGCTGCAAGGAGTAATAAAAATGAAGTCCCCACGCTGAAATGACATTCCTTCGACTAAAGCTATGCTCTTTCAACAATAATCTCAGCAAATACCCGTCATTGCCTACAACCTTCGAAATCATATTATTAAGTTTGACGTGCCAAAGCAGCCCAATGGATTTGGGAGACTGCCATTGTTAGGGTTACCGATTAATTTAGACCACCCGTGCTATAATAAAGTGCACCTAAATCTAAGCACAAAAGCGTTTTCACACCCCGTTCCCATCGGGATGCGGGAAGCGTGGCCTAGACTAGAACCTGTAACTTCGTCCTAAGCAGCAGAACGCGACAGCTATTAAGCCACCACGGCGGGTAGCTCATCTGTTGATTACCGTTTACCTACTGCGTTTAAATGATCGAAATGTCCAGTTTTATAACTCAGCTAGTAATAGAGAGAGCGAAGGAGAGAAAGAGAGAAAGAAAATGTGAGCAGGAAGAGAAAAATCCAGTTTGCTACCCTGCACTTACGAAGGGGTGATCTGAGAAAGAAAGACACGCAGTGGGAGAAATACAGATAGAGAGAGAGAGAGAGTGAATGTAAACGCACACACACATGCATAAATATTCAGTGCCATTCCACTCTGTGAAGGTGGATGACCAGCGAAGCTGTGTATGTGGTGATTGACCGTTGTTCCGGTGAAACGTTCCAAGTTTGCGGGATCGGGGCCATGGACGGTTCGCATTTATTTCCGCCTCGTGGTCTCGGCGGGCAGCACGCTTACGCTTGGCGTCCTCAGCCCACTCATCGTCGGTGGTCTCCTTCCACCGCCACCGCACGCATTCCCTTTTCTGTTCACGCCGTCGTTCTTGGTAGGCACGCTGTTCTTCTTCAGACCGTACAACACATGGCCTACCCATTTCACAGTCAGAGCAGAACTGAGGAAAGGAGCCCATGTAGATCATGACGTCAGGAGACAGAAGACACTCAGATTGGTAGGCACTAGTTTGAACACGCGGGATGGCGTGCACGTGTATGGTGCGAACGTCGACATGGCCGATGCGGGTCAAAGTGTAGTATATGTTCTTATCAGCTTAATATCTGATACGGGTTGTATTTGGACCCAAGATAATAAACCTAATTTTGGAAGTTGGCTGAGTGCTTGAAGCCTGCTTCACGTCCGCCGCAGGGCGACCCGGTATTGCACTCTCTTCGGGACCGGCCCACGTTTTTCGTCTATGGACATCGATCTTCTGCAAACTAGCCACATACAGTTTCGCTGTAAAAAAGAACGTGGAAGCACTAGTCATTCATTTAGGTCACTTCAACGTGTGCGTGTGTGTAAGGGCGATATAGTTGGCTTCGATGAAGGAATGATGGTTTTCTAAAATCTTAAAAGTATACAAAATGACGAGAGTAATCAAACGAGAAAAAACCTCGGCAGCAAGGGACAGCGTGGGGAGAGTAGAGAGTATGCTGCACGTCTCCTGTACTTTCACCATCACTGATTGCATGAAAACACACATTTCGATTTTATTACATGCGGCCAGCTCTTTGATTTAAAATGGGCATCAAGATGTGAGCGATAATATAAATATATCGAAGGGGAATCGATGATACATCGGTAAACACTCGGGCAAGGATGGAAGACTGACTCTGAAAATCAGGTGAAGAGACCGGCAGAAGCACTCAAAGTGGGGGTGAGGCACACCTTATCAGATAACACTGTGTTGGCCAGAAACGTACTACGCACTATTACCAAGTAACTTTATCAACAAAGCAAACCCGCAAACCCATGAACATACAATTACCGGAAATGACGTGTGCCCGCTTCCTTCAAAGTATACGCTCTAGAGTAAGGGTCGCAGAATGCAAAAGACGCAGGCTATAATAGAAAAGTAAAGAAAGATCGCGAAAAGATACCATGGTAAAAGTAAAAGAAGTGCGCACAAACAACCGTCGCTAGTTGGGCTACCGAAGTACAAGTGTTGGCAGCAACAGACAATTGAAGAAACTTGGACGCTGGGCCATTCCATAGAACGGTGATAATACGCGAGCACACTGTGATGCGGTAGCGGGAAGCAATGCGTTGCCACAGCTCTTACCTGCTAGGCGGTGAACCACCACGCTTGGTTTCGTATGGTGGTATTCGCATGCTGACTGAATAGCCGATGCGCTAGCTATCGCGCGGGGGCTCGCAGAATGGTCGCCGTCGACACAAAACTGGTGGGATGGAGTATCGCACACGGAAATGGTGTTTTCTGGGAGTCACCCACTCAGGGACCGAGACAGCGACGAATCTACTCGCGAATATTCGTGATTTAGCTACATTATGGCTACGGCCATGACGTCAGCTAGAGATACCAGGTACAGGTGAGTAGGCGTTGCCGCTAGCTTAGACTGGCGTGCAAACAGTAGTTCTAGCGGATTTCCTTCTTTTGATCACACACACACACACTCTCTCTCTCTCGGCGGTGGAGAGACGGGGGCATTAATGCTGCCCAATATTAACTAAGGGAGGATCAATTTTGGTGAATTAACCTGAATACTATTGAATCAAAGGGGCTAGTGTAACAGAGAATTCCGAGGTATACATATAGTATTAGGCAGCAGCGCAACTGTGCGAAAGCGTAGCAGTCCTACTGAGCATAACATAAACACTAGCTCTACGTTCTTCTAACGTGAGCCGAAGTGGCTGCTTTTATTCATGCGTCCTGTTGTCTTTTTGATCTATATCGTTATGAATTTATCAGAAGCAATGAATTTAACTTGTCGTTAGGAAAATACAACGTATAAAATATTGAACACATACGAACAAGTAAATTAACTGCCATTGATGTTGAAATACGTACAAGCTACTGTACGGAAGCCATACCGTACCGTACCTAAGTACTGCGTTTCAGCTTATTTGGTGAGTCAGTGCACCTTTCACCACCAGGTGGTTTGAAATGTCTGAGCGGTGTTAGACGCAGTCGCTCCTAGGGCCTCCTAGGACCTATTAAAACATATGTGATATGAAAGTTTTTTTAATGAGACGGTGTTAATTGTCGTTCAATTCGCATATTGGAATGTAATATTGCTGTTATTATCTTTTTCATTAAACAAAACAGTCACAAGTACTGCCTTGAGGTAGATCGACAATTTTTATGCTCGGGCCTCTCATTCAGTATCACTTGTAATTTCACTTGCAATTGTAATTTAGTATCACTTGTAATTAAATTTGTCGGGGCCCCGTTCACAATGAAGAATTGTCGGAAACGTATGCAGACGCCAAATATGTCATTGACAATATTCTTCGGCGATAACTGACAATGATCACCGACCAGTGCACATGCGACATCAGTATCATTCAGGCTGAGCAAACAAGTAAAAAGAGAATCGATATCAAAGAGGGCCGTCATTGGCGGCGTCAAGCTTTTACGTCACCGACACGCGAGTTATGCCGAGCTGGCTCTCGCGGAATGCGAGAATAGCTGGCGCGGCAGCACCGCGCACTACCAAGCGGAAAGGGGTCGCCGGGTGGGAAGCCCTTTCGTCTAACGCGTCAGCTACATGACACTGGGCTCGGAGGTTGTGGCTCGGCGGCTGTTCTGTGCTTGCGTAAATGAGGGCGAAAGGCCGTGCCTCCGAAGCCGAGAAAGAGGCGATTCTCGGAAGCGTGAATTGATGGATGGCCTGAGAGTGCTTGCAGCACCGAAAAATTCGTGCTTCTGCTGAATGCCCTGCACGGTGTCGAAAGAGCGATGCGTCGGTTCTTCCTGAATCTCTTTTGCGCTTATGGCTGGAGTTCGTCACGGTATAACGCTGGTCATCACGGCGTAATCCTGATATGACGGTATAGCCACGGCATAATGCTGTTGAAAACAGAGCACGGGCCAATAATTAACGACAGACAGATGAAGTAGTCGAAAGGCGCAAGTGTCACTTTCGCTTTCGTGCAAAATACACACGCTTTCTCTTCGGACGGAAAGCCTCTATTCATTCCTCGGGCTAAATGTGCGACATTATTCGGTACATCTGGCATGTGATTTACAGTTGCTTCCATGGAGATTAATATTGAAAGTAAAGTAATCTATCACAGAAACGTAATGCTGGGTACGCAAAGAAGGCTTCAAATTAACCACGATATTATTACTCTACGGGAACAGTCACATGTAATAAAATATAAACGTTTAGCCTTAGTGGAAGGATCCTGTCATGCTTTACTGACAGGTGGCAATCGCGGGCGTAAGATTGTGTACGTTTATATACGAGTTTTAATGTTTAAATACCCTTTTCTTAGTTAAGCTGCACAGGTCAAACAGATTATTTGGCTTTGCTCGGTCACGGAAACGCTGTAAATACTATATTCAAACCATGTGAGCAAGACTCAGCGAGAGGAGGAGGAGGAAAGAAAAAAGCAGAAGGCAGGGAAGTTAACCAGAATAAGGTTTGGTTGGCTACCCTACACCGGAATGGGAAAGGGGAACGCGAAGATGACAGGGAGAGAGAGGAGGGAAGGAAAGAAGGAAATTAGTGGTGAGTTCGCTGACGCGTGGTGACATCATAAAAGCCTTCCATTCAATTTTCTTTTATAGGTATTTTTAGTGACAATGAATGGCCTATTTCTCCACTTCCTTGTTTAGCACGAAGCAAGAAAAAAAAAAGAAATTGATAGAAAAAGGAGACATTCATGTGTTGCCAATTTCTCGCCATTTAACAACAAAACACTGTAACCAATGGCATACCTCACGTCATTTATAAAGAAATGTGTAACTCCCAAATGAAGGGTTCTAATATGCTGTACTCTAGTTACCTATAGTGTAGTGTGGAATGTGATTGCTTCACTACATTCCAGTGAACATTCTTCTCTAAAGGATAGTATTATGCACAGAACTATCATACGGTATGTGCCTGCAAAATACAATCTTCTACAGCACACTCCCTGCTCCATACAGGTGAAGTAATCTGGTCCACCTGTAGTTCTGGCAGCAGAAATGCTTTTCAAAAAGTGACAATGCAGTCATCGCAACATAGGCGGCATCAACAACACAGGTGATGCACATGGATGTGGAAGAAATAATAAAACGACTGTAAGTGCATAAGTAGGAGGATTGCTGCCTATAAATTTGGAATACAGGAAGCCAGAAGAATAACAATTTTAAGTTATCTATAGATGTGTGCAAAACGTCGTTATACGGTCCCTAGTACTATCAACACGTAGCCTCTTCTAATATGTAATGCTCATATTAGTCAGGCAATAACGAAATGAGAAAATTGGCGAGAAGAGGCTGCCTGAGCAGCATAAAATACGTGTGTTCGGCAGGACGTCAACAAGCAGACTGGGCCAAATTGTAAGTCACTCAACAAATCTTAATTACTAGGAAAGTGCATCAACTTCATGAGCGCATGAATCCTTCTTAGGAGACTAGGCGAAGTAACATCTGCCTGCTAAGTATAACCCGTCTCGACATTCTGAGTTCTTTAGTTTTGTTTTCATAGCTTAAAACGAAACGTGCTGGCGCAGAACACATGCTTCACAATCGCGCCAGCTCGTTCTCCACTGAAACAATAAAATGAAGATACAACGCTTTTCCATCGTCATATCATGCTCGTGTTAAGAGGTTTCTTGCTTGTGCAGAATTCTCTTCTTGTTCAATGTTGACGGCTGGGTTCGTTGTTCAATGTAAAAATATCACGGTATATTTTCCCCCACTAGATGATGGGAACAATATTCAATATAGGTCTGATGCTTCGTTTAAGGATTTCACGCAAGAGGTATAAGAGCGGAAGTGGTGAGAGAGGACCGACGCTAGTACGCTTGGTGTTGTCGTTGCAGTATAGTAGTAGTAATAGTAGTAGTTGTTGTTGTTGTTGCGCTTTTATTTAGGTTTTGACTGCCATTCCTAACAGCTGTCATGTGTGGTCGAAGGAATAGGATGAAATCTTACATGTTGAATGAATCTACAACCTTTGTCAGAAAAGTTCCAGAACAATTTTTTAATTTATGAGTTTGCAATACTAAAAAAGGAACAAATTTTGCTTTTATGTTACCTGGTATGTGTTCTTACCTGACATGACCATGGCCATGTTTCCGCGCAAAATGACTAGGTGGCAGGGCTGTGCGTAGCAACACATTGTTCGGGTTGTTGTCGCATTATTTAAGGTGACACAATGGATGCTGATTGTGAGCAAAGAGTGAACCTTAAGTTCTGCATTAAGCTCGGGAAAACACCTAGTGAAACGGTGAACATGATTAAGCAAGCATATGCAGGCGAAGCACTTTCAAGAAGTCGTGTTTTCGAGTGGGACAAAAGGTTTCGTGAAGGCAGAGATTCAGTGCAAGACGATCCCAGAGCTGGTCGCCCGTCTATACAGCATATACCGATGCAAGCCTGGAACGTGTAAGGCAGTTATTGCAAGAAGACCGTCGTGTAACTGTGCGTATGATATCAGAAGAACTGAATTTGAATCGTGATGTGTGTCATAAGATTTTACGCGAAGATTTAGGGAAACCGAAACTTAACGCAAAAATTGTCCCTCACTCACTAACAGACGAACAGAAAGAGCAAAGACGAAGAATTTGTGCTGAACTATTGGATAGAACCAGACGGGATGTCACATTTGCGTCAAAGATTATTGCAGGGGATGACAGTTGGTGATACCAGTATGATCCTCACACGAAGCGTCATATAGTGCTGAATGGCGGATTCATGGATCACCAGCCTCGAAAAAAGTCGAACGACAACCTTCGAGAACAAAGACAATGTTGATCGCACTCTTTGATAGTAAAGGATTGGTTCACCATGAGTATGTTCCTCCAGGTTAAACAGTGAACTAAACTTTTTAGATCGAAGTCTTGAAACGTTTGCGATAAGCAATTCGACGTCGCCCTGATTTGTGGCATTCTCAGGAGTGGTTCTTACTGCATGGCAATGCAAGACCCCATACTGCTTTATCTGTTAACGAGTATCTGGCCAGAAATTCTGTTATTGCCATCCCACATCCGCCATATTCACCCGACCTCTCACCGTCTGATTCTTTCTTGTTTCCACGAGTGAAAAGGCGACTGAAAGGAAAGCTTCATCAAGATATCGCGGACATACAACGGGCTGTGACAAATGAGCTTACAGGCATCGCAGTTACAGATTTCCCTGCTTGCTTCCAAGACCTCCAGAAACGTTGGCAATTGTGCATAGATAGCCAAGGGGACTACTTTTATAGGAGCTAGGGTCAGTACCTGGTAAGTGCAATGTTTTGTTTTTTACGACCTTTGTCCTGGAACTTTTCTGACAAAGGTTGTATTTACCACAGTTACACCAGAAGATAATTCACTGCTGTGATTTATAAAATCTGGAGCGCTTCTCGAGTAACGACAGGCCTCCTTTTAGGTGCGAAGCACCTTATGCGCTCGGGTTGCCTGCGTCTCCTGTCGTCGTCGCCGTCACGGTAAGTAAGCGGCTCGTGCTGAGCGCGTGCCGAGCGCTCCCGCGTTCGTCGTCGTCGTCGTCGTCTTCCACAGCTGGCTGCGTTGCCGCTCATCATTCCAGCCTAGAATTTCACTTCTATTCTGTCGTCGTAATGGGGAGGCCGCGTTTGCGGGGTTATGAGCCATTGAGGCCGTATGAGCCCATTAGCGGTGCATCACTGCATGCTTCGCACCTCCCCAGGTTTCACGTTAGTGCGGCTGCATTTCGCTCAATGGGTCATTTGACACTTACGCATAAAATTTATTTCACCGCTCAAACCGAGCCTACGAATTAACTCGTGCTAACTGTAATAACTAATAAAAACAAAAACAGTAAGAAAGGTGACAGTGACAGTGACAAGAACGTTTATTGGTCCTGAGAAACTGGCCAGGAGGAGAAAGGTGTCCATAATTTTTTGTCTCCGCTTAATTTCGGGGAATCGATGCTACCTGACTAATGCCGAGCACGATAAGATGGGAGGAATGAAAAAGAAAACCCAAAAGTCATATTAGCATAGCGGGCAATTATTTTTGTCACGTTTTATCCCACGAGCGCTAAGCGTAGATTGCCTTTTCAAATGTTTCGACAAATCCAGCTTATTATTGCGTAGCTCTATTAAAACCCGCGAGCAAAATGTGTTTAATGTGATGGATACTACAGGCTGTATAATTCCTATATTGCATGAGCCCCCCGGACAATTCTGGTTGCGACCGTCTTCATATTTTATTGTTGATCGGTCACTGTGGAGGTTGCTTTAGGTTTGTACAGCTAACTATCGCAAGCGGTACCTTCGCTGCGCTCAAGTCATAGATCATCCTTCGGTAAGACGTATACATACGACATGCGAGCACATTTGAACAACAGGCAAAGAGAACATGCAAACAAAGACAGCAACAGTCTCTTTAGCACGTGGAGTGTGACTAAATTGTTTTGAGGTGACAGTTCGGACGTGTCGACCCAGTTCAAAAAAAAAAAAAAAAGAAAGAAAACTGCTCAACCAATATTGGGAGTGATGCGCATTACATTGACTAAACTCGTAGTAAGAAAATACAGGCTAAAAAAGTGCACGTGTAAGGAAGACTTCGCGATTCAAGAAAAAAGAAAGAAAAAAAAGTACAGAAAAATAAAGAAACATGCTAAAACTTTTCTGTTTAGCCGCGTGTCTTCTGGGAATCACGAAGAGGTCTATCGGATTCTGGCTTCGAGCATGAAATCTCACGGAGGCATAGCTATGTTATCTCGATACATTGAACGTTCCTGCTCTGGACCGGTCGAATATTTGCCTTTGTGGTCTCCATTAATTACATCGCTTCCCTCTTCGTATTCTCTTAAGCAAATCCTGCACAGAGCCCGTGCCATACTTGAGATAACAGCGTGTACGGCGCTCGCGGAGCCTCGAGAATGAGGAGTCGACCGCTAGCTTTTCGGGGAACGTCGGAGGCGCAAGGAAGTACCCTTTCCTTTATTTGCACGACCTATCTTAGACAAGCGGTATGAAAAGAGACTTCCATTAAACTAAAAATAAAAATAGCACGGTGCCAAAGATGTGTGTCCCTAGGCTGCTTTCATATTGATTAGCTTATCGCTGCCTTGAGTTTTAGTTACTCCACAGCTAAAGATTCTGATACGTTTGATGAACGATGGACGCTAACGAAATGAGCCATGAAATGCGAAAACGCCGCGTAGGTGGTAATGATGGTAAAAAGAGAGAAATGGAACTACGCACAAAGGGGATAAGGAGCATGGTATCGGATCTTTACCCAAGAAGAGGTATCGATCACTAATGCGTTGGAGCGAGTCAGCGAGAAAATAGCACAGGGCGAGTATTAAGGCAACAGGAATGACAGGTGCTACTCTTAATGGACAACAAGTCACGTGCTGTACAAAATGCAAACATTAGAGACGAAGAGAGGTGCGGGATAGCGCGCAGAATGCCAATATTTTTTTCTCAGTCTGTACGAGCACTTTCTATCCATCTTGTTGCATTTCAGGCAGTATATTACTTGTTCAATATGAGCCAACTAGTCCGCGTCAGAGCACTTCAAGATGAGCATGCCTATTCGCATATAGAAATAGGCAGTATCAACTGGTCTAGAAGAATACGCCTTTTCGTAAAAGCAACATTAAATGTCGGTATTTTTTAGATTGCCCTGTTTATCGTATTACAGCAACAGCGTGTATGCTTAGTAGCCGTTTCACGCCAGCATTCGCAGTATGCAGTAATTTCCGCTCGAGGAAGCACTGTACTTGCTGAATGCACTTCAGAAGAAAAAGGGCAAGCTGACGTAAAAGGAGAGGAGAAAAGATCCACTTGCTGAGTGCAAGGTTTTAGAGCGTTGCGCATGCGCAGTGAACAAAGAAGAGCGTGAGAGCGAATTCAAATACTCCCGTGCGCCAGCTACAAGGCGCGTGTCGGCGACAACACCTCACCGAGAACCGTCCCTTGCAGCCATTGCGGATAAACGCTTGTGCGGACCACGACACAGCCCACCAAAAAGAAATTTGCTGTTTTTTTCTGAACTTATTTGGCAATCAGTGGGGTGTGCGCAACAGTTGATGCAGCAGTTGCGCACCACTGCGTGCACTCGTAATGCTGCGTGCCATGCAACTGCGTGCAACTCAGTTACACAGCCGCGTACCAGACTTCTTAGTCGGATGTTGTAAGAGGAAGCTTTACCATGAGGCCAACTCGGCTATTTTTATTAAAATACGCGTCAAGCGCATAAATTCTCTCATTAGAGAACAGCTTAACCGATTAGAATAAAACTGATTGCATTTAAAGGAACGCTAAACAGAAGCACTAAATCACTTCAGTAGTCTTTCAAAATTATATTTTAACACGAAAGTGTTTTATGCCGGGGTCCACCAAGACTTCACTGACGTATTTCCGTCACGGAAATACGTCATAGAACATAATACAAAGAAAGAAACCAGAAGAAAAAGTTCCACAAACATGCAAAATTTGGAAATCGAACCCACGACCTCTCGGTCCGCGACGATAGATCGCCGAGCGTTTAACCCATTGCGCCACAAACGCATTTGCAGAGAGACTACACAGACGCGCCTTATATATCTAACACTCCTCCGTGTACCCGCGCTCTTGCTCGGGGCGGTGCCGCCGCCTACGAGCAGAAAAGAGAAGTACTGCATTATGACACTAACGCGCACCGACAGTGAACGCTTCGGTGGTCTCAGCACTACGACGCCTCGATGCCAGCATTCGAAGGGACGCTGCCATCAAGAAGCACTACCAACGTCACCTAGGTGGCGTTGGTAGTGGCGTTCACCGTACTCAGCACAGCGGAGCGTGGCCTCCGCAATTAGCTCTGAAAATGTTTCTGAAGTTGATCGCGGAGGCTGCAATTACGACGCGCTGTACGCGCTGATTTGACTCGGTGACGATTCAGTTACGTGCTTTGTCTTGCGCGTTGTATTAGTGTGTCAGTTACGTGCTTCGTCTTTCGCGTTGTGCTAGCGTGTGCAGCGTAGTGCAGCTTCCATATGCACGACGGTTGCTCATGGTCATCGACGTTGGTAGTCGTGATGGAGGAGACGTGCCACCAGGCGTCAGCGTGGGTGCATCAACGCCTAAGGGCGCTTTAGCCACAAAACACCAATAGACATTATATATCAATGTGCAATAAACATTACACTACTTCTGTGAAGACACGTTTCACTTTCGTGTTCTATACCGATTCCTATATAAGAGGGATCAACCACATTTTTTGTTAATTTCATCGTAATAGGTTGAATATTAGAAGAGAAAATTCTTCTTTTCTTCTTTATGGGGTTTTCCGTGCCAAAACTAGCTCTGATTATGAGGCGCGCCGTAGTGGAGGGCTCCCAATTAATTTTGACCACCCGGGTTTCTTTAACGTACACTACAACGCAAGCACACGGGCGTTGTTGCATTTCGCCTCCATCGAAATGCGGCCCCCGCGGCCGGGATTAGAAGAGAAAATGAAGGTCAAAGTGTCATTCCTTCGATTTCGCGCTTAGCCTTAGCGCCAGTGTCTGAATGTGACGTCAAAAATTTCATGTTTTTCTCATTTTTTTGTTTGTTAGCCTCGTTAATTTAATAAACGTTTACGAAACATGCCATGTGCAATCTTTGGCTTCTTTGCAACACAATGTAGTCACATTTTACCGAAAAATAATTAACTAGGCGCGCGCTGACGCCGTCAGAATTCAGGGAACAATCGATGTAAGGGGACTTAAAGGCGGTGTCGCAGCCGTCCATGATGGTAGGCAGCGCGATGACTTGCAGGGACATTAAACAAAGATCCAAACACCACAAGCGCTATTATTACTATTATTGATAGCTTGTTAAGTCGCACCCGTCATTCGTTCTTGCGTTTTTTCTGACTAACCAAACCTTTTTCATCGTAAGAGTGCCTTTTTTTTAACACGAAAGTGTTTTATGCCGGGGTCCACCAAGACTTCACTGACGTATTTCCGTCACGGAAATACGTCATAGAACATAATACAAAGAAATAAACCAGAAGAAAAAGTTCCACAAACATGCAAAACTTGGAAATCGAACCGACGACCTCTCGGTCCGCGACGATAGATCGCCGAGCGTTTAACCCATTGCGCCACAAACGCATTTGCAGAGAGCTACACAGACGCGCCTTATATATCTAACACTCCTCCGTGTACCCGCGCTCTTGCTCGGGACGGTGCCGCCGCCTACGAGCAGAAAAGAGAAGTACTGCATTATGACACTAACGCGCACCGACAGTGAACGCTTCGGTGGTCTCAGCACTACGACGCCTCGATGCCAGCATTCGAAGGGACGCTGGCATCAAGAAGCACTACCAACGCCACCTAGGTGGCGTTGGTAGTGGCGTTCACCGTACTCAGCACAGCGGAGCGTGGCCTCGGAGCGTGGCCTCCGCAATTAGCTCTGAAAATGTTTCTGAAGTTGATCGCGGAGGCTGCAATTACGACGCGCTGTACGCGCTGATTTGACTCGGTGACGATTCAGTTACGTGCTTTGTCTTGCGCGTTGTATTAGTGTGTCAGTTACGTGCTTCGTCTTTCGCGTTGTGCTAGCGTGTGCAGCGTAGTGCAGCTTCCATATGCACGACGGTTGCTCATGGTCATCGACGTTGGTAGTCGTGATGGAGGAGACGTGCCACCAGGCGTCAGCGTGGGTGCATCAACGCCTAAGGGCGCTTTAGCCACAAAACACCAATAGACATTATATATCAATGTGCAATAAACATTACACTACTTCTGTGAAGACACGTTTCACTTTCGTGTTCTATACCGATTCCTATATAAGAGGGATCAACCACATTTTTGGCATTGTAGCATGGAAGCAACACTGAAACAAAAATAGATATCGCCGTTCTAGAAACTTTATCTGTTATAAAATCTGAGGCGGAGAAGCTTGGCTTAAGAGTTTATAAGTTACGCAAAAGTGTTGCTATGCCTGCGAAGGATCTGCACAAGTGCTTCGCACAAATTAGTTACATTGGTCACAACGGTGTGCAATGCACCAATTCGGACTGTTGTCGATGCATCGGTTGGTTTATAGATTAAATAACTGTGATATCGCTTTTTAGTGCAGTGTTATAGAGTTCTAACCATCATGCTTCACTTCTGCCATCTTCAACAGCTTCTTTTTAAACTGACAGCATGAATAAAAAAGCTGCTCCTTGCAGTTGGTAGATATTAATTTCTTATTTAGAATACAAATAATCTAATCAAATTCGGTGCAGCGAAAACCAAGAAAAATAATTTATCTGTTTATCTATACAGTGGCTTTAACGAATGTCCGCGTGCAGTAAAAAAACATTCAAAGCAAGTCGAATGTATTTAATAGGAAACTACGGGAGAGTGTTCGTGTAAGCGGTAGCTAAGTAAATATATCATACTTCAGTGATTGTTGGAATTGATGTAGGGAAGTGTAAACAGAATGGTATCATCCGGACGCGGGCGTAACGCATAAGTGCTTCTCTTGTTGACAAGCCGTAAATTGGCAGATTGTCTAGTCCTGCTTGAAATACAACCCAATGGGAGACTGTCATTTAAACTTTAACGACGCGTCAGTTCTTAAAGCTAGCATGCTGCTTTAGAGGAACTTGGATTGATAATAATAGGCGGGTTTGTATGTGTGTGTGGAAGGGGGGGGGGGTGAGGAGGAAGGGGTGTGGGCTGACAGAGTGTGAAACAGCTTCCATAATCCAATCTATTGCATCACACGTGTTGGAGTACTCGGATATTTAATAATGCTTGAGTCAGAGCTCAACCCTTGGATACATAAAAGAGTAGACGGTGAATATTACTGAACAAACGTTGTCTTACGTGTTTTCACACAGAACTAATCGTCAGTTGAAAAATACCAGAATGTTGCGTATTTTTCGTGTTTATTTGCACCGTGTCATGCCATAATAAACGATTAACGATCAAGTAAACTAAATGTTAAACATTAGGTTAAAACAAAGGTGCCTTCACAGCATAACTGGCAGATAATTATGCATATACTGAACCAAAGAAGTGCAAAGTGTAGCTAAGCACAATATACCAGCCTAGTGAGCGCTAAGTGAACGTTCTACCCTCTTACAAGTAGACATATGCATATTATTAGTAAGTGGTGTATGGGTGGCCAGTGAAATATTGGAAAGACATATTCATTCAAGCTCTTATGATAATAGATGGTAGCAACTCTAGAAAATGTCTCAATAAAGGCCGAAGCTTGCTAACCAAACGGACGATTGACTCGATGATGATTATTGGAGTTTATTAACGCAAGGGCCAGATGGCCTCTCCGCCCCCCCTCCCCCCTCCCGCTATCTTTATTATTACATTTTGCTGCTGTGCGTGCTTGGATAGGCCAGCATTATCTTTAGTCGCTCTTCCGTGTTAGAGTGATAAGTTGTTGCCACCACTGCGCGCACGATGATTAAGGCAACAGCAGTGGAGCTTCACCCGTGAAACATTCGCTTTCCTACCGTGGTTCTTACTGCATTGGTTCCTCTGGCATGCAGCCGCCGAAGCAGCACACATGCAGAAAAGTGGCAATAAAACGTGTTTTCAATCAATACTCTTTCATGCTGGGTCGGAGCAATGACTTCGCTTCTCAATGCTCAACGGTTGAGTATAAAGCTGCGTATCGGATGCTTCAATCGGCCAGTTTGTCCGGAAGCGACTGTCTGTAGCACTTACTGGGAAAATGAACCGTGTTGCGCCTGGCCGTATCTCTTGTCACCGCTCCGGTCAGTGACCTTTAGGCTGGCAATTTTTCGTTTGTTTGCCTTGGCTCATCACCCGTCCCTCTCCACGCTAGATGTACGTGATAGAAAATAGATTCCTTTACGAGCAGCGATTAGAGCTATGTTGTTACGTGTTAGGCAAGCGGAAACGTGACGCTGATACAGAAATTTTGGCTGAGTTCATTGCACTCCGGATCAAAATGATTCGCATCGCAGGACTCTTTCGTATCCCGTAATTAAGTTGCTTAAAGAAGGAGAGAGCAGTTGGTAGAACAAGTACGTGAAAGGTAGTCAATAAGATCACTTTAAATGGCCTATTTATTACCAGAAAGCATGAAGCTTTCCCATAAATGAGTTGGAATCTTTGTGTCAGCTTGATAATGCATCTTAAACGTTTATGAAGATAATTATCATCATGTGAAAAGCTATGTTACGCGTCGGTGCAACATAATTTTGTTATTCTTAATTTTATTTGTACTTCGCAACATTCTTATTTCGAAAAGTCTGCGTGTCTGAGTTCCGAATACCATCCTAATTGTACCTATAAGCGTTGCACATGTTGCTGCGTCCGAATGGCAAACCACACCTGGATAATAATAATAATAATAATAATAATAATAATAATAATAATAATAATAATAATAATAATAATAATAATAATAATAATAATAATAATAATAATAATAATAATAATAATAATGACAAACCACACCAAGATAATAAAGGGCTATGACTGTACTTTGTTTCATATGCAATTGTCGTCTTGTCTTTTGGGACGAAAAAAAAAATGTCACAGTTTCGCCCTAAGGGCGAAGCAATGAATGCGATAGCAACACAGCAATGTCATACAAAGTAAGGTGAGCGGCTTTGGTAGCAATATGCATTGTAGTAAACATGAGCTGATTAAGTAAGGAGGTGTGCTGCGGCGTAAGTAGACCGACATGAAGAGAGACTCGATGACCACGAGATGGCGCGTGTGAAACCGTGATGTTGATGAGAAGCGCTTCCCGTGGGCAGCGCGTGCGAAGGGACACACCTGTAGTGCTGCACTGCCGATCCGGGCAGCATTGCATGTGTTGCGTGCGTTGGAAAATGTGGCCCGACTATTACTAACTGAATGAACAAGCGTGGTGTGAGCGCGCACAAACAAACAGGAATAGATCACACTGAACGACTGCACACAACGACTGTCAAAACGCTGGCAGCAAGCAGCGGGCGAAGGTACGTGCGGTCTATCGCTTCAACGGAAACCCCCCCGCGCTCCCTCGGGCGCTGGCTTCCCGCTTCCTTGCTTGCGCGTGGGTGATTGAGTGCGTTCACTCTCCATGAAGCGCGCGTCCCCGCACGCTTCCGCTCGGACATACGGCGCGCGGCGAAGATTTTATCTATAGGGAACCTCACGGCGACGGCGACGGCGACGACGAAGACGACGGCGACAGCGACGGCAGAAATCCGGTAGAAGTGTCCATATAATTGCTATCGCAATAAAAAAAAAAAAAACATAAGTGGCAGCAAAGGCAAATGCAACCTCCGCACCACACGTGAGTTGCTCGAGCACTTATTACGCCGGTCATCACTTTCTTTGGCATTTTTGTGCAGGAAACGAGTAGCTGTGAGGCCGAAGAATCATTAAACGCGCGAATAATTGCAAAAGAAAATGTTTTACTAGTAAAGGTTGTAACGGTTCAAGCTGTTCTTTATTACATCTTTATATTAGGATCGTAGTTCTTAAGCGCTCGCTACAGTCTCTAATCAGTTAGGATTGCGTCGTGAGCACGCTTCGGCTGACCCATCATTATGTATTGTCACGACAGCTCAATTATGTGAACACAAAAAGTTTCTGTTCGTAAAGCAATATTCTTGCTCTATAAGAAGAACGTGACAATTTTGTGGAGAGCAAGTGGAGTCGAAAATGGTTCTGCGCGATGCCCGTCCGAGCTTGATTATACACCGTCGACGACGTCCCATTTTCCCGGAGGGGTGCAGCTGCCAGTAATTGTTGTAGTTATGCTAAGCACTCATCACCTGAAACGAAGGATGTTGGCGTTCCCTTTGAGGTGTACTTTATCGACACATATAAGTGGCAGGAAGTACTATTGAAACCATTATCATCGGACGTAATCATGCGCGCTCCTTCTGTCTACGGTATGCCACTACTTCCTGAGAGCTTCTTGCAACGCTCGCGCCTAATGAGCCCATAATTAAGCTCATCGTGGCAGCAGCTGCTGTTTTTTTTTATATGCCTGCATTTACGTCTTTGAACAGTACACTCTCCGCCACATTTACAACGCAGGATAGTTCTATGGCTTCTCTCTATACAAACCTTTTGGAAGTATAAGACGAGGCTTAATTTATTGTTTGCATGCGGGCGAACAGGTGACGAATGCCAGAAAAGGACGATCACGGACTCCTTTTTAAATACTAGCTATTTTCTTACCGTTTGCTGCGGTGCAGATAAATATAATGTTACCAATCGCTCGAGTCTCGTAATTATTGCTTTAACCTTGTTTGTGCTAAGGAAGCTTTTCACATGGAAACCTACCTATAAAGAACGTTCCGGTTACAACAATAGTGGTAAAAAAGCATATATTGCTTATACTTGTCTCACTGCTATGTCTGCAAGTATGGTCCATTCATCACCCTGCTAAAGGGTCCCTTAGTGGAGAAACAGAGCAATGACGATGGGCCAGGTAAGGCATGCGCGACGAGAAACCAACAAACACCCCTAATGACTCCGTAGAGAGCTTTAGCGTGTTCGGTATTCCGGTAAACGCAAGTGGACTGGGTGTTTTATCGCATGAGCGGAAGCGCTAACGTGAATGATGATGATGATGATGATTACGGTGATTTAATGACATCCCCTTTGAAACGGGGTGGTGAGAAATAGTCACCTAGCCTGCTTGCTTTAATCAGGTATACTATACTACATGTTATTTATCTAGCATTTTTGTATATCTCTAATTCAACTTTTTCTTTTTCAAAATTTACCGTGTACCGCTACTTATGATTTTCAGAGATCAGATCGTATCAATCTCTCCCCTGCTTTTTTCCCCACCAGTACTCAATCGTATCTTGCTTATCTCTACGGCTGATCTGTTCATGTTTCCTTCCACTTGAAACCCAAGCGCTTCTGGAAGTTGTACGTTACCTACGGCTCTCTCTGGGTGAATCCCGTCGCATTTCATTAGGATGTGCTGAGCGGTCTCTGGATCTTTACTGCAGCATACACATGCCTCATCTAGTTCCAAATATTTGCTCTGGTATGTTTTCGTCCTTAGGCAACCGGCTCGAGCCTCAAATAGCAAGGCACTGCCCTTTGTGTTATCGTATAGATTTTCCCTTCTAATTCCTTTCTTCTCATTCTTGTAAATCTCCAAGGTCCTCTTTGTTTCCAATCTTTGCATCCAATTGACTGTATCTATTTCTCTCACTTTCTTTCTGATGACTCCTGGTTGTCTATTTACAGTTTCGATTATCCTGTACTTGGTTGGCAACTTCCTTCACCTCTTCCTCCATTCTGTGTCCACGCTTTTCATGTACAGATACTTGTGCACTTTAGCCGCCCATTTATTTTCATCCATATTACTGAGCCTTTCTTCAAAACTAATTTTGCTCTTTGCTTTTCTGACTTCAAAAGACGCCCAGCCCATGTCACCCTGCACTGCCTCATTTGTGGTTTTACCGTGGGCTCCCAAAGCCAACCGGCGTACTGATCTTTGGTTAACTTCCAAACCCGACAATATATCCGATTTTAGGCATAGAATGGCATTTGCCAATGTTAGCGCTGGCACCATTACTCCTTTCCAGATTCCACGCACCACCTCATACTTATTGTGGCCCCACAGTGTCTGTGTTTCATTATTGCTTCATTCCGCTTCCCCTTTATTTTCAGATTATCTTGGTGGTTGCTTTAGTAATTCTTTCGTTCGTTTATGTGTACGCCGAGGTACCTATATTGCTTCCCTATGAGTATTACTTGCTGTTGAATTGACACCACGAAGTTACTCGTCTCTTTATTAAAGATCATAATTCCTGATTTCGCTGGGCTAAACTTAAGGCCTAGATTTGTCGCTGCATTCCCACAGATATTCGCAAGTATCTGTAAATCTTTTTTATTTACAGCCTGCAGGGTGCAGCCACCTGATGGCGCAAAGCTCAACCAGAAAAACACAGAAGTGCAGTAACGAGTGTATTTTACTTTGCTGTTGGTGTAAATTTTCGGCAGCAAAAACATTCGAATAATAATAAAAAAGCCGCCTGCACCACAGAAAATATTTCATACCAAGAAAAGTAATTCCATTTCCTCGTACCTTTTTTTTTTTTGAGATGTTCACAAGAGTTCTGTGTAAACTCTACTATACAATAAAAAAGGAAAACGTGCTTACTTCTTGAATCACACATACAGCATTCATTTTTTCTTGCGCTAAGTACAGTAGGACGCCACAGGGGTGGAACAGACGCTGGAATGAAGCGGAGACGAAGTGACACACGGCCGCTTCATTCCGCTTCATTCCAGTGTCTGTTCCATCCCTGTGGCGTCCTACTGTACTTAGCGCAAGAAAAAATGTATGCACACCAACTAGCCCAAATCATAGCTCTTCTACACATAGAGCACTTCAGCAGCGTATATTTTTGGATTCCCGTTGTGAATAGCGTTTGTGCGTCATGTTAAAATTATGATATGGGTATTTGCTTTCCTTCAGCCGGTTATTCCGGAGGCGACCGCATAAATTAAGAGCTAAGTTACAAATGAAGAACCTACGCCCGCCTTTATAAAGACAACTACCTGTAGAAGCAGCAGCCGGCTAATATTACTGTTTCATCCAGTTCTTACGATTTTGTGCCTCTTCATATTTTATTGGCTTGGTTGAGTCATAATAAACTAGAAACGCTCAGAACATTGTAAACTTCGGTGCGGGCGTGTGTCCCTAGAGGAATGCATCAGGTGTCATTTAACAGGAAGCTTCAGCTCAAGAGGTCCTATCTAAGTACATGAGATTGGAGAAACAGTTTTGCTCGGCATCCACTGCACCGAACTTCATTAGGTTTGTTACATATAAAATGAAAGCTAGAATATAATGATTGTACGAAGCAGATCTCTTATTAAGGTCATCTATCATTTAATAAAAATTGTTCGGATCGGGCACACAATAATAAGGAGACATTAACTCTTCAATTTCACGCAGTGAAGCCCGCTTGCTCCTGAGACGGATATCCTGTCGTATCAGCAAAAACACCTGATTTTAGTAGCAGCCTAAGAGTTCCGAGTCATATTTATAGACCCATGTATAAAACTGTCAATTCCGTCAAACTTAATTGATAACAGAAAATTTGGAACATTGTTGCATCATCCGCAGCTTGGTATATACCATACACTCGGTACTTTTAACAGCGAAGCTTTTTAAGCCGGCGGTTAGTCCGGGGAGTGTGCGCAGAAAAACCTCGCCGAGCGATGACGTCACTCCACGTCGCATAGCAACGCCCAGCCTCGCAACAGCTGTGTAGGTCGAGCTAAGCCGTGACGTCATCACGTGCGCCGTCGCTTTGCCCATCTTTGCCGAGCCATGACGTCATCACGCCAAGCTCCCGCATAGCCGTGTCGCCACAGCTGTGGTAGGCGGAGCTACGACGTGACGTCACTGCGATGATCCTCATAATAATAGATCTGCGTCACCGCTGCGGCGGCAGAATGCCCCACGTGTCTGCGCCGAGCACATCGCCGTGAGAATGGGGCGACCGAAGAAGTGCGTTACTTCCGAAGAAGAGGAAGCGCGGCGCGAAAACCATCGTGCCGCTACTCGAGAGCGGATGAGACGACTTCAGACCAACTCCGCGTATCGCGCCGGTGGAACGGCGGCGAAACGTCGGCGATTTGCAGAATATACGGATTTACGAGCTCACGTTACCGAGCAAAAGCGTGTGTGCAGCCAGTAGCGTCGAGGAAACGATCCGGGCCGGCGACTTAGCCGATCCGCGATAAAACTGGGTGAGATCGACAACTTCGCTGTTTTCACAGTCTTCGCACCACTAGTGTGAAGCTGCCCCCATTTTTTTTTGTGTGGGATAAAATGTGTATATAGTCCGTACTGCCCCTGAGGACAACTAGACGAATATGTGTACCACCTCCTTCTCGAGTGCCCAAGACACGAAATGGCAAGGCGAACGCTGAGGGCAGATTTAATGCTGTTAGTATGATGACCACTCACCGTGAATAAAATTCTTGGCCGATGGCCCAGTGGGGATACAGAGAGAAGTGCTAGTCGTTTTAAATGTTTTCTTTGAAACTACTAATATTGTAGGTTTATAAAAAATTTTAGGGGTCCTCTGACAGATAAAAGTGCAAGCTTGTTATGTTGTAAAGTAGTTATGTAGTATGTTATGTATGTGTATTTCGTTTCCTTCACTGGTCGCAAAAATGTGAATTGTATCTATTCTCGGACAATTCACAGTAATTGCGTGTACATATGTAACTGTATACATATTTTTATGCTGGAGGTTCATGTACAGAACTTTGTGTTTATGCTGACTTATTGTATTTTGTGATACATTTGTGACAGAGTGAGTGCAAAATTTTCTGACGACATCTTTCTTTTTAAATTGATGAGAAGTAGCCGGTGCCACCTAAAGATGCCAACTTCTCCTATTACATCGTATAAAAAAAGGGTTAGAAATATGTTAAGTAGGTGCCCGCTACAAGGTCATTCATAGAAAACAGTGCGGGCTTAGCAAAGCCGACTTTTGGTAAAAACACAGCACAGTGCAAATATAGCAAGCTCTTCATTACTATGTACAACATAGAATACCTATTGTCCTGCAGCATGCTCAAATATTAGACTGAGTAGTGTACGGCTCATTGGGCAGCAAGCGCAAAAGGTAGATGATGTAAACGGGCGGGAATATGCAGCAGCCAGACAAGGCTAGAACCGTTATATCTATGGGCGTGGCGGTAGTTTTGACTGACAAAGTTGCACGAATGGTTGCAATTGCATCTAGAATGAAGTACCAAGGGCCGATATCACATGAAAATTGGCGCGGCATTCATATAAGTGTGAAATGCGTGCGTCATTTTGCGAGCAGGCGAAGGTAAATTACTGCGTTCCTCGCACAATTAACTGACGCAGTTCCCATGCACCAGGAGGCATTGTCGGTGATGTTACCTATAATGGCTGAGTGCACAGCAGCCCCCCCCCCCCCCCAAAAAAAAAAAAAAAAAAAAACAAGATAGGAAGAAGCGAGGAAAGGAGTTTAGCCAGACGCACGTCTGGTTTGCTACCCTTAACAGGAGAAAGGGGGTAAAGGGGTGAAAAGATAGTAGTAAGGGAAGAGAGAGAGCACTAGTAGGAAGGAGGGGGAGGATATTTCAGTGAAGAGAGCAAGAGAGAGAACACTAGATGCGTGCACACTTGAAGGGGCTCACCAAGTTTATAAATGGTTGCACAGGCCTGGCGACTTCCAATGCTGTACCAACGCCTTCGTTGCTTACTGCGCCAGTGATCGCATGGTCATGATCTATGGATCTTGGCATATAAAAAAGAAAACATTCTTACATATGTGTGCAAATTATTAAGAAGCGGACATCAAACAATGGGCCAGCAGTTAATGTTTGCCTTGTAAACACGCACTGTTTACACATTCTTGCTCACTGTAATTCAAAGAAGGTGCATGTTATGTGCTTATTGTGGCCAACGATTCTGCTTAAGTTCCGCAGTTTGTCTGAGTCGAATGTTGTGAGTGCATTAGGAGAGGATCACCTCTAGCAATTTAAATTACTGAGGAAATCCAGGAATATTGAGGACGTTCCAAACAAGCGCGAAAAATCCAGTATTTCTACCACAGCACCAACATTTGACATGCACATAGCAAGGAAACCATTACTATTGCACCTGTGCACCACTGACGTGCACCGGCAGCGTACAGCAATCTTCTTCTAACAAATATCCCTGTCATGAAACACTTTGCACATGTACCTATGCCACAATAAATGACTTGAGAAAGATTACATCATTTGCTTGTGTCTAGGCAGTTTTTTTTTTTTGCATTCTAACAATATACTCAAACGCTTCTGCTCATTATTATATCTTGTATACGCATTTGCCCCTCACCTATATGACATTCCTACTAAAGCGTATGAGGCTGATGAATAATGAAATAAAGAAAATAGCGTAATATAGACATAGAGAGCAAACTATGTTTGTGCGATTCTTGTCCGAGCCCACTACTCGCCGTCTTCCGAAAAGCAATGCGCGTTGGAGGCTCTTTGATGTTGCATAATGCTAGGGGCATGAAGTTGAGAACCTTTGCATGGCACACTCAAAAGAAAGCTCCTCTTAGACCTTTAGTTCATTGGAGTCGTTTCTCAATACTAGTAATTGAAGAAAATAATGCCACCGGTTCGTCACGAGCTGCGAGCTCCGAAAAATGAAGACTAGAAACCTTTTCGGTGGCTGGTTGTTTGTTCTAGAAGGCAGTCTCGACCCAAGTACAGCGCGAGTCGAGGCTTAGGGACAGAAGCAAGCGCAGTGTTTGCACCGGGTAAACAGAAGCACACTTTCGGAAGCTCTGAACGACAGTAGCCTTTCCCTTGACCCCCCCTCCCCCGACGCCAAAAACTAAACCGTGTCAAGCTTCAACGATGGGGTTCAGGCTCCTCTTCCCAGATTCGTGCTTCTGGGAACGCAGAGGGGAGCACAATGGCCTGGCGGCTTCTGATCACGCTAGGGGGATTCAGTGCCCACTCGATCGATGCAGCCTTTGTTTGATTTGAACACACACCGAGCGCGCCGGGAAGGTAAGCTCAAAGTGGGGGGACACGATTTGTTTGGCCGTTGTCTCCACTCCCGGGAACCTCGTTAGAGTGGTATTACCTGTGATAAGCTCCAAGCTGCAGCCATTTGTCTTACGCCACTTCCTCGCTGCAATATTGAGATCTTCATTAACTGCCCAGTACGAAGAGGTGCCCGTAAAATTGCATTGCCTGATGAACCGCTCTTGATTTAAGCGCTTCCCGCGATGAAACAGCGTTGCCGAGATGTCAGCGCCAGGCGACGACTGAAAACGCTTAGGCATCCTGCAAACTCTCGAAGTATGTGAGCTGATATTTTCCGCTAGACTGTCTTTCAATCAAACTTTTAATCCACAATACTGCGGACATGCTGCCTGCTCTTGCGCTGTTACGCTAAACCTCGCGGAAATTTTCTAAATACACCCACACATTTGCCTATTCTACCTTTGCCACCTTTGCCACCTAGGTGGGCTTGGTGGCTGTGCCACGATGCAGTCATCTAACCCGTTCGCCTATGCTACGCAGGTGCCTGCCCCACTTATCACCTGGATGCTACTACTGACCCTGGTTCCCGCCCCTTCCGATGCCACGGCTCCCAGCGAACCCGTTTCGCTTCGAGTGTCCTGCCGGCCTTTCTAATCTGTCCACAACTTCAAACAGTCAGACAGCGCCCCCACTGCTGTTCCTCGACTGTCCCCGGATTCCCCTACGGTCATCGACAACAGCCGACGCGGCGCCTATAAAGCTGCCTCACCTACGCGCGGCGCTCTGTGGGCTTGGTGGCTGTGCCACGATGCAGTCATCTAACCCGTTCGCCTATGCTACGCAGGTCAGTAAGCCGTATTGTCTTTTCACAAAAAAATCAAGCGACTACTGTCTTCTGCAGCTACCAAGCCCACAGTGCTGCCTTTCCATTGCTATTGAGTGTGCTGATGTTGTACGTGCTTTGTTGTTACTGGCCGGCGATGTCGAGACAAACCCAGGTCCTGACGCGGTTCTCGATGAACTAAAAAAACTATCTGCTGGACAGTCACAACTACTCACCGAGGTTCAAGGTCTTAAAAATCAACTAAAAACTACGGAACAAGCTATATCTGCCCTCAGTAACAGATTATCCGACCTAGAAACTCACTATCAAGATCTGGTTGCCCTACGCACCGATATAGATTCGATATGCGCTAATGCCACCCAAACAGCCAAAGACATCAGAGAAATAGAAGCCCGCCTGGATGACGCGGAAAATCGCTCGCGGCGCAACAATCTAATTTTTTATAATATCGCAGATAACAATAAATCGGAAACCTACGCCGAATCTGAAGAAACAGTCCTTCGCCTCTGCCGTGATCACCTAAATATAACCATTGACCCGAAAGAAATTGAACGGGCTCACCGTCTTGGACGCCATTCTGCTGGGCGTGTTCGCCCAATAATAGTTACATTTACATTTTTTAAAACCAAGGAGTTTATCCTTTCCAATGGCCGTAAGTTGAAAGGGACTGATTACGGCATTGGGGAAGACTTTTCACGCCCTGTCCGAATCGCACGAAAGCACCTCATTACATTTGCCAAAACTAAAGCCACAAAATTTTCCTTGCGCTACAAGACATTGTCCATTGGCCCTAAGCGCTATGTATTCGACGAGCCATCGCAAACGATAAAAGAAATCGCATAGCATACGGCCCGTCGTCAAGTAACTAAACTTCCTCGTAACAGCCCTCGCGGTAAATTACCAGCTCTTTCTTTTTCTATTATCTTTACAAATATACGCAGTTTCCTCCCCAAGCGCGAGCACATTTGTAATCTTGTTTCATCATCGGCCAGCAACATACTTATACTAACGGAAACATGGCTAACAGATGACATCACCGATACAGAAGTTTTAGCTGACCTACCTAACTTTAATATTTTCCGTAAAGACCGCAAGGGCTCCAGAGGAGGAGGTGTTCTAATTGCCACTAACCAGCAATTGCCCTGTTCAGTCATTAACATCCCATCAGAACTTGAAATACTATGGGTAATCTGCCGTTCTGCACCTCAAACCGTCATACTAGGCGTCTGCTACAGACCCCCCCCACAGCTATCCCAGTTTTGCTTGTAACCTAAATGATAGCCTAAATCAACTTAATGCTGCACATCCCAACGCGCGCATCCTTCTTTTTGGTGATTTTAATTTTCCGTCTATTGACTGGCAGAACTTAACACCAACAAACAATACAGAAATAACCAACTTCGTTGACGTGTGTTTAAATTTCAATCTCACGCAGTTAGTAACAAAACCCACACGCGTCGTACGTGAATCGTCAAACATCTTGGATCTCATACTAACTAATCACCCTGAAACTTTATCAACTCTTACTTATCTCCGCGAAATTAGCGACCACAAAGTTCTGCATGCTACTTTCGCCTTCATCCCGGAATCGCGCCAAACGTTCCATAAAACGATTCGCCTTTACGACAAAGGCAATTACAATGAAATCAATCACCAATTGCTGGCTTTTTTTCCAAACTTCGAAGGGTGTTTCCATGAACGATCAATTGAACATAACTGGCTTACTTTCAAAACCAAAATTACAGAACTAACAACCAAATTTATTCCCACCATTACATTTCGTGCCAATCATAATAAACCATGGTTCTCAAAGTCATTGAAAACAATTGAGAACAAAAAGAAGCGCCTTTTCCGTGCAGCAAAACGAAACCCGAGCGCATGCGCATGGAACAAATATTACGAGGCCGAGTCAACATATTTACAGTCCATTAGTAATGCCAAACGCGCATTCTTTCAAACTGACCTGCCGAAGATATTAACCAATAACCCGAGAAAGTTCTGGCAAGTTCTAAACCCCAATAAGGCGCCCATCATCACACTTACTAACACACTTGGTGAGGAGGTGAGCGACGTTGAATGTGCAAATATGTTTAACACTGCATTCTCATCCGTCTTCACAAACGAAACCGATATGCCACCATCTGTTCCAACTGGCCAGCCGAGATCACTTATGCCATCAGTCACATTTTCTGCGCATGGCATTAGCTGTATCATTGAACATATTAAGATGTCATCTTCTGCAGGTACTGATGAAATCACCAGCAAACTGTTAAAGAATACTCGACATGCCATCTCAGTGTATCTATCATTACTGTTCACGCAATCACTTTCCACAGGTAGCATACCCAGCGATTGGAAGGTCGGGAAGGTCGTTCCGGTCTTCAAATCAGGTAACAAAGAATCGCCCCTCAATTACCGCCCCATCTCTTTAACAAGTGTACCATGTAAAATCATGGAACATGTCATCTATTCTCATATAATGAATTTTCTTGACTCTACTAATTTCTTTCATCCTTCTCAACACGGATTCCGTAAGAACTTATCCTGTGAGACTCAATTAGCTATTTTCGTCCATGACTTGCATGTAAACCTTGATTCTAACCTTCAAACTGACGCAGTCTTCTTGGATTTTGCGAAAGCTTTCGACAAGGTGCCTCACAAGCGGTTGATACTAAAACTGTCTTTGTTAAATTTACATCCTGACATATTGCAGTGGATAAAGGAATTTCTGGCTAACCGTACCCAATTTGTTCGCGTTAATAATCACACCTCTAGTTCTCTTCCAGTAACGTCAGGCGTACCGCAAGGGTCAGTCCTTGGTCCCCTCCTATTTTTAATATATATTAACGACCTACCAACGCATGTCTCTTGTAACGTCCGTATCTTTGCTGATGACTGTGTTATCTATCGCACTGTTAATAACCCCTCTGATCAACTAGCTCTCCAAAGTGACCTAAACTGCGTCCAGAACTGGTGTAACCGATGGCTCATGGAACTAAACCCCAATAAATGCAAAATCGTGTCGTTCAACCGAAAACGTAATCCTCTCCTGTTCCCTTATACTATCTCGCATGTCACCATAGAATTAACACAGTCTTATAAGTACCTCGGCGTAACGTTGTCTAATGATCTAACCTGGAACGCGCATGTCACTAAAATCGTATCATCTGCTAACAAAAGCCTTGGATTCTTAAAACGTCACCTACGTCACGCGCCACCAGACCTAAAACTGCTTGCCTACAAGTCACTCGTACGCTCTAAGCTGGAATATGCATCTGCCATCTGGAGCCCTAACCAAAAATATCTTATAAAGTGCCTAGAATCAGTACAAAATCGTGCCACAAGATTCATTCATTCATGCTATTCATACAATACCAGTATATCATCGTTGAAAGCAGAGTCCGGCATATCAACCCTTGCTTGTCGGCGTCGTATCGCTAGTTTGTACTTATTCCATAAGTTTTTTTACAGCTCACTTAATCATCCACCCTACATCAGTCCTCCGGCACGCATTTCACTTCGCATTGGTCATCCCCTCCAAGTCGCCCGGCCACGTGCGCACACTACCACTTTTGCCTCATCATTCTTCCCGCGCTCAGCCTCGGACTGGAACGGCCTTCCACACGACATCGCCGCAATCACCTGCCCATCCGCCTTTTTGAACTGTATAACTTCCATATTTAACCGCGAGCAAACATGTACTTAAACATCCTTTCCTTGTGTATTTATTTACTTTATACTTGTTGCCCACCCCTTATGTAATACCTCCAACCCTGGGGGCCTTTAAGGTAATAAAGTGAAAGTGAAAGTGAAAGAGAGTTCTAAAAAAAAAATATTTCCCCTTAACATTGCAGCAAAATTTTTGTTGCTGCCAAACAAACACACTGTTTTCTTCGCAAACACACTGCCAATCACCAGCATACAGTGTGTTAATTATGTACATCTTGCTCTGACCGTTTTTTTTTTCTTAGTAGACCAATAAGCCTTGGCCTAATGTTGTAATGCTCCTCCAATAAAGCAGCTTTTGTGGAGAATCTTCACAATAGAAGCTCAACTAACCATCATATAACTTTGAACACTTTATTTCTGCTCACGTTTACAGAGGCTGTAGGCGCCCTTACCCAACTTTGACACAATTTATGCAACTATTCAACACCCAATAAATACGTGGGACGACCAACAGATACACATTTACCCAGACCTACACTAATTGCTCTTTGGAAACAGCTCTTACTTGTTTGCTAAAGTCATAAAGTAATCATCGTAAGGAGCAGATATTTAGCGTTACAGTTTCGCGTATTTCCGCACTTCAACACATTTATTTTCTTGTTGTCTTAATTCTAGTACTTTGGTATAGGCATGGTAGTGCTGGTCATTCATTTTAGGGCCTAAGGTTTCGAGTTTGTACTTTGGATGTTCCTGCCATAAAGCTGATAGCAAGCTTTAGGTATATTTCCTCCTGCTAATTGGCAGCAATGACTGAACTCTGCTTTGTTCCACAAGATGGTTTATTTCCAAATCTACTGGTCAATACCTAAGAAAACATGTACGTATCTTGACAAACCATTGCTATCGTGACCACGCGCACAAAATGACTGTCCTAAACTTTTCTCCTTTCTTTCCGAAGATTTTAACATTTATTTTCTGTTGTAATGAGTCTCTTTATAATGAGAAGCACGTGGCTGTACTAAAAGCGAACACTGGTTTGGTTTAAGCTAGTATATAGTAAGAAGGCGATAGCATAAAATAAGATAATGTGCAACATTTCATAATTTGCAGCTCTGGACGGTGGTCCTGTCATTGTGCCCATCCTCTGCCATATTTGTTTATGTTGCGTTATCGCCTTTGTTCGATTGTGCCTTGAGGTTTTTTTTCTTTTTTTTTGTTAAGATGTGCTTTGTCAACAGCGAAGCTGCAATGGCGGATCACAATTTTTGCGTGGCGTTGCATGAAGTCGTTTCACCATTTTACGAAAAGATTCTCTGCTTCTGTCAGCGTAATGGATTTACGTGCGCTTGGTTAACTTTCACGACACTAGAACAACAACCAAGCATGCCCGTTTTATATTCACATAAATTATTTATTTGCAATACCTCAAAGGGCTTCCAATACCCAAAGGGTGGCTTTAGAGGACGGTTGGGCTGTTTTTATACATGAGTTCTATTATGCGTCAGAGCTGGGTTGGGTTTCACTGAAGCACAGCGTGGGCGGGAAGGTTGTTTCAGTCCTTTGATGTCTAGATGAAGAAAGAGGAGGCATGGGAAAGAGAGCGGGGTTTTGATACGCATACGGTCTTGTCGTGGTTGGTGCAGCTTGTGTGGCCATTGGCTGGTGCAATGCTATCTGTTCGAAGTGATGAGTTGAAGAATTTTCGGAAGAAAGATGGGCGACATGGCGGCATGATGAAAGGCTAGGAATTTCGGTTCGTAATTAGAATTGCGATCACCTAGAAGCGCATGAATAGTCAGAGAAAATGAATCGCACTGTTCGGCTCTGCGCGGATTCAGACACTTCATGTGATTTCACTGCGGATGACCAAAGAGCACATGCGTAGGTGCAGGTCTGACGAGGGAACAGTAAGTTAGAAGTTTGACAAAGGAGGACGCTAGTAGGATATTACAACGAAAGTAACTGCAAACGTGGTTAGCTTCATTTGTTATATTGGCTATGTGTGCGGGCCAAGAGAGATCTGAGGACGGATTAATTCCTAAGTCCTTATAGGTGCCAGGGGAGGATATTCCAGAGCCAGAGATTACACGCTCGTGAGTATGATAGGAGAGCTTGCAGTGAAAAGTAAGGAAGTGAATGACTTCCTAACTACTCACGCACATTAGCCATTTGCTGCCCCAAGCTTCATTTAGTCGGATGTCAGACGGAAGAGAAAGAACATCGTTGTTGTTGTTGTCGTTATTTGGGTGGTACAGCACGCAGTGATCAGGAAATAGCAGGATCGTCAAGAAAACGTGAGTTGCGAGATCGTTTACAGAGATAAGGAAGAGTGGGGAGCCGAGAACATAGTCCTGAGCAACATCAGATATGACAGCTGAGTCGTAGGAAAAATGGAAGATTGGTGTAGGGACGAACTGTTGGTGACGGCTCGGAAAGTTACGCATTGAGTCGAATACAAGGAGGCAATGGAGGTTCTATATGCAAACTTTTATTTAAAGAATACGCGGTTATGAGGTACCTTATCAAATTCTGTTTATAGCCGAGATGCAGAATGTGAAGGGGTGTGTTATATCAAGGCTAGAACTAACGTTGCTAGTGCAGAAAGGTGGGTTTCACATGAAAGCCCCTTCTGAAAGCCATGCTGATTCAGATGGAAAATATCTATAGAGGTAAAAAAACTTAACATTGTGTGATAAAGAACGTGATTTATTAATTTGGGGCACATCCAATGGACTTGGGACGGTAGTTTTTAGGATATGACAGATTATCTTTTTTGTCGCAGCTGAAATAAACTTGCCCACCTTCCAGTCATTCGGAACGATACACATATAGAGCAATTGCTAGTATAGGAAAGCATAGCTGTAGTTCTTAATGTTGATGCCATCGGCACCGGCTTACGATGTTACCTTCAGTGAATCGACCACCTTGACAATGCCAAGAGCATCAAATGTGATTTCAGGCTTCATTGGGCAATCGATTGGGGCAGGCAGAGAAAACAGTTATTGTGATCGTGGTTGAATACAGAGCAGTAAACAAGATTCAGTGCACGTGCAGAGTGTTGTTCTGGGATTGGTCAGTTACAGTCGTCACATAGTAATAACGCTTTGGAGGAATTCGCATTGATCTCTTTCCAGAGTTGCCTAGGGCTCCTGCTGAGCATGTTAGGTAACGTAAAAGAAAAAAAAATGGTGTCTATAGCTTTAGCAGGAAGTGCATCAAACATTTTTTTTCAGCTACAAAGAAAACTCATACGGATTTTTAAAGAAGAAAGCTTCACAGTTGAAGAAAAATTTGTCTTTTGTACCTTCATGCCACAAGTTGGGTGGATGACAACTTTCCTTTTCATGAACGTTCCTTCACCTTGAGGGCTCTTGCAGAACTGATTTGCCATAAACCACGGGGATTGCAATTACTTTAGTATTGTTATAGTAAGAATGTAAGTATTGATCATATATCATATATTGCACTTCGTTTTTGTAGAGACGTTGGTTTGTTTCAACCATGCTTTGTGAAAAACTATTAAGTAACCAGTAGTCAAAATGTATAGGGAAGAAGTGGAATGGGACTAGGACAAAAGCCTCACATTATGGCTAGTGCTGACAGCCAACTAAAGTTTATGCGAAAAAGCAGTAGCAATTTAGAGTCATGTCGAGTTCAGCAAAGAAAGTCAACCGGTTTGACATGTGTGCATGGAGGGGACATTGCAGGTACCGATGTTTATCCAGATATTGCATGTCAAGTCAAATCAAGTCCTTTATTTCAGTTTGCACATACAACAAACTAGGGATGGTGAGAAAAAAAAACAGCGAATTATACACCGACCTCACTACCAGCTTACATGTATTGTTTACGCAGGCTAAGTGACACCGCGCTGACATGCTTATCTTTGGATTTTCTTATACAGTATAGCACGCCTCGACAACTGTTTTTGGTTATTGCAATTTTTAGGAACCTGTTGCTAGGTAAACAGTCAAGTTCATGCGCATTTATTACAACGAGGGGCTAAATCAGTGCCGTAGCATCTTTTACATTGTTTTATGCTGTCTTCCGGTGCCACTAATACATTGTTCGGTTTGTCTAAGAAATATTTTTTCATAACCCTAAGACTACATAAGAAGCGCACATGATGGACTTAACTTCGTGATTTGTATAGATCTTGGCAGGCGTTGGCGATATTGTGTTACATTACATAGTTTTAAAAGTGCGCAAGAAGCAGAGAACGTCAAATTGATTTAATGTCTTCTCACGACTTTAGCATTACGAGAAAGCCTGCGGACATACGAACGAGAAGAAGGGGAACCGAGGGGCCCGATTTTCGTTAATCACAATCAGATGAAGCCCGCAGATAAAGAAGCTAACGAAAGCATGAGGGAAAATTTTTGTTGTTTTAGCTGTTGTTTAGTTGTTTCATTTAAAGTGTAGAAATCATAACCTAAAGGGAAATCAAGATGGACGAAAAGCACAACTTGGTGCCGGTGGGAGCTGAACCCACAACCTCTGCGGAGGGCAGTATAGCATAGGCGATATTATCGCATTAGGCGAGCATCCCTGGGGTGGTATTCTGTAATAGTCCACCTAGTGGACAGTCCATTTCGGCCGATGCTGATTGCCTGGAGCTGCACGAACAAGGAGGAGCCAGGTGCGCCCAGCCAGTCTCCTTCTCGCTCGTCCAGCTGCAGCCAATCAGCGACAGCCGAAATGGACAATCCACTAGGTGGACTCTTTCAGAATATCCTTGCACTCTGCGTCGAAACCATACGCACATGCACGTGGACAAGGATAACTGGCCGACAGCGTTCGCTTATGCTTTGTGTACGCGCTCCGCTGTTCGAATTTTATTTGCCCTCGACAGAACGCATTTTAAAGCGAAGCTAGCCGATTCGTCCGTCCGTTGCCTGTACGAAGAAACTATCATCCCTAGCAATGCTCGAGCATCGTCGTCTTCTTCCACAGCTGGCTCATTGGCGCCCCTCGGCGCAACACACTCGTTGTTGTTGTTGTTGTTGTTGTTGTTGTTGTTGTTGTTGTTGTTGCTGCCTCAAAACATGGCTCATACCCACAGGGGGGATTGGGCACATTAGATTGTTTGAAATGTGCGTGTAACAAAACGCAAAATGGGAGAAAGGCAAACATTTAAAACAAAGTAATATTCAACTCAATGCCAACAGAAAATTTGAGAGGGCATATTCTTGAATTTAGGGGGGGAAAATAAAGTGAAGTGTCCCACGGTCAGTACCCAAGCAGTGAAGCCTTCCTGACGCTTCAGTAAACTTGTGGATAGCAGAAATCATTAACCCATGGCTAATTGACACGCACCAAAGGACAAAATGTTTGGTGTAGTAAGCGCTAAACCCAGCTTACTTGTAGGAAATACTAGGAACATTGTGCGGAGGGAGGATAAAAGCGGCGGCAAGAAAGAAAGAAATGGTCCATAGTTTCTGGTTCATTACAAAAAGAACAAAGGTTAGTTATGGACAAACCAGATCTATGAAGGTAAAAATTTAGGCGGGGAACTCTACAACGGAAGCTTGATAATGTCACCTCGCATTGTCGTGAAAGGCATTTGCTCGTGTTCCACCGGAAACTTAGATGTCGAAAATCCTCTGCGGAAAGTAGGGATGATTTAGTACAATTTAGAAATAAAAAGCGTTTAATCTAGCACCTGTTATAAAAGCGAAATCAGGAAGGATATTTAAGACAGGACCATTTAGTGACAATGACGCGAGCGAGTCAGCTGATTCATTTAAAGAAATTCCACTATGACCGGGGACCCATACAAAGCGGACTTCAGACAAATTGTCTGGAACAAGAGCCGAAAAGTAGGTGTGACCGATTTGTAGAAGTTAAATGTGTACAAACCCACAGCGCATCGGTAACAATTATTACTTTCGATGTCTGGGTACGCAATTTTCTAATGGCTAGAATGATAGCCAGAAATTTTGCAAGAAATGTTGGGGTGTAATCTGCTCGACGGAGAGCAAAAGACTAGTTAAGCTCATTTGAAAAGATGCTCACTCCGGCCTTCTCTGGATTTTGTGTAGCGTCCGTAGAAATAACCAAGTGAGACTGAAATTAATTAAGATGATCTTGAAGGAGACCTTCAAGTATGCGTGACGGAAGAAGTTTTGCGTGTTTTGGAAAAATATCATCAAAAATCAAGTTAACCTTTAACGAATCAGTTTTTGGGGAAATCAGGCACGGTAGGCGAACATGAAGTTTTGATAACAGCGTCTGACCAAAAGCAACTTGAGGTTGTCGATAACGCCGCCAATGTGTTCGGAAAATAAATCGAGATAATTGATGAAAACAGATTGCAAACGGGATAGGGATGCATCATAAAGCTTTAGAAAAGTCACGACAGTAAGTTGCTTAAACCTGGACTCAAGCGGGAAAATTCCAGCCTCGAGATAAAGCACATCATTAGCCACAAAACGTGGCAACCCCAGACAAAGACGTAGCGCTTGCCTTTCTAGCAGTATTAAAGGTCTTAGCTTGTATGCTGCACATCCTGAAAAAAAAAAAGAACAGGAGTCGAATTCGAGAATAAGGCGGACGTAGACTTTGTAAATCATCAGCAACGTAGCCGTACGCATACCAGTCTTTTTATTGCTGAAACGGCGCAAGAATGCCACTGCACGTTCGCTTATGCTTTGTGTACGCGCTCCGCTGTTCGCATTTTATTTGCCCTCGACAGAACGCATTTTAAATCGAAGCTGTATATGGCTAGCCGATTCGTCCGTCTGTCGCCTGTATGCAGAAACTATCATCCCTAGCAATGCTCGAGCATCGTCGTCTTCTTCCACAGCTGGCTCCGTTGCGGCTCATCATTCCAGCGTAGAATTTCACTTCTCTTTTGTCTTCGTAATGGGGAGGCCGCGTTTACGAGGATATGAGCCATTGCTTAAGGGGGTATGAGCAGTTCATTGTCTTGCGTGATGGACAGATTTAATCTTGAAGCAAAATAATTTTGAAAAATTGCAAGGGGCAATGCGACAACGGCGGACTGCTGGGCATACCTGTCAGTGACGTCGTTGCTCCGTCGCAGCCGAACGTGTGTGTAACCTCATTAAGAAACCCAAAGACGTAACCAATAATTGAGAAATACTTTAATGTACCAGTCGGGATTAGTCCAGTGATAAAGACCGAGGCCGTACGTTTCAGCTTCGCTAGGTAACCATCTGTACGGATTGCTTGGGTGGTGATTTTTTTTTTTTTGTGTTAAAGGGGCTCTCAAACAAGACAACGAATCAGTTGAGACTGATAAAGTTTGCAGTGAAAACTGCATTTTCGTTAATTTTGCGGTAACAGGTTGACAACTAGTAAAAAAAAAAGTAAGGCAAAATAAAAATTTTCTTTCTCGCCAAAACTTCTGTACGTCAATGTGACATCACAAATTTCAAGGTATTTTCTTGAAAAATGGAAAAGGAGGGGCCGGATTTTATTAGTCATATCATAAGAAGCCAACAAACAGAGACAGCAAGGAAAGCATAGGGGAATTTACTTGTATTTATAATTAAATTAAAGAAATCATAAATTATTGGGAATGAAAGTGGATGAAAAAACAAATGGCCGCAGGTGGGGTACGAATCCACGTATTCGCATTACGCGTGCGATGCTCTTACGAATTGAGCTACCGCGGCGCATTTTCCCCATCCACTTTCTTAGGTATTTCTGTTTATCTTCTAGAAATAACACTGGGAGTGTTAGCCTGCGCCACCACTCGCGAGCCTAGGCGGCGGATGTGGAACACATTTTCTGCCGCAGGCGTCACGTGTGTATGTGAACTTGGCGTTGAGAGTATTTTCTTGGAATTTAGATCTTGTGCCACAGTAAAACTTCTCAACACTTGGTATGTTTACTTTTTTGCTCCTTTAAAATACAATGTAGTCCATCCTTACCAATAGAATATTACCAAGGCTTTAGCAGACGGCGTCAAAATCCAAGACGTCGCTGCCAGCTCTTGAAGGCAGCATTGCCACACCATTCTTCTTCAGTTTTGCCGTCTTTTCGACTTCCTCTCGTCCTCTCATGGTAAGAATGTCATTTGCAGCATTGTCGAGGGGTCACTAACAAATATAGATCAACTTGCTCTATCTCTTTAATGTTCTTTTAAGACATACAAATCCAACAATCAATTCTTCGCATTGTGCTAATTTTCCCCCGAAATGTTTCATCGGATCATTTTTTAACATATCGTGAACTTGTGTGTACTGCGAAGGCGTGGTTGAGGAATGCTGCAAAAAAAAAAAAAGTAAAATGGCATGAAGGACGTCCGTGGCTACCAAGTCGCACCGCTTTCAATATGTGATCAATTTTTGCCACGCGACAAAGAAGCGCCTTTTCTTTTCACTAAGAAAGTGACAAGCTTCGAATGGCAAACATATAGCAATAAGGCAAGAAGAAGTAAGATGATGAAAAGTCTTTCTGAGGACGAAAGTCAATCACGTAGTTTCTTGCGAGAAATTATTTGTGAACCCATTTTTTTTTTCTTGCGCGATAGAAAATATTTTCTCTATTTCCGTATCTCCGCGCACTTCCCAGACGTTTGCTCTTTTGCTTACCCCTTATTACTTTTATGTTGAAGTAAACGAGGTTTTGAAAGCAATGCTCTCACTATATACGAGTTAAAAAAAAAGTGACTGAGACTCGGCGGGCGCCCTATAATGGCTGCCTTTATCCTCCTACACTGGCAGCCTCTGTGGTAAATCTGACCTATGCCAAGGGGCCTGATTTAGAAAAGTACCATTTTTTATCCGTTTTATGCGCTAGCACAAATTCAGAACTAAAAGTAATTTCCTTTGCGAAGGTCAGCATGGCTCATTCATTTCTGATCAGCCCGCTGGCCTTGTCATTCTTCAGTGGCTTTTATGGCAAACTGATATCGTGTTTTCTGAATCTCATTGAATTTAGATCTCGATCTTGTCTGTGGTGCCCGTGTGGGCCGCGTTATTTATAGTGATACCCCTTTAAGGCTCTTTACCGAAGATTCGGGGCTTCATCGCTCACTTTTCAGCTCTTTGCCCCGGTATAGCCTCGTCGCTATGCACGCGCGTGTGAAAATACTGAGTGTATTCCTTCTGAAAGTGATGCACTAGGAGGAACTCGAAGGTTGGATCTGTCTAAAGACTAGTACGTGCCGATTGATCACAATTGATTAGTGGATGTAACTGGCGCAAGGGCTACTGCGCTGGCAGATTCGTGTCGCAGACAACGACGGAGTTTTGCACCGTTGCTGATGTCCTCCAACTTCGCGTGCGTAGTATATAAGAATACGAATTGACAACTTTAGCAACTACAGAAAATTTATTTGGTTAAGCATAGCAGACTACTCCGATGATAGCTGTTTTCTGTCTTGGATTAACTCATCGTTAAACCACCGTGTTTTGAACACCAATGATAGGCTTTCATCACAGCTATGTGTTTCGTAATTGTTTAACTGAATTATCACGTGCTGACAGTACACTTATGCTATAAAAAAGACTTGAAAACGTGTGCGAATACGTCTGCTATCAACGTGTTTTCTTTTTTTTTTTGTCGACGAATTCACGACGCCTATGGTATTCCTCACGAAGTCGCTATAAAGTGATGCAACGCCCTCTTATTGTCACATTTAGGGGTTCGCCGGCTGCGCAAATAACACTATTCCTACTTAACTCGTTAACTCACTGAAACTTGACATAGCTCGCAAAACTTGTGAACAGAAAACATCCTCTTTTCGTCACATCAAATACAGTACAGCCGGCTAAATTTAGCGCTGATTAATAATTTACAGACCTATAGGCCTCGAAAACTGTGTCCCAATATTTTGTTTTTGTTTTTGATTTTGTTCTCAGATATTTCACAGCGCTCAAAGGTAATTTTGGCCATATGGTGTCGCTTCACCTGGACCAAAGACTCAGTGCAAGGGCGTCTTTTCATTGCGCCTCTACGTGAATAGTCCTGTTTCATAGAGTTGAAAGTGCGTTCCCTTAGCGACGCATTCTTCCGATTTGATTATTCCGAGGAGTTTCAGGGTTATATCAACCAAAATAAAAATGTCCTCAGAGAAAAGTTTGTGACACCACTTACCCAACGACCAACTGCAGCGAGAGAGAGAGGAATAGAAGACAGGCAGGGAAGTTAACCAGACGCACGTCCAGTTTGCTAACCTGCACTGGGGGAAGAGGGTATAGGGGTGAAAATAGAGAGAGAGAGAGCACAGTTTCGCGCACATTTGAAAATTTGTACCGAATCTACAGCAACGAAATTTCGGACCATATATAAAGTCTAGTTTCAAAGTGTAGATATATAGAGCAACCTCTGTTCAAAATTTGATGTTTGAAATGCGAGTAGATGCGTCACGAAATGTTTGCAATAATAGCTGTTTTATAGCGATAGCAATTGTAGGGACAATTCAGGTGCATTTTTGCCCTCGCCGTCACCCTGAGGTTCTGTATAAAGTCCACGGGCGATAAAATCATCGCCGCGCGCCGTATGCTGTATGTGAGAGCGACAGCTTGCGAGGGTGAGCCGGCGATCGCGGCTCAATCTCGCGCACGCAAAGGAGGGAAGCGGGAATCGAAGCGCGCCGTCTTTCAGTCGGGCGAACCGCTCCGGACGGAGGGTAGGGAGGGGGGAGGGGAGGGGAAGGGTGGCGTTCTACTCCGGACGCGCCCGCCCGCGCAGCTGTATCTTGAAAACCAACTGCGGCGGGGACAGAGTCCGCTCTGAGCTGTGTTTTCGCGGCTTAGTCCACGTTGCAGTGAGAGACAGCAAGAAGACCCCCCCCCTCCCCCCCCCCCGCTCTCTCCGGCGCTGGCTTCCTGCTTCCGTGCTTGCGCGTGGGAGATGAGTGCGTTCGCTCTCCGTGATAGCGCGCGTCCCCGCACGCTTCCGCTCGGGCATACGGCGCGCGGCGAAGATTTTATCTATACGGAACCTCCCGGCGACGGCGACGCCGACGGCAGAAATCCGGTTGAAGTGTCCATATCTATACGGAACCTCCCGGCGACGGCGACGCCGACGGCAGAAATCCGGTTGAAGTGTCCATATAATTGCTATCGCAATAAAAAAAATTAAACTATACGCACTAAAACTAAAAGTCGACTCTAAATCACAAAAGCACAAAGTTCAGTCACATAAGTACACTAATGCCATACTAAAACTGAGAGTCAACTTAGAAACACAGCAACACGAAGTTCATTCACAAAGGTGCACTAAAGTAAACACAAAATCTAGTTCCTTAAGTACACTAATGCCTGTGGTTGGTCTCGAATCGGTTGCATTGCCGCAGTGCTTATTCGAAAATACACAATATGAATAAAATAAAGTTCGTGCTCTCTCTTCTGTTAAAGATGGTGAACGACCCAGCTAAGCAACTGCTGAATGCGGTACAGACAATTTAAAGAGAAGGTTCTTAATCTCCACCTGTACTTATATGAGTGTGCTTCCTTTCTTAGGCCGCGAGTACTTAGCTTTTATACTATCCGTGTGCATGAAATCTCTCTCTCTCTCTCTGTGTACTTTCTTTTCTACCTCACCCATATGCCATTGCAGGGTAGCAAACCGGATTTTTGTGTTCTTGATAACCTCTCTGCACTTTCTCATATTTTTCATCTCTTATTTGCTGACAAATGACCACCGCTAGAGCGTCAGAAATTGTTATTCAGCTTCGGAATATGACGTTTCCTATCTTAAGAAGCTCTTCACAAGAAATCACGCTTGTTTTGTTCATCTGAAACTTTCTTCCTTCTACACATAATTTAAAGGAGCAGGGCCAGTATTCACAAAAACCTCATACGCTAAGAGTGTTCTTAAGAGCAAATTCCAGCCAATCCTAATACTGGACATATTATTAGTGAAGGCGTTCGGCCAACTAAAAGAAAGCGCTTATGAACGTAAAGCTTTGTGAATTCGGCAACAAGTTCATGGCTCACTCAACATGCCTGTGCGACACAGTTACATGTAATGCAATGAGAATAACTGATAATTACCTTGTTCTAATCTACTCGGGCTAGAAAACACATCAACCTTTCTTCCTCTTCCGAGAATTCTTCGCGTTGTCGAAAAATCGTTCACAATCAACATTATACTGCCCTTGACAAAGGCTTACCGGGCAAACAATGCACGGAAAGCCTCCCTACTAGGAGTGTTCTCGTCCGCCCATAAAATCAGGCACATCCGCGCAATCGCTGGCCCGTTTTCCTTTCACGCTGTATCAGCCCTATAGCGTCTCGGAGTATTCACAATGTCCTGTCTACACACCAAGTGCTCGTCCTTCGGCAAACAATGGCCTTCGCATTGCTCGGGTGGAAATAATGAATGGGGCTTGGCCAGTAGAGCCGCGTTCGTGACGCTTGCTCACGCGCGTGGCTTGCGTTGATGCAAGTTTATTGTTTTTTTTTTTGTGACAGAGTGCATCAAATTATGCAGTGTTTAGAAAGGGTGCGTATAAACGGAAGCTAATGCAAACATTTACGCCACTTCGATTCAGGCTCACCGTGAGTGCATTTTAGATACAAAGCAACCGGCGGTCCTCGCGTTAGTGGATGCTGAGAAAACAGGCGTGCATTACTACTTTAGCGCTGCTGATGCGTATAAGCTTTCGCATATTTGTTAATGCTAGCAACTGCAATCACGACCGCAATGCTTTGGTTCCCAGAAGGGAGTGCTGGGAATACAGATCGAAACTACTTAGTCACTCTAGATTACCGAAGAATACAAGTGATGTAGCACTGCATTTGACATATTTACGAGAATACTCTCACGAACACATCGTTGAGTTCAACTTTCCTCCATTTCTTCGTTAGGGCACCTATTGTTGACTCTTGTGCGATGAAAATGAGTAAAACGTGATACTGCATTTTTCTCTCTAAGAGGCTGAATAGTATCAAATAACTGAATTGTACCTTAGTGTGAAGAGCTTTTAGTCATCCAATAATTTATTGAAGCACTGAAAACTGGAACACTGAAAACTTGCAATAATGTCGCTGCAATGTCACTTGAGTTACAACCAGCGTAATGAACTGATGCGCAGTGGCATCACGATTCGGGAATTGTAAACTAGACGCGCAAAGGAGGTCGTGCGAGCTTAAGCACGAAACATTTGTAGCTAGAGCATAGTTGATTTAGAACAGCCATCTTTCGAGCTGTCTCAAATTACGAGCCCACTGACTTTGGCGCAAGACAATCTGGAGTTAGGCTGTGCTGTGTGCTGGCGTTATGAACTGTATTTGTTTTGCCAGTGCTATATGAATATTTCAACTATACGCGACATTCACGTGAGCACGCGTGCTACCATCACCTTATATATACTGCTACGTAGTATGTGTGCTTGAACGACAACAGTGAAAACTACACGTGATGTGTACGTGCGCCTGCTGCTCTTTAGATTGTGAAGTTGTCATTAGTATTTCTATTCATTCTTTATTGATGATGACGGCAACGGTTAACTAGGTAGACATATTTTTTTTTCGCCAGCATTAACTAGAATTCAAGTATCACGTACGCATGAATTTATTTAAAAGAAAACGTAAACGTCTTATCCATAAATCTAGATATAAGCAGTTGATGGAACGATAGCGGTGACACAATGACGACTATGACGAGTACGGTATTACTACGGCGGTAGCAAGAATGCCAGCGCGAGGACGACCAACACCTCCTAGATAGCACAGGCCTACGCACTCCGATCTATGACGTCATGCTACCTGGCCCGAAATTTCTATTGCCAAGGCTGGCGTGCCGAAAGCGGTGACGTCAAAATCACTGCTGCTTACGCGGGAGCATCCCCATTATATTCTACGGCAGTCGGGCCAGGTAGCATGACGTCATGATCGGAGTGCGTAGGCCTTGTGCTATCTATGTGGTGTTGCGACGACACAGCGACGTAGCACAGGACGGTGACGCTTGGGTGGCTAGCGCATAAGATAAAAAGAGCTTTGTGAAAGCATCGATGTGAATGAGCGCTGTCCCCCTTAACTTGGCCTTGAATTATACCATTTTTATCCGTTGAGTATGTTTTTTTTTTCTAATTACTCCAAAAACATGAAATTGTAAAAAAAGTTTGTCTCAGTTCTTTCACTGTCGCTATGGTTTAGCTTATCTTTTTAATGCTTAACCCGGCCACGGTAACTTTCATTTGTGCGGTGAGCTTTACAATACATCTTTTCGTTACGGGCGCTCAATCTAGGGTCCTTAGAAAATTACTTCTTTGCCACAATAAAAAGCAAGTTCAAAGAACCTTCATTAGGCAACTTCAGACGTATCTGTCAGTTTTACAAAAAAGGCTGAGGGTCTTCTAACCACTTTTAGAGCTGGAAGAAGGGTGGCTTTTATCGCCAAGTGGTGAAACGTTGCTTTGTATCACGTAGAGAAGGTGAGCTCCGTGCGGTTAGAATGACTTCATATCTTAACATTACAGCTTAGTTGGCGGATCGCTAACAAGGGGTTGTATACCACAACTAGAAGCCGGCCACGGCGTGGTTCTGCATCGATTGGTGGCACTGTCTACAATGCCACCCTTGTAACGTCCCACACGCAATCACTGCGCAACCTCTGCGTAGTTTGCTTATGCACTCTCTGCAGAACGGTTCAGGACCGGCTCGCCGGCTGTGTTTCATGGTAACTGAGCTTCGCGGGAAGCACTGTCCGCCGAAACCCAACACTTGCAATGGAAAGCGATTCTTCTGTATACCGGGCATTTCGTTGGCGTTGAAAGAGCGTGCGACGCTTACGGAACTGCTCTCCGTTCGGAGAAGGCGAATTCGAGCAGTCGTGCCCTTCGCGGTCTCTGTTACGAAAGTCTTGAGCCTGAAACACCGGCAGTTGGGCCATTTGGTTTGTGTCCGTTGTGATTGAACTAAATGGCTGGTAAAGAGACTCGCGGCACATCACGGTACGTTTCGTTCTAAAGCTACTTTTTTTTTTACTTGTGAGGTTTGTACGAATGTCTTAAAAACATGAAAATATTGTTGACGGCAAGCAAAAAGTACAGTGCTCCGTATACTTGGCTAAGCACGCGTGAAAGGTGCACCCTGGTGCGCCCCCGAATGCGGGCGCTTGCGTCATCTGCTGGGGATCATTGCGCCCTGCCACTTTTCTTTTGAGGAGGGGAAGGAAGTGGGGGAGGGGGAGGGTTGCATGGTTCGTGGGGGGACTCTAATTGCGCTTTTCTTTTTTTTTTCAGCGAAGGCGGCAGTTGCTGCAGGCGAACAGCACAAGTGGCGGCAACGTGCGCCCTCTGCATGCGGCGTGGAACAAGTTTAGCTGTCAGGTGGAATTTTTTATAAATGTTCTAGTAATAGCTATAGTATCGGTGCAAGACACAGTGAAACTGTAGCCCTTACAAGTTCATACTGAATGCAAGGCTCTGGCTTTATTGTATCATTGATATACTGAACTTTGTACTCAAGCCATGCTAGACGGCTCATTGCTTTCGCCGCAATCATTTTATTGCTGAGCAGTGACAAAAACAAAGAAAGAAAGAATGGAAAGAAGGAAAGAAAGAAAGAAGGAAAAAAAGAAAGAAAGAAAGAAAGAGAAAAAGAAACACGAAGAGACGGCTTAAAGCTGGGCTGACAAAATGAGCGGTCACAAGGGCGAGGGGGAGTTATGTGTTAGCTAGAAAAGCAAACTCCTGCTTAGTTAAGGGATGGAAGGCGGGCTCAAAAAAAAAAAAAAGGCTGCTCATGCTTTTCAATCTTGAAAGTTTGGACACTTTCATGGAGTGCTGTTTCATGTTTCTCATAAGTACGGAAGTGTTAGTGAAATCTGGTGAACGAAAATGACCAAAAATGACTTGACGAATGAAAGCTGGGTGTATTCTGTAGGGAACTGAAATCTTCCCTCAAGCGACCATTGATTCAACGCCCAGATTCTTCTTTTGTATGGTCTGTAAGAGATTAGAACGTTCTGTCAGTCGACATTGTTCATATTATTTCCTACTGATGATTTCTTCCAGGCTTTAGGGGAGCTTTTTTGTGTACGTATTGTTTCACAAATTTTACTCCGCTGCTTTAAAGCCTGCGAAAGCGAAGGTGGTAGCAAAAAAGAATAACTTATTATAATGTAGTAGCCACGGCCTATTGTGAGCGCAAAAATGGAAAGTGAAGAAAAGGGTACCACACATGTCATTGCGCAAAACGTAACAATCATCAATATGCCTTCTGGAGCTGGTCCCTGGAGACACACAATCATGGCTACCAATAAAAACCAGTGCTCACGGTACTTCAATGAACCAGCCATCTCGTCTTCGAGCGAGCGTGGCGAAATAAAGAACATTAGAATGAATACACGGAAGAACAGTATGGCCCATTTATTTCGAGCCATGGCTGCACACTGCAAACCAACATCGAAGGGCTTTCATATTCATCATAATAGCACGGAATATTGCTCAGTATTTTCGGGCATATACATGCCATCAATTTTCCCCCGCTCATAACTGGCCAATAAAGCATACGGGATTAACAGTCAAGCTTTTCGTGCGACTAGAAATGTTCGAAAATGTTATATGCCTATTTTAACGACGTACTGGGAACTCCAAATGGTTCACCCAGTTTATTTTTAGAGGCAGTGGGGGGCAGGTCATGGGTGATGTGCAGACACGTGCTTGACTGTGCGGGCTAGTTAGAGGCTGAATAAAAATGTCTCTTTTTTGCCTATTTATAGGTGTGTATACAGCGCTTAAAAGTTTCCCGATTTTATATTTAAGAGGAATGGGAGCCATGTTATGCGTGACGTGTACTGAAAGCTTGAAATGCTTACGTAATTTACGAGCTTTGAAAATAATTACTGAATACTGAAATTCTTGCTTTTTTATGCAGCATAGGGGCGCGTAGTAAGTTGTCCCGGAGCCATCAGAGAAAACTAAACGAGCCATGTTGTTCATAATTCGGTGACGTAGGTAGTTTGTTGTAGGTGATGTAGGATAACTATAAATGGTAATTACAGCTTTTATAGAAAATTGCTTTATAACCGTTTCAGAGCTTTACAAGAGTATTTTGTGACCATGTAGGAAATTTGCCCCACAACATGAAAGAAGTGTACGCGCCACAATGTTAACTAGTTGACATTGAAAGAAATCAATGCGATTTTTGTGGGTGATGTGTGGCTATGTTTCAAGAACGTCAGGTAATTAGGGGCTTTGTGAAATATTTCTTAAACAAGAACTTGAATACGCCATAGGGACATTATCGGCAATATTTTCCAGAGGCCTGCAGGAGAACTGTAGCTGGCACAGAGTTAATATTTAGTGAAAATTGGAGTCGGACGAGGGCCAGCAAGTGGAGAATGAATGAAGGAATTCTTTTTTAAGGAGGGAGGAACAAGTGGAGAACGTTTAACATGTATGACAGTTACGAACATCGCAAATACTTACCGACTACTTGTTTTATTTCCTATTTTCATGCGTGATACTAAGTGCGTTGTAAGTCTGTCCAGTAACGAGCTATCTTGTTTATAATTGGAGAAAATAATGAGTAGGTAATGTGTAAGCAAGGTTTTGAAGTGTGTGAGTTAGTTAAGGCCTTTGCAGTAAATTACGCATTAAAGCGCTCTAGAGCATTAAGTATGTTTCACGGATACTTAACAATTCACCTAGCTGGATGGAAAAGTGAAAAAAAATACATTGTGGCTGATGTGGCAAACAAAATTAAATATGTGTGGGTGATGTACAGCCTTTGCTAAGAAATTCCTTTAGCAAGTTCTCGAAAGCATTCAATGTGGGCAACGTGTCGAACGGGTGGCTCAAGGGGTGAGTCATGCAGGCAACGATTTGAAGTGTGCGGTTTTATTACAGGCAACTGAGGACCTTAATGCAACTTCTGGAAAGAAATACCGTTGCAGGAAATTGGGCTGTTATTCTTCAAGGCTTCACAAGTCGTTTATTTTTTTTCTTCTCCTGACGCATGATGACTTAAGCAATAAAAAAATAGATACGGCCTTAAGAAAAGAACCTAAATGACTGAGGCTTGTATAGAGAAATTGAATGCAGCTCAGACCGAAGCACTATAATTGGGATAACGGAGGAAGCTTTAGAAACATAGCAGCGGAGAGCAGTGGAAAGAAGCGTTAAATGGGCCCTAATTTTGGCCTTGAAAAGGACGGCGTAAAACCAAGCCTCTCTCCAATTTCTTTAGCGTTGCTTCTCACATAGCTGTAATTCGTTGTTCACCTTACGAACAAAGTTTGCGTCATGGTGGTTGAGAGAGAAAGAGAAATCAAGAAGAGGAAAGGTAGGAAGGCAAAAAAAAAAAAAAAAAAAACTGAGGACAGAATGAACGTAGAAAGGAGAACACTTGATTGAGTAGACGTGCGTTGTGGAAAAGCCCTGAGATTATAGTTATACTTCAGGCGGAAACCGTGTTTAGGCTTAGAGAGCGTTATCTTTTTTTTTTTTGGACAGCGATTTATGAATAAATACACAAAGTAGGCTCGAATGTTCGTGAACTTTCTGCGCCACCAGAAGTTACTGTGCGATTTTATCTGTAAAAATTTGAGAGAGCTTTGGCTTCAATAAAATAGGTTCCCATCTGCGCTACAGCACAAAAATCAGCAGACTAGTGTCATGCATATTGTTTTCTTGCATTATTTCCGTGGTCGGCGTCCTTCTTTTTACCCTTCTTAATTGTTGCCCATTATGGCTTTATTGGCGTTGCTTTGCAAAACATGTTGAGCTGGCTTACTGAAGGCAAACTTACGCCGTCGAAGCCACATTGTTACCACTATTACCAAGGAGAGGAAAAATATCCGAACAAATCTGATTATCAGCGTAGTGGAAGCGTTGAAGGCGTTTGAAGCTTCCCGCATGATTCAGTGCATGCGATGTCAGCCTGATTGCCATTCACTTTGCGTATTAAAAAAAAAGCGATCGGCAGTGATTAAGCGGTAGGTAAATTGTTTCGCTGTGACGACTTTAATGTGGAATGAAGATGGAAAATGCGAATCGTACACCGTCCGCTGACGGCACTCGAATTCCGATCACGCCTGGCGATCGCCAAGCGAGTGGGCCGACGTGAACGCTATTTTCTATAATGTGTCAAGAAATTCGCCTTGTACTGCTCACGGCCCCAGAACCACGACCGAAGGAGTCCTATGCGCTATAGTGAAAATACGCTGTTCATTAGCTCAAGTCTGGGCTTATATTTCAATAGGTGCCCCTGTGCGGCTAGCATCAGAGAACGTCAGACATCCCGGCCATTTGAAAATAATGTTACTCTCTCTTTTTTTTTTCTAACGCACTCACATTGGCACATGAGAATCACTCGGCCCTTTCTTTCCTAGTTTTTTTTTCTCTTCTTTGTTCTGGTATCTCAGCGACACTCCCGTGTTTATCTTCTGACTCAAAATAAAATTGCAAGAGCCACTAATCTTTTCTTGTACATTTTTTTCGGTGTTTCTTTTTCTACTTCACTTTCCATTGAGCCGCCTGTCCTTTGTCGCTTCCGTACGCTGGAAGATGTTCTGCGATGTTAGTTCGAGCAGAAGTTTGTTTTATGACCTCCTTGAAAACTTTTTAAGTACTCGATCAAGTACTGGCGCTTCTTCGAAACGCATAATTCACATTCTTGACTTCAACAGTTACAGAGAAATTAAGCATAGGTACATGTACTTGACCGGAGAAGTTTGTATCGCGCCTTGTTGAAACAGATCGAATTTTCGGCCGAAGACTGAGATGTAGGCTAATACGAAAAATCCAGTCTCATCTGTACAAGTAAGCAGATTGCTTGGCACCTTTGCAGCTTATCGCACAAATAAGTCTATTTTTCTTGTGTTCCTTGACATAGGAAATGTCTAAGGCACATTGATAGAGCAAATAATTGTGAAGGAACCTGTGAGAACGTCCCCAAAAAAGACAATGCATTTCAGAATGATCAAGTAATTGCAAAAGAAAGAGAAAACAGACATTCTCAGCTGACTCGGAGACCAATAAAACTTCATAGTTACAGAGCGGCTCTAAAAAGAACCCAAAATGCCTTTTTTTAGGCTGTCTTTATTAGAACATGATGATAAATTCTTTTATAAATAATTGCAGTGGGTCTAACATCCTCTGCGCCTCAAAAAATGCCGTCTGTGTAACGTTGAATGAAAGTGCCGCAGATAACTTGGATGACTGGAAGAGAGAGAGAGATAGCTCTAAAAGAAAGGAGCTTAGGGGTCCACCGAGGGAAAACAGAGTTCATGTCGATCAGCTGTGCGATTCACAACTTCAACCTAAAGTTCGACGACGCAACCGCCGACAGCACAACTCAGATCAAGTACATTTTTTTTAACGATCGAGGGGGCAACAGGGAAAGGGAAATAAGGAATTGAACAGAGAGCGGATGAAAGTAGTGAAATACTCTTTCAGGTACTCTTGCGACAAGCAGATTCTAGAGAGCTTAAAAGGTGGGAATGCGTGGATTGAAATGTTGAGGGCAGAAGACATGGACACAAGTGCAGCGAAAAGGGCAACACAAACCAAGGGAATTTCGCAACATCAGTACGACCAGCATTGCTGTACGCTACAGATGCAAGCTCAACGAAGAATTCAACATCCATAAAATGCAATTGGATGTAATGTGACTACTCATTTGGATGACAGGGGTGTCAAGAAAAGAGGCAGTTTAGCAAAAGTGTATATGAATAACAGTAAATGTTGCGCATACTGCAGCAGGCGCTGAGGATAGCACACTGGGTTGATTTAGCCACGTCATGAAGAGGAGTGAAATCTGTATCGGCAAGAAGACCATGACGAGGGTCTCAAATGGAGAACGAATCTCGTAGTGTTGCACTCAAAGCTATATATAGAAAAGTGACCGTGGCGGGAGAGGCACGAGCATCACGCTCTTTTGTCCAGCCTTGCGCGTAAATGAATTGCAGAAGTGTGTCCGTGAATGGCTGATTTTGAGTGCTTCCTTATGCATTGTCCACTGCGATAAACAGGACAATACATTTGTCATGTTCTTTTCTGCCGGTAATGTGTTTAAATAATTAAACAAAACGTAATGTGCTTGCACTATATTTTTGAAATAATGTATGCTAGACATTCCGAATGACAAAGGTATAAACTTTAGTAAGTTATTAGTTCATGGCAAATTTTTGTGTCTGTCTTTCTATGTGTCCCTGTCTTCCACGCTGTGCTCACTTCCTCAAGTGCTTGCTTAATTTTGCTTTGAAGGAAAGAAGCTTCAAATGATTGTGTACTTTCTGATAAAATCTGGCAAAAGATGTAGCTGTGATTAACAATCGGTGGTACTAAAATCGAAGCCCCAGCGAAGGCTCCCTCCGAGTGATAAGAACGAATCTCGAAAGCTATTATTTGGCTGACTACATGCGCCGGAAGAGATCGCGGACTGGAAAAGAATCATGGACGTCATGTTTCGGCCGAACAGTGGATGCCTCAGGCAGGAGACATCCCTTGTTCGACCACTGTTTATCACTTCTACTCTCTATCTATGGTGAAACTCTGCCTCGTCCTAAAATTCACCAATTCCATGTATATGTACACGCAGAGTCGTAATAACGCAGACGAACTTTGTGATTTTATGCATTGAAATGTCAATTCACCAAGAACTAAGAAGATAACAGAAAGTGTCAGGGCCTTACAGATATGTTAAGCTAAGTGCATGTTCGCAGTACTAAGGAACAGCGAAAAAGTTTGAAGCGTGACCTTATAGCTAAAAAAGGGCACACAAAAAAGTCAAGCGCTGCTGCCCTCCTTCCCAAGCTTTCGTCCGAGTAGGCCTGGATTCAGAGAAGCTTGTATATATACATATATAAAAGAAACTGCGTCCCCTTACGTCGCTCCTTTACTGTACTATAGGATGGCGTCCGCATGGCAAGCAAGCCGTTCTAATAACTCTCCCTTCTAAAATGCAGGCTTGGTGCTGCCGTACATTGTCCAGCCGACGGCCAAAAATCGCTGCGCACAGCCGTAGCTTGAGACATAAGACAGTCTCGCCACTCTCTCCGACCGAAGCTGCTTCTACGCAGAAAACAAAACACCTAAACTGTAGATTGCACAGCACCACATTTCTTCCTCTATAGCCGAAGCTTTCCTCGTGGTTCGCTCGCCGCTTCCGAGCGCGTGCCAGCAGGGAGTAGTGCGAGAGCAGGCCTCTATGTAGAAATATGGGGATTGCCTCTTTGGTACCAGAGACTCCTTCGGGTGGCGGCTGGCGCAGCATCTTTGGCGCTTGTTCTGTGCAGCATAGTACGCATTCATCGCATGAGGTGCATACCTGACACAACAGGTTAAGAAATTAAGTGTTTTCACTTTTTTTATTGCTTCCTATTTCACGGGCTCTCATCCTACTGCTCACCATAAGCCAACCGTACCACACTTGGAGATTTATATTTACTTGCATGTAGGACAGGAAATGCATAGCCTCACTTTAACGCCCCAAGAGTCGTAGGGCGTAGGATCAGTAACGCTGCACTCAAGTTGCTGCGCCGATGGGGGACGGCGGGAGCACCGGCCGTCAGTGCCGGCACGCCCCGTCCGATGCGCCCCTTTCAGTGGACGATGCTGCGCCTCAGTGCTTCTGCCCGACGTCGTTGTCCTGCCTTGTAGCCTACGCAGTCAGGCTCGCTTTCCGTCATGGTGGGCCGGATGCTTTTTGTTGCGTCAAGAATCTATCGCTGTCTGAGAGCCCGGTATTCCTGACTCTGGTTTATGAGTAAGGCTCGATGTCGGATGCAAGGAGGTCCAGCAGACCCGCTGAGCCGCAAAATGCCGAGTTCACATATCGTACGTCACGAGTAATCGTCGCCCAAAAACAAATTTTGAGTCGCCGCTCGTGTTGGCCCACCAGCGTACTCCTACAAGTGCACCAGGATTGATAATAAACAGTGTCCTTGATGACATTTCAAAGTTAAACATGCGGCAGCGCAGTTCTACCTTCGGGAAATTCTGGCAACACAATGACGTCTTCATTTTTTTTTTCAGTTTGGAGTTTGTGCGATAAGTTCATAATGCTTAGTGAGCGCCTTGCTGGTAAGTTGAAAAGACTGCGGGGTGTATTTCACTTCCATCTTTATGTTTTGTGCATACGTGGCAGAGCGGATGCCACGGAGGTGGACGGGATGGCAGTAGGAATCTCCCAACGATAATGGAGTGAACTTTCACTTAGTTATCTATTCATTAAGATGGGTATTGGTGGTGGTAGTGCATTGTAGGTATAGGCGGGCTTAGTCTGGGGATCGATGACGGCAATTGCTCCACCTGAGCGTCTCTTCCATTGTCACTGGGGTACTCACCATCTGTCGAACAGTTCGGTGTCTCTTATAAGTGCTGAGAAGAATGCTTGAAGCTTCATTGCGGGTAATAGCAGATCCTTCCGAAACCACAAGGTGTTTAAGACACGCATGTGGGAGGCCTTTCTTTTGTAAGTTCTTGGGTCGAGCGTCCCTTCCACCACGGTAGCTTGGACACGACCGCAGAAAGGGCTCGATGTCTCCAGTCTCATTGCACAAAGTACACAGCGGAGAACTGGTATGCTGTCTTGAATAGCCATGCATTATGAAGATCGCTATATGCGCCCAGAGAGCACTATAGGGCGAGGGTACATTAGAAACTAAATGAACAAAAAATGCAACAAAAAACTCCACAAGTATAAATAAAATGAAACGACAGTGTCAGTATAGGTATAAAAAAATCGTGTCAGTCACAGTAAAAATTCGCAAGAAGTCTGCATGGCATAGCGTGGCGACATAACGGTGGCTCATCATCACTGCTTATCATGCAGATGTCCCTCGTGTAAGGCGGCAAACGACTCACTGGTCACGGTAACAATAGGATCAGGTACGTTATTTTATATACTCATATACTGCGTGTGAAAAAAAAAACCGATGACTGCATTACTGTGGTGCGGAACTTAATTTCTCTGATTTTCTCTATGTTACCCCTTCGGGAAACGTATGTGGGAGGCTTCAAGTACTTCGACTGATCGATGTCGAACTTGTCATGACCAAACTCGTTGAGGAAGGAAATCCTTAAAATTCGGTGGCGGGTTTCTAATAAATCCCAAGATAAAGCTTTTTTTGTTTAAGTTATTGTTTAGTATGAATTAGTTTCGAAACGGCATGTCATGAGGTTGAACCGCTTTAACTTGTTAATTAATACGTTAGTGTAAGGATCCTACATAATAGAAGTGCTATCAAGAATGGGCTTCACGTTGGTTGTATACAACACCTCCGGAGGCACCTGCTTAAACTTTCTGTTATAAAATTAAAGACTCTGCTGTCTTTTAAGGTTATTGTTTCAATATGTGTATTCCATGTGAGATTTTACGAGAACGTTGCCCCTAAATATTTAACATTTTCGGCTGTAGGAGTGTTTACATTTTCTAAGCGGTAATTAAACTCATCACACTACGTTTCCGGCTGAAGCTAGTGTGGAGGGATTTAGAGGAATTAAATTTCGTGTCTCATTTAACGCGCCATAAAATGATGTGGTTGAGGTCATTCTGTACGGCTGAGGCAACCTGTAAAACAATTTTTTCTCGGTATAACATTGTCGGTATAGCTGATGAAAAGACAAAGGTACCACTGACAAAGGTTTGTCCTACAGGGGACATGTGAGGAGCAAGCAACAAAAATACCTAAAGACTTGAAAAAATGCGCTAATAAATACTTAAATACGTTTTCGCTTATCTTTCTTTCTTTTCTTCCTGAAGTGTCATGCAATGCATGCGAGTAACTCCTGTGCTCGTTTCTCTGATACCGAATGACATGACGATGATTTGGCGCCAATCTGAACTGGATCTAGGACACAGCTGCAGCTGGCGTTGCGTGTCTCGCCGTTATCTTCAGCGTCTTTTGAGCGCAACCCCTTTCGTTCTGTTTACGAGACAGTTAAAATGTGCAAATTTTACAAAGTTAACCGCTTGCGAAGCTTTGTAACTCAAGGAAAAAGAGTTACATTTAAAAGAAGTAGTTATTTCGCGCTTCACCAGTATGTAGCCCCTTTGCATTTGTACACACCAAGGAGGGGAAAAAATGTCGCACTTTCTTCTTTCTTTTGCAGGTATTCTACTATAATACTCTTTCGCCATTGCTTGCTTCTCAGGCTTCACACGTCTTTTCGCCAAAAGCTACGATGCGATTCCATGCACGTATCCCGCTGCATTCCTGATTCCACACAGTTCGATACACGCGTAACGCGCCATGTCTTTCCGAATGCATTGAAGCTGTTTACGTTCGTCGCTTGCTTGTGAGCCTCTTATTCTGGAGCCAACAACATCGCTAACTTCGCGCGAGCGAACCGCATGGCGCATACAGCGGCTGCTCTCCGATAGAATTTGTGCAAGAGAGTCAGAAAAGCAAAGCAAAAACGAAATAAAACAGTACTTTGAGGGCCTATTGTTCGCTGTTTCAGCTGAAAAGCTTCAATCGAAGTTTGTTGTCGTTCTTGGCATGATCAGAGTTGCCATGCTCACCGAGAACGGCTGCGGAGTGAAAGCGAAGCGTACGTTTTATTTATCTTGCTCTTAAAAAAAGAAAACGTGGTAACTCGCCGTGACAGTTATTTTTTGTTGCGTTATCTGGGGGAAATGCATTTTCCGACCGTTTCGGCTTCGCGTTATTGTCTGTTTGCTAGCATGTCTTGAAACAAGAAATGGAATCTTAGAAAATGACGCGTTCTAGTCTTTCATCCCGTTGGAAGGGGTTAGATTATTTCTTTCTCGGTGTGTTTGTTAAACTTCATGTTAGTAATCAGTTAATTACGGCTCTTTTTATAACATGCAGTTGACTGTCTGCCCGTTAGTCACTGCGACTTACTGGTTACATTTTAAGTGTATTATTAGTCTCGATCTCTCGCACTCACACGCACATGTACGCACGCAAAAACACACACACACACATACGAGCACATGAGCATGAACTCGCACCCATGTCCTTTACTGGTAGGATTCACTGGCTGCGCTTACCGATAATTTTGTATTTTACCGTTAATCGAAACACAGCCATCAGCGTAAAGAAAGCTAAATGCTGCTTGCCGGTGGCGGACCGAAATGGAGGGGTGCTTATAGAATTGCTGCTTATCATTTTCTTAGCAGCATAAATACCCAATGGAATTAATATGTACACTGAAAATGACATCCATTTGTTTCTTCTTAACATTGCGAGCAAGAAACAATGAAATGATTTACGACCGTCAACTCATCCAAGCCTAAACGTTAATGAATATGTGACACGCGCAGTTTGAGAGCGAATTCATGCATTTGTGCTTGCACGCTTAGGGAGTGTGGAAGTTTAGTATTGATTAGGCTTTCCTGTTTCGAAACTCCCTGTAAGCCGTTTTACACAACAGGGTCGCCGAAGTAACATGTAAGAGTAGTTGTACAATGATTACTTTTAAAGTAAATGTTTTGTGCTAATGTCTACTCGTACAAGGGTAGCAGGGCAGCAACGTAATTCTAATGCAATCTGCCTGTAGATATGCAAAAAAAAAAAGAATTATTTGGGTCTTGTATACGGCAGCGTGCAAATTGTAAACACTAAGAAAAAGAAATACATGCACTCACCACTACCAGTGGGTTCCTATACCTGCATACAATTTGTTTGGTTTTGTGCAACCTTATCATAAGATTGAGCGTCCATAAAAAATATTCAGATCAATTTTTAGTCAAGCCACTACGGCTTTTAGCTATGGTTCTTCCTGTCAAAGAAAAAAAACTCGATTTATTCATTTGATTAATTGATTGATTTCAGCTGAGTTTCCACGATTGTGTAGTAAATTGGTCTCTGAGTGAGTTTGATTCCTTCCCTTACGATCGAGAAAATATGGGACATTTCTCTCAAAATATTCTGTCACGGATGGCAAAGAATGATAAAGTGTGTGCTAATTGCTTCTCCTTTATTTATTTCTAGTGTTATTTGAATAGTGGAATTTTCTAATCAGATCCAGTACGAATGTTTGAGATAAAGCACTTTCTGATTTCGAATCAGATACAGAATATTTTCAGTTTCTATACTAAGTGAAATAAAGTGGTTGTTTGGCATCCGTCTGGAAATAAAGAAAGAGAGAGAAAGGTGACTCAGAGAGAAGGAGTGTTTATGTTACTTAATACAGCTACTGCCTTTAACAGTTAAATGGCAGGTCAACCTATAAGCTTGTAATTGGGATGCAAGCCAGAAGTGATCGTGTCTAGTGCGCCATTACAATGATAAAATGATGCAATGAAACAAAGGCCCAGGTCACCAGATGCACGCTGTATTGTGCTTGTTGAACGCGCTAAGTGTAATACTGTAGAACCGCGCATCGTTTTTACCCTTTAAGCTGCTGTGTGCACAATTGTGTACGCCAAGAAAGTGCGTCAACAGCAATAGCATTGATGAAACCAATGGTACTTAAAAAGGGTCGCATACATCTTGAAACTGTTGGGGTTGGAATCGTTTCGCAAGTTTGAATAACTGGTTCAAAATGTTTTAGTAAAACGAGCGGGAAGGTAGACGGTTCTGTCTACTTGATCGGTACGAGTGTGTCGTTGCATGCAGTGGGTGTACTCCTTTCACTGTTTTTCACACCGTGTAGCGTCAGGCATAGTTTTCAAGTGCCTGGATGGGTGCTTTTCAAGCCTGCTAGCTAGACATGAGATAGTTGATGTTCTCATAAGCAATCTTCCTACATTGAGTTTTCGCATGGAGTCGATGTTCTGTAAACTTGACGAAACTCACTTCCAAATTGAAAATTCTTAATCTTTTCTGCAGCTATATGCTCTTTTTATGATTCTGAATATGCAAGAAATGCGGTGAAAATAAGATTTCCCTCAACAGAATTCATTGGCGTCTGAAAGGGTTAAAGGAATCCAACCATCGTAAGATAGTTCAAATAATCAATTGTATTACGTAAATCGATAGAGCCAATTCGTAGGCGTTCTATGGCGAGGCATCCTTACTTGATGAGTGGGAAATATTCGGCAGAGATGGTCTCCTTAAAGCGTTCTCCCAAGAACTGGTGCGTCTGCACAACAGTCACGATTCTCCTGCAGCGCAATTATTTGGAAGAATATCCAATAGTATCAGTCCTCTCTTCTTGTACACTGAAACAACTACTGTTATCCTTTATAGTGCTCGAAACGTAACTGACATTCGTCAACTTCGAATAATGAGTTTGTGACGGCACGGTGCGGCGCCGCTTCTGCGCCTGCGCGCAGCGTCGACGCTACTAAACCGAGCGCCAGCGTGATAAGAACACTCTCGCCCGACAGAAGATATAAAACTGTGTGTGCTCCCGCAATCAGGCAGTTGTTGTTACGTCTTTCGTGTGGACGCATTGAAGTTATGTGTACCCACAAGTTCTTTAAGTTAGTACGAATCGAATAGTAATGATAACTGATTCATTTTCAAAATTTCGAATATTCTTACGCCCTTAGTACAATAAATTATTAAATTTATTAGAAATATTCTAATCAGCAAATAAATCAAACTGCACTAAGTTTTTCAAATTACTTCTGATTAAGGCTAAGAGTACGCATACGTCAGCACGAAAAATTAAAAAAACACGACCGTAGTAATGCGGCACGCGTTTCTATACCACTGTGCCTGGGTGGTGTGCCAGGACAAAAAGTTATTACTGTTTGTGCTGTTAATCCTCCCGTACAGCCTCTTTTGTATATTCAACTTCTAACCTTGCTGTTGTTTTCTTTGTCACAATGCTCCTGTGTGCGCCAATTTATAAATTAACTTCCTCCCTGGCAAAATTTCACCGGCAAACACCCTCCCTTAGGGCCTGCGTGGAGGTGTCGGGCCTCCGGCGAAGCGTGGTGGGAGAGCCACAGTCACAGAGGACGAAAAACTGGGAAGAAGAAATCCAGTGCCTAACCTCCGTTTCCATAAAACAATGCAGCGTGGCTGGAACTGGATGTGACATCTGCTAAACATTGGTTGAAACACAGCCTACTTTACGCTCGCCTAGACAATTAGTGATTAACCACTGTGTTCGAAATGCAATCGCTGGGTTTGTTCAATCACTACACGCACCAGTCACTCACGAACAAGACTTGCGTCTAAACAGATTAGTAAATACTGATACCAGCGAGATGTCTCCGCATCTAGGTTTTCAAACGCTGCACAGATTTAGTGAAAGAGAGCGTCTCTCCATGCGCGCGAGGTGTTGCTTTCCGTGTTTAGCCCTGGCGTACTGCATTGCAGATTCCTCCTCGCCCTCTGTTTAAATGCAGTTTTGCGACCGAATTTTCCCGGGCGAAAGAGGCCTCGCGAATAATTAACGACTTGCAGCCCGCGGAATTCGGTGGCTTTTCGCTTTCAGCTAGCGATTCCTCCCGCCGTTTCTACCGGACACGTCTGGCGGTTGCAAGCAGCGTCGATGTACAATCGGTGCTCATTTCTTTCGCGTGTTTTCTTTCTTCTTACTGCAGCCCGACAGTCGTATCTGGGCGACGTGCCTCGAGCGTCTCCCCCTCACTATAATCTGGCGCAGTTGTATAGTCGCGCCTTTGGCTGTGTTTCGAAAAACGGTACGTAATCGCTTCTCCAACTTTTGTTCCAGAGTGCGTATGGCGCTGCGTTTATCCTCGTTTATCTTATTGTTTCTCTTTCGTTTCGCTAACTGCAACGCAGTTGGCGACAGACAGTTTTTTTTTATCAGACTGCCGCATCTGGCTTCTGGCATTTGTCTCAGCTGAGCTTGGTGCTCGCCGTTTTGATGTTGTACCCGCGTTTCCTCGCGTTGCTGCTCATGTTGAGAACTAAATGTAATGGAATTGTTCAGACCAAACGTTCGCGCCACATATTAATGGCATCTTCGAGTGGTCGTTTCAGAGCGCTCTGGCCGTGCTACAAAAGTGGTGAAAAACGACTTTAAAGCTGTATTACGACAATAACCGCGTATGGAAGTGATGATCCTGCTTCGTTATCATCAGAGGGACCCGTTTCTGCAAACAGTAATGCTTAGTAACCGTTTTACACGACCTTTGTAGCGCTACCAGAGCGCTCTAACACGACCAGCCGAAGATGCAATAAGACATTTCGCTGAGCTACACGCTGATCACTAGTCTCCAGTACCGTTGCTACGGCACAACACTTGCTTGGCTCCACTATCTGCCGCTATCCGACGCAGTGGCGTACGAGGCATGATGACACCCTCCCCCTAAATTCAATGTCTCAGAGAGTAAGCAAGTCCAGCCCCCCTGTTCTAGAACGTTCTTCCACTCAACGCACCTCCTCGACTCGAAAAAGTGGATGGCAGCGCCACCTCTGGACAGAAGTGGTCACTGCGTAGGCAATGACGCACCATAGGAATTCTTGAGAAGCGTAACGTCTCGTTCAGTCGAGCTGCTGCGCTGCGGTAATTTCGGTCGAGTGGAGGAAGAGCTTTAAGTCGAGGACAACTTGAAAATATGGGGGTAAACCAGTCATCCGTGCCCGCTTAACACCACTGTGGGTACCACCACAGGAGTCTGCGTGACAAAGGGGTTTCGATGAGAGGAAGCCTTACTATTGTGCAAGAACTGATTTTGCCATGGGAGAAGGAAATAAGTAGAAGGGAGCATAGCATTGCGCAACACGATTAAAGCCAAAGGAATCGGCCCAACACCAGACCGTCAGGTCAGAACGCGCGGTAGGTTTTAGTACTCCCGCTCTGCAGGCAAAGCCATGGCAGAGCAGCTATAGAGCAGCCGAACAAGTGCGCATCGATTGAAAACTGCCGGGAAACCAACATTCTTGGCCAATACGCCGAATCTCAGAGGCCACGCATTGCGCCGACTTTTCGAGGAATAAAGCGAATGGCTCCACAGAGAGGTGGTTGAAAAGGCTGGCTGTGTGACTTCATTCTCCCTCTTAGTTTATTTCGTTCTTTCGTGACATTTGTCCATACGTTAGCGTAGCTACTTGTGTCGCACTTATGCGCTCGAGGGTAGATGCAAAGCAGGTTAAATAGGATAGATGAAACAGTATGATAATATTATGAACGTGTGGTAACCAAGACGAAAGGAAAGTTTTTCTGCGATTTGGTGCAGCGTGAGAAATTGAATGCCTGCGCAACGCGTAACACATTTTCGTTTTATAATGCATGTTCCTGCTTTCCGCGCACTAAATGCTAGCAGCTCCGCGTCTGTCTAATAGAATACTATAAAGCTCCAGGATTTCCCGACCCCAATTTTAGAGCTACTAAACTTCGGTATTTTGTGCTTGTGCCGTACGTATCAAGCTGGGCGGGTCGCGGTGGCCATTGGAGTCTTGGAATAGGGACCCACCCTGAACCGCTCCCTTCCCTTTTTTTTATCAATAAATGTTTATTCCTCCTCCTTAGGTAGCAAAAACTGCTTCACGCGCTTTTCTAACCATTTTTGCCTTTTAAAAGCAGTGCAGTCTGTTTAAAGTCCTACGTGGCACTTAAGTAACACGTGTTCTCTATGCATTACTTCTCATGCATCACTTATTGTGCGAGAGAGGCACCGACTTGCCTACGTAAAATCAGTTGGTGTGCCTGAACGCAAAATTTCGTTTCTTTTGCACACGGCTTTGTTTCTGGCATAGCGCGAGCTTGCGCAACCAACTAAATCAAAATCACAACGTTTTAAGGAGTAAAGCTGGAAAAACTAGTCGGCAATACAAATTTCTAGCTTTCGGCATAGTCTCTATGTTTCGTTGCTGAAAATTTCGCGTGTCTCTATATTTACCCGTACTTCCGATTATAAAATTCGCGTAAATTAAAGAAAATCACCTACGATTGCGATACTCCCTAATGGGAAATTTGAGCGCAGCTGTATACGTGTTTTCATGTCGCGATATATTGGCCGGCGCGGATAATATGTCTTGTGCGGCACGTTGCAAACGGAGCGAAATGTGGCACGACTGCCTCGCCAATCGGGACATCGCGAGAGGCAGCGCGTGGGTGACGTGTGGGCGCGATTCACAGCAGCCGCCGCAGACAGACCTCCACTCATGCTGCGCTTTGTTTTCATATATGGTACTGGTGGCGTCATCGCTGAACGTCATCGCTGACCATATGCCAATCTGTATGTCTGTTAAAGCTCCCGAAAGCGCGCAGAAAACGAAGAACACTTGTATAACCTTGCAAAGCATCACTGAAAACTGTAGAAGCATTTCAGATCGAGATACGGGACATGCCGGGATAATGTTTTTGTAGAAAACATGGCAGAAAAGGCTTACGATGCCTTCATTACTAACTTTTTGGCAGTATACAGGAAACACGCACTTTGTCTCTAAAGAGCGAAAAATCAGTACGAAGATTGGAAAGGCTTGAGTAACCAAAGAGCTTTTAATGAGAAAACGAGATAGGTTGTATGCGAAGTTTGTAAAAACTCGGGAACCTCTACATTCTAAATTCTTGAAGATCTTCAGAAATAAGTTAACCAAATAATTAAGAACGGCAAGAGACGCGTAATATATTCGGGAGTTTGAATCTTGCACCGGACAAACTGATAAACCGTGGAACAAGATAAGCACTTTTACGGGACGGAAACAGAAGGGAGAGTCGCCACAAGACATTTTATTAAACGGACGTTTATTAAAAGACCAGGAACTTGCTGATACATTTAATCAATACTTCGTAGCTAAGAATTTTGACCTAGATTCTCGTCCCCCTAATGATATTACAACACCTAGAAACAAAAATTCCGTTTTTCTCGCACCAACTGATTCTGCTGAGGGGTGTTTCGTTTATTTGATCCTTAAACATTCACGTAGCTCTGACATGGACAACCTACAGATGCGGCCTATTAAATATGCCATATGTGAAGTTGCCCCTATTTTGGTGTACATTTACAACTAGTGTATTTATTGTGGTATATTTTCTGACAGAATGAAAACTGCCAGAGTAAGCCCCATTAAAAAAAAAAAAAAGATGACAAGCAGAATGTAGAACACTATCGCCCAATATCAAACCTCCCAATTTTCTCAAAGGGCTTGTAGAAATTATCCAAAATCGGTTGTTATCATTTTGTAGCAGATACCACCTTATAACTGAAGCACAATATGAACTTCAGAAGCACAAATCCACAGAAATGGCACTCTTAGATCAGAAATAGTACATATTAAGAAACTTTGAAAACAGGTTATTAACAATCAGTACAATTGTTCGCTATACGCAGGCTTTTGATTACTTCACTCGCAATATTCTCCGAGTAAGCTAGAATGGTACGGGGTAAGGGGCACACCCATCGCATTATTATCGTCCTATCTCAATAACATGTACGTATTTGTCTCGATAAGTGAATTCAAATCGCACCCAAAACAAGTAATTTTAGATGTACCATAAGGAATTATTCTTGGGCCGCTACTTTTCAACATTTATGTTAATGATCTAATATTTATTTATCAACAAGCAAAATTTGTAATGTATGCCGATGACATAAGTATTTTCTTGTCGTCCCATAACTACACACAAATACTGAGAATTTCAAATAAGCTTCTTGATAGCGTTTATATTTGGTCAAACAAAAAATATGTACAGGTTAATTGCAATAATACGAAAGCAGTAATTTTTCGAACTCAAGATAAAGAAATCCCACGGTATCACAATAAAATCTTTTAGTCTATGAATATTGAAGTTGTGAACACAATTAAAATTCTTGGGGTAACCTTCTCCAGCAAATGGGACGACCGCATAGACTCAGTCCTCAAGAAGCTCAGCAGCACAGTTGGTATGCTAAGTCGCAATAGACACACTTTCCCCACTTTTGTGAAAATACTGCTTTATAATGCTATGTTTGCCTGGCACATCAATTATGGTCGTTTAGTATCAGGATATTGTTTACAAGAGAGGCAAATCGGAATGGTGCTTACAAATGATACCGTGCTCCAATGGTATGACATTGCCTCTACAGCAGTCGCGGAATATTCAGACACCGGGTTTGCGCACACGTCCAGCCAGTTGTCTTCATTCGGCGTCTTAATAATTCCTTACAGTTGCATCTGCAAGAATTATTGCTTCTTCCTTCTCCTGCGATAACGCAGACCGTGCCAGCTTCCGAGCTTAGTGCTTTCGTCTTTTTGCTTTTACTACCAACAATGTTATAGTGCGAAAGGAAGAAACCACCACGCGGCTCGCCCACTTTCGTGGCCCCGAAAAGCTTCGCGTCGTCCCGCCAATCTCTCTCCCTTTCCTCTTCGGCCCCTCTCATATGCCATTAAACTGAAACTCTTCGTGGCTCTGGGAAATGACTACGCACCAAAGACACCAAGAGCGTGGACGACAAAGACGACTTTTTGTCGGCGTGGTTTAGAACTCCTCTCTTTTGCGCTTGGCCACATTCATCAGCGTCACCATCGAAAGAAGTGCTTACCACGGCCGATTTCCATCTTGCGTACTTGTTAATTTCATGTCCCGACAATAGCTGTCTGTGCTGTGGATGGTTTGGTCTTTAGAGTAAACATCCACTCTCGCGAAACACTCACTCACGATCGATGCGTGGAGCGTAGCACAGCTTCTGCCGAGTGAAGGACAGCCTACCGGGCTCAGCCTGGTTAATCTCCCAGCTTTTCCCTTTTGACTTCTCTCTCTCTCTCTCCGCCAAGTGCACTCATTGCTTAGCAAATAGATGTGCACTCTAAGCACGTCCGGAACTACTGACTTTAAGGAAAGCGCCAGAACCTGTGGACACCAGTACTGCGGGACATGACAATTAGTGGTCTAATCAGGAGGACACTTTATAGTGTCCGATCAGTTTAAGCGTGGTGATAACGCTTGCGAATTATTACTACTATTAATTGGTTTGTTCACATATAACACAAGGACACGAAGGAAATAGGGAAGGAGCAAGCTGACAACTGCCACCGAGAGGGGCACAACGCCTGCCTACTCTTTTAGGAGGAGGAATAGAAGAAATGAAAACATGAGGAAAGAAAAGAGAGAGAGAGAGAAAAACATTTATTTAGACCATTCAGATCGTTGATCTTGAGGACGAGTGGGTGGTGTCCTCATTCCAGGACTCCACTGGCCATGGCTGCTCGACGTACTTGCTGGACGAGAGCTTGTTGTCCCGCCAGAGTATCGCCGGTCAGCTGTACCTCCCACCGCTCAAATGACGTGTTAGGCGTCTTTAAATGTTGAGGTTTGCCCCCGCACCCCCACGAGATGTGAAAGAGTGTAGGGCGTGTGTCGCCGCACCAGGGGCAGATGCCGCGATATGTTTGTGGGTATATTTTGCTGTATCTGTGTAGGTTTGGGAATGTGTTTGTTTGGATAAGTCTGAGGGTTATTGCCTCTTCAGTGCTGAGATTTTTGTGAGGGGGAGAAAAGAGGAAATGAAGAAATGACGGAGACACAGACAGAACAAAACAAAATACAAAATAATGTCTATAAACGGGAGGCCAAGTCAGTGTCCTTCAGAAAATTTAGCAGGGCTCGATGAGCCTGGTCACGTCGGGAAGCGCACCCTCTTGGAAATGGGCAATCGTCAAGGGTCGCACATGCCAGTCCAAGAAGTCCATATTCCTTAATTAGCAATGCGCGCTGTGCAACGAATGCGGGACACTCTGAAACGACATGTTCAAGTGTCGCACAGGAGCCACAAAACGTACACGACGGGCTGTCCACACGTCCTTGCCGGTATAGGCGTTCGCGCACCAACACAAACCCAACCCTTGTATAACAGTGCTCTAGCACGACGGGGCAAGCCTCGACCACGAATACGGGGAGGGAACGATCCGTCTGCAACACGCCGGTCTGGGTGCTGCTTTAGGAGGTGTCGCCGTATCAGAAGGCGAGCGTTTTCAAACAAGCAGGAAATGTCAGGGCAGTCACATTCGTGGTGGGCACAACTTGAAGCGAGGCGATCAGCCTCTTCATTTCCAGAGATGCCCACGTGCGAGTGTATCCACTGGGAAATGAGGGACACTCCACAGGAAGCAATTTTGCCGGAAGTTTCTTCGATACTGCATAAAATTAGGGTATTGGCATCTTGTCTCAGTCTGCTGAGGGCAGCACGGGAGTCTGTAAGAATGACGACCTTCAATGCTTTTAACTCTTCGTGTACGTACTTCAAAGCAACATCAATCGCGGCCAGTTCTGCAGTTGTTGATGAGGTTCGATGCAGTCTTTTAAACGCCCGTATGATGCCAGTTGAAGGGCAGAAGAAAGCTGCAGAAGCGCCTTGGGCGTCGCTGTGTACAGATGCGTCCGTGAGTACTTTAATATAACCTCCGCATTTTTCAAATAGGTGGGACTGGGCCAATTGAAATAGTGCCGAAACAGGCTGGCTAGACTTTTTGTGTATTTCGGGAATTGACAGATAAATGGGGAAGGAACATTTGTTGCGCTTCTTCGGAGTTTTGAATGAATTAGTGTCTCCTGAACTGCGAGTAATTTCCGCAAACAATGCCGCCATTTCCCCCATCCGAGAGAACGGGCGCTGAATCAGCCGATTAATCAGTGCTTGGCCGTCTAATGCTCGGTGCAAACGCTCGATATGGTGTAGCGCTCTCTGGTCTGCTTGCAAGCTCAGGGGCAACTGGTGCACTTCTGTGAGTAGTGGAACAGATTGCGCCTCACGAGGTAAGCCAAGCATGACTTGGAGGGCAACACGATGGTCCCGTTCCAATTGCGACATCACATTTGGCGGCACGTTCAAGACAGGCAAGGCATACATCACGCCAGAGAGGACAGCTGATCATTGGTATACCTGAAGTGCTGTCGTCTGGTCGCAGCCAGGCGCCCCTAGCAGTCAAGGCGGCCACATACTTGAGCAGCGACAGGGATTTGCACCGTATTGAGGTAATGGCAGTGCGCCAAGAGAGGCGAATCATCGATAATTACGCTCAGGTAGTGGTGGTGTTGTACCCATTGTACTGGTGTCTCTCCGAGATATAGTCGGCTCATGCTTCGACGAGCCCGTTGCCTTGGATGATACGCAATTGCGGCTGACTTAGCTGGTGAAATCTGCAGACCAACTTCCTCCAAGTACTCCTGAAGTCGCATTCAGAGCTCTCTGCAAGATTCCGCGAAGGCGTGGACCGTGGTGCGAAGGACCGCTGATCCTCAGTGCAATGTCATCAGCATATATTGCTATGATATTGGAAAGTCAGGTTCCTGAGGCAATCAGCTTGGAAGTCCAGCAAGTACGCTGTTGAAGAGAAGCGGTGACAAGACGCTGCCTTGCGGCACACCACACTTAACAGGGCGAGAATCACTTGTTGCTCCTCCAACACGCACTTTCATGTGGCGCTCAGGTAGAAAATTATGCATGAAATGAAGCAGTCGAAGAATCACTTGTTGCTCCTCCAACACGCACTTTCATGTGGCGCTCAGGTAGAAAATTATGCATGAAATGAAGCAGTCGATAGAATTTTCGGAGTCCGGCCAGTCGTTATGCACAAAGCAGCAGTTGGATTCTTGCAGATCTGAGGAGTGCGGAGAGCCTTCAGTATTCGCCAAACACTTCCGAAACCATTCGCCGTATGCAGCGAACTGCACAGTGCTGCCCAGCTCTTTCGACGAAGTTGTTTTGTGTGCCGCCGTATGGCTGCGTCTAGGCGGTTATATACCGTCCAATCGGAGCTTCTTTTAGAGCGCTGCGCTCTCCTGTAAGCGCGGCGTCGACAGGCACGTAGCCTCAAGAGCTTTAGATCAGGGTTCGGTTTATCTATTCCCCGACGTCGCCTTACGGTAGCTTGTTGAAGACACTCGCTCACTAGTTTAACCAACTTGTCGTGTGATGGGGACCTCTGAAATCAGCTGGCGGAACTTTTTCTAGTTTGTCACTGTGTAGGCGGCAGTCTGGCGGCTAGGAGTATGTTCTGGAATCAACCAAATTTGTAGGTGATCTGAGCCCCATGGGTCAGATTCACATGACCACGCCAGGAGATCATAGTACTTAAGAAGTAACTGTACTCGATTCCACATGGTCGAAATTTAGCCCTGCGCTTCGCCATCAGAAAGTCTGTGCATTAAGTGCTGACTTAGATCTTGAAGCCGGTATGGCACTGGCGGAATATATATGTATAAGATTTACGTGGGAAGTGAGTGTGTCGAACGCTTACAGTCTCTTGCAAAGCGATGCATTCTGCTGCTCTTCCCGGGCATATATATGACAAATTTCTGCTTGGAAGTCCAAACATAGGGGATAAATAAATTAATTAAGATTTGATTAGGTGAAAAGTTTGTGAAGTAATAGTTAACAGATGCCTACTGACTCTGTCGCCACTATCAACGCGTTATCGAAAAAAAAAAAGGCAAGCATCTGCACTATACACATTGTCTTGAAACATTTATTTCTCTCCAATAAAAGCACATAGTGTGATCACTGAAAATTTAAATGTTAAAAAAGTCGCAGTTTCGCCCGAAAGGGGAAGCATCAATTTCGATAGCAAATTAGTAGAGAGTTATTCGGAGTAGGGATAGTAGTTTTATCGGCTGCATAAACTTGGACACATCCGCTTACTAACTGAATTAACAAGCGTGGTGTCAGCGCACACAAGAAAACATGAATAGATCACACTGAATGACCGCAGACAAGGACTGTCAAAACGCTGGCAGCAATCGCAGCCGCCGCAGCGGGCAAGGTTCGTGCGGTCTATCGCTTCAAAGGAAACTGAGCGGCGGATGCACCGCGCATACAAAGGTCAGAGCTGTGTGGAGATAAGAGACCGTGCGGGTGATGGCCACAGCCGGGCAAAGTACGAACGGAGTTGTTGGCAGAGTAGAAGCTGCGCCCCCTCCCCCTCCCCCCCACCTCCCTCCCGCGCTGCCTTACCGCTTTGTTGCTTTCGCGTGGGAGATAGAGTGGCAAGTTCCCCTTACGCCCGATTGCAAGATACGCCTTTGGTGGCGGAGCACAGCGTCGCCCCGCCTCCCTCCCTCCCTCCCATACCTTCACGGCCTTTCGCGCGACGGTCGCGTTTGCTTTCCGCCGTGCGTTCGCTCTCCGTGATAGCGCGCGCGTCCCCCCCCCGCCCCCCCCTCCCGCGCGCTTTCGCTCGTGCATACGGCGCGCGGCGTCGATTTTATCACCCTTGGAATCTATACTGAACCTCACGGCGACGGTGACGGCGACGCCGACGGCAGAAATCCGGTTTAAGTGTCCATATAATTGCTATCGCAATAAAACAGAAAGGTTCAGCTTTTGTAAACAAAACTAATTGAACTATTTCTGGATTACGATTGCTTTTAATACTGTGACACTCTGAAACTTGCATTTGGTAGAGCCCATGGTGAATATGGCAAAGCCATTGCGATTTATAAGTCACCACTTAGCTAGGACACTACTCGCAGATTGCGCTGATGTAATTTGATGCTGAGGTGGAAATTAGAAATGCCTACGCTCGAGATGTGTTTAGCCGTAGTAGCGCGTCACCTTATTTTTATTCGTTTTTTACTCGTATTGAAGACGAATAAACGTTTTATAATGCAAAGAGAAAAAATAATGAATCTAAAAAGTGAGTGCAGCTTAAAGCGGTAATTTAGTCTGCAGTTTCTTTTCGCTCACAAAGCTATTTCTTCTTACTATTACTACATTTTTCGCGCCACCGAGTTCGGTAGAAAGAAAAGCAAGAAATAAATTTTTGCCGAAAGAGTTTTAATAAAAGCTGAGAGACAGAAGCAATGAATAAAAGTAATGATGGCCGCTGTGTGCACCTAAAGGTTAAGTTGCTAGATCTCGCTAGCCGCTGCTGTAGCTTGAGCAGTGGACGTGACCCCGAATAATAGCCTGGCCACCGTGGCGGTAATTACTATTGCCTTCCTTTCCGCTCTCTCGCCATTGCGATGCCGGGAGATCCTGGTTTTAATTATGCACTGCGAAGTGATCTCATGTATTTGCGATTCTTTCTGTCCACTTCCTCTGTGCGGTGCCCGCTGTGCCGAGACGGTTGCGCATGTGCGCGAGGCTGTTAAGCTTTTCGGTTGGTCTCTCTTCCATCCGGTCGATAATCCTCTTCAACTCGGTTTATTTCTTCTTTTAAAACTTCTTTACGTCTATTTGATACCTGTGTAGCTGTAAATGCAACATATACATATATATATATATATATATATATATATATATATATATATATATATATATATATATATATATTCTGCTACAAAGCCCTCTTCATTTCCTGAATGTTAAGCTATTTTTAATTACAAGTATATTTTACCTGCTCCATCTTCTATTAAACCGTGGCTGTTAACTGCTTAAATGAGTTGAAGGTTTGCCAAGTGCTGAGTATGCCGTAACTTTCATGAACCATTATCTTCTATAAGGTAATTACTCTGTAAATCACTAAATTGTTTTGAACTAGCATACGCTTCAGCAGTGATTTTTGCGATGCCAGATAAAAAAAGATGAAGAGTTCAAATGAGATTGTCGTCATACGACAAAAAATTTCGCTTTCTACTGAAATAATTTGCATAAAAGCGCAACACATGCTCCCTTTATTATCAGATTTTATCAATATTCATCCCTGAAAGTTTTAGATTAGGGTATTTCTCGCGAGAAAACAAAATTTGGAGTTGGTACCTCTTATCAGCGTCAGTTGAAGACTTTAGTGCACCGTAGATGACTTCCTGTTCATTATTTTTTTTTGTAGGTTGCCCTGAGGCTTAACTTGCTGTTGGACCACTGCGCTGTGCTACTGACTGCCTTCACGAATAGACTGTGGTTAGTGATGCACTTGGCAGAATCCTGTGACAGAAGCCTTTGCGTAAGCATCACGGAGATGTGGACGACCGACGTTTCTTACGTTTACGCTATTTGAATGAATTCTACAGGAGGAGGAGGAGGAGAGAAAGAGAAGCCAGGGATGTTAACCAGAAATGCGTCTGGTTGGCTACCCTACTCTGGGGGACCGGAAAGAGGGAATAGAAAGATGAGATAGAGAGAGGAGGGGGGGGGGGGAAGGACACGGTTAGCTCGCGCACGCACGCGGAGGGCCTGAGCAATTAAAAGGCGTTCACATAGGCCAGTCGTCCTCAAGAAAGACAACAGTGCCTTCACAGCTTTGTGGGCCGACGAGCGATGGGGACGGTCTTCAAGGAGCACGTGCACGGACAACGGTCGATCGTCAAGTCGTCGCAAAGCGTTCGATAAAGTTTGTCTTTCCGACTGAAATCGATCGCAGTGACACAATAAATGTTCTATGTTCTCTTCGCTGCCGCAGACGTCGCACGTAGCACTTTCGGTCATTCCAATCAAAGCACAGTACACCTTCGTGAAAGCCACTCCCAACCACAGCCGGTATAGAAGCGATGCCTCACGTCGGTGAATCCCGGGTGGAGGTCGGAGTTGGAGCGAAGGGTTCAGTTCGTGTAGCCTTGTGCGCCTTATATTTGGGGTGTTCCACTCTGTTAAAGAGATCTTGCGTGCCAGGTGACGAAGCTGCCTTCCAGCGTCTGTCCTGGAAAGAGGAATGGGAATGCTGTGTTGTTCTTGATGTGACTCTCGGGCAGCTTTGTCAGCGAGATCGTTTCCACTGATCCCGCAATGGCCAGGTAGCCATTGGAAAATAATTTCGTGGCCTTTCTGTTTGATGTCGTGGTGAAGTTTGACAATTTCGTACGTTAGTTGTTCGTGAGCTCCACGTCGGAGAACTGCCTGCATACTTTGTAAAACCGGTCTCGAGTCGGAAAACACGGCCCATGTACCAGGACTCTCTGCGTCTATTAACTGAAGTGCACTGCCCAGAGCCGTGAGCTCTGCAGCCGTGAACGTCGTGACATGTGAGTTCTTGAATCGCATTGTTACTCCTCTCGTCGGTATAAACACAGCACCGCCAGAACTGGTCGATGTAGTCGATCCGTCCGTATAGACGTGCACGTGACTGCTGTATGTCTGGTACAACAGGAGTAAGCTCAATTGTTTTAGTGCAGACGGTGATATATCTGACTTTTTCTGAAGTCCTGGAATTCTAAGTTGGACTTCAGGACGGCACAAACACCGCGGAGGAGACACCAGCCTGGCCGGAGGTGCGTACCCCGATGTAATCGAGGCACGATATGCACTGACAGTTGTGCTATATGACGTGCGGGGTCTTTCCACGTTGAGTGCGGCGAGGTGGTGGCAAGGGGTCCGGGCAATGTGCCTGACATGTGCACGCATTGCCTCGATGGCGATGTGCGTTGTGATTGAATAATCTTGAGCAATGGCGATAGTTTCAGCCGTTGACGCACTGCGTGGTATTCCAAGGCATATCCTAAGAGCTTGCGCCTGAATGCTCTGAATTGTACGCAAATTAGTTTTGCAGGTGTTGGATATAACAGGTAGGCTGTACCGGAGGAACCCAACTAACAACACCCTGTATAGCTGTAACATGGATTGTGTGGATACCCCCCAGTTCTTTCCTGCAAGGAACTTGAACAGATGACAAATAGCCATCAGGCGCTTTCTCACATGGTTGACGTGAGGAGTCCAGGACAGATCTCTGTCAATCACAACTCCCAAGAACCTGTGACTCTTGCTGAACGATATCACTTGTCGGTTGATTGATATGCCGTATTCAGACATTGGCTTCCGCGTAAATGCCATCACTGTGCACTTTTCCCACGTCACCTCCAGTCGTTGTTTACGAAGGTAACATGATGTCGATGAGGCCGCCTTCTGAAGCCGAGCGCGAAGCTGAAGCCGTGTCACCCCCGACGTCCAGATGCAGATGTCGTCGGCGTAGATAGAGAGTCGAAAGGTGCTTGGCAGGTTCTCGATTAGTCCAATGAGGGTCAGATTAAAGAGCGTCGGACTTAGTACTTCGCCTTGAGGGACTCCGCGGCTATTGTAATACTGGGGGGTCGGGCCATCCCCGGTGAGCACGTAGAATTATCGCATCTGTAGGCAGCTGCGAACCCAGAGTCTGTCTTGCCACCAAGTCCTATTACTTCTAGCGCTTTAAGGATGGCTTCATGGGTGACGTTGTCGTAAGCTCCTTTAACGTCTAGAAACAAGGCAGCGGACAAGCGTTTACAGGCCTTCTGGAATTCGACATACGTTACCAAATCGACAACGTTGTCTATAGACGAACGGCCGCGCCTGAATCCTGTTAAGGTAACACTCCAGTCGCGTTAGAACCATCCGTTTCATTACTTTTCCTACACAACTTGCAAGCGCGATCGGACGGTATGACGAAATGTCCAAAGGCGACTTGCCAGCTTTGAGGAGTGGAATCAGGCGACTTTATTTCCATTCCTGGGGAACGGTGCCTGTCTGCCACGAGTCGTTGTACAGGAGCAAGAGTGCCATTCGAGCTCGTTCACCAAGGTTACACAAAGCGCGGAATGTAATGCCATCTGGTCCTGGGGCTGAGGAACGCCTGCATAAAGCGAGCGCAGCTTCAAGTTCGTCCAGAGAAAAAGGGCACTCCATACGGGGATCACGTGAGGATGATGAGTGGTCATGAGTCTGCGTTCCAGTGGAACTTGCTACACCGGCAATCCTCCTACAGAAGGATTCTTCGACTTCAATCTCGCTGCATCGTAGGTAAAGGGTGAAGTAATTAAATGGGTGGCGCTGTCCAGGGGTTGCACGGAGGCCCCGAACAGTTCTCCATATAAGAGACAAAGGCTTTCGGGGATCCAGAGACTCGCAGAAAGACGCCCATCGTTGTGAAGCCAGCTTATTCATTTGACGCTGCATTTTTTTCTGTGTGCGTCCGGCCAATCTTAAATCATGAATGGACTTTGTGCGCCTATATCTTCGTTACGCACGGCGTCGAAGTGCGCGAAGTTTCTCTAGCTCAATGTCGAATTCGATGCGTTTGGCGCTTTTCAAAGTCGAATGTGTGGCAACCTGTAAGGAACCTTTTATTGCGTCCCCTAGGCTGGATGGCATCTCGTCTCGACAGCGGTCTTCCAGGATTGATTTAAATTTCGGCCAGTCGATGGATTGGACGGCACCAGACCACTTGGAGCTAGTCAGCCCCTCAATCGCGAGATAAGTTGGGATGTGGTCACTTCCCCGCGTTTCCAAGTCCGAGAACCATTTAACTCTTCTGTTAAAGGAGCGCGAAACAAAGCTGAGGTCAAGACAGCTAGTATACGCCGTTCCTCGCAGATAGGTGGGGCTTCAGTCATTTAACAAGCAAAGTTCTCGTTCAGAAACAATCGACACCAATCTTCTGCCCTTCGAGTTAATCTTGGAGCTCCCCCAGAGGTAATGGTGGGCATTGAAATCCCCAGTGATAACCCATGGCTGTGGAGTTGTTGTCAAAATTTATCATGTACCTATCACCATCAAGTTTAGACGACTTGATGGTGATAGGTACGCTCCCAGAATTGTGAAGGTGACCTTGCTCTTCTTCACAGTCAAACACACGTACTGGTTTTCATTGTCAGGTGGCACTGGATGATGAACATATGTCAAGTCACAGCGTATGAAAACAATAACCTTGCTGCATTGCCCCTGGGTGGAAGACGTAATGCACTCATACCCGGACAGTCTGATGGGATATGACATGTTTGGCTCACAAATGACAATAATGAGAAACTGATTTACGAATACAAACTGTCGAAAGTCGGACATGTGCGACTTAAGTCCTCTGGCGTTCCATTCAAAGGCAGATGCATTCTGGACCTCCTCTCTGAACGATGACTTCTGGCGGGCCATTGTTTTACCCTAGGGCCGCAAGCACTGGACCCAGGGCGTCCAGCACCTGCAGCGCGCTCGGCGCCGACGGGGTTTTCATGTTGCTGAGTAGAACTCGCATAGCATCCATCAGTGACCGCAACATTATTATAACTTGGCGATCATCAGTCGTCGTTGGAGCAGTGGTTGGTGAGGGTGCCGATGGAGGTGGCATTCGAGGTGTCTCCGTGGAAGGTTGTGCACTTGGAAGTGCGGGCCACTCTTCGGGATGATCGACACTTGACATTTTCTTCACTTGCGCTGCATCTTTCATGTTGGCGCTCCGCGTTGATGGAGCAGCCGTTGTGGCCGAAGACGTTGTGTTGCTTTGTGCGGTTTTACGTTGCGCTTTTCGGTGGCGATGCCGTCGCCGTCTAAGTGTAGCCTCGCGGTGTGTGGAATGATCCCGAACCATGCGCTTTAGGGCCGCGAATTCCTTCCGCACCCGCGGGCAGTCCTTCGATGAGGCTTCGTGGGAACCGCCGCAATTAGGGCCGTTCAGGGTGGTCGCGCGGTAGGCTTCTTCCAAATGGGACTCAGCGCGCCGCGCGCACACGGCATTGTTCGCACAAACGCTTTTTATGTGGCCAATCTTGAAGCACTTGTGACATTGCAGGGGCTTCGGTATGTATGGTCGAACTGGATGGCGGACATGACCAACATTGACGTGAGAGGGAAGGCAATCTCCCTCAAACACAAGCTTCACGCAGCGTGTGTTTCCGAGTCTGGTAATATGAGCGATGAGCGTGCCTTCAGTTGCTGGCTTTATTAATATTGGCAAGTCGTCGCTCGAAATGGAAATGTCGACGTCATAAATGACGCCAACAGTGCCGTTACCGCCAGTAGCAATCTGCGGTCGCACATGTACTTTGTCAATTTCTGTGACATTCCGAAGGCTTTGTAGTGCGCTACGATGGAAAACGTCTACAGCCATGACATTCTTCCGTGAGTTGATTCTCACATCCTTAATCTCATTCGGTGCAATACCCTCGAGTAACGTTGAAAGAACCTGCCTATTCAGGAGCCACAGATTGGTTGTGGGGTCCACGGGCAAGAAGAGCACAGTGTGCGGCCAGTGCTGTGGTGTATTCTTCGCGGTGGAGACACTTGCCGGCGATGACGCTCGCAGCAGTCTTCTTTTTGCCTTTCGGCTCATGACAACCTTGAAGTCATCGGAGGAGGAAACGTAGCTGTCCGAGTAAAACTCGGTGGCCTCGCTGTCTGTGTCACTTGACTGGCTCCCGCGTTTCCTGGACGTAAGCCGGCCTGACGGCTGCGTGCAAGGAAGGTCCTCGGAAGTATCTTCGTCGATTGCCGCAACGAGGGAGCGGCAGCTCCCAGAGATTTCAGCGAAACAAAGCGAAAAAGCAGACAACAGTGCAAGTGTTCAGCTATAGAATCACATCGTCGTCTTCAAGTATGTATGTATGTATGAGTCTACAAGCATGAATGCTTGAAGTGTGCTAGTATCGGGCGGCAAAAGCTTCTCAAGAGAGAAAGCAATAATTTTCTTTTCTCACTCTAGTATAATTCGCAGGCTGGAAAGTTCTGGGGTGCTAGAAAAGCCAAGAAAAAGAAACAATCACTGTGTTTTTCTCTAAATGCTGATAGGCCGGCACGCCAGAGCGTTCAACGCTGACCTCACTTGGGGAAGTGAATTGCAGTCGTCAGGAAGCAGCGGAAATGAGGGAAACTGGGAACATTTAAACATCTTTCACTTGTTTTACGCTGTGCTTAATGCATCTGTAGCATTACCGGCCAACCTCGGGAGCCGTTTCAATAGAAGTTGCGCCCGCCGTATTCCTGCCGCTGTTCATTAGCCTAATTGCCCCAGTTCAATGGACCTTATTTCCGACTTTTTGTAAAGCAACTATTGTTCTAGATCATAAAGGATCGGCGTTCCACGCGCATGACCGCGGGTGATTGTATGCGTGAAGGTTCGTTTCCATAGTGAAATATTTTCCCATCATGAAAAGACGATCTCGGCTTCTTTCTGCTCGCTCCTGATTTGACACATTGGTCAAGCGCACTGGTGTTCCCGACGCCTGCAAAGCTGCGAAGCAAAAGCTTTTCCTACTTTCCAGCTACAATTTCTTATTTAAAGTTAGCACAAACGCGTTTCATAGCTGACCCACTCTTTTGGGGGAGTTTCTTCTTCGCACCTGCAATTATCGTAGTGGCTGTCATGGCCGGGAATTCCGTTCCACTCGGAGCAGGATTCCCAATACGACACCCGCCTCACTCGCCATTACTAAAAGGGATTCTCACTTTACAGAGGCGTAGACCGTGCGGCTCAGCGATGCTACCCAAAGGAGTGGCCACCGGTCCCTTGCGGCACATAACGGCTCACCCTTCTCATTCGGTCCGTGACGCCACTGCATTGCGCCAATTGTACTCGCACTCATCAACCCCTCGAAACCGAGGAGTTGGTCATTTCATATGCCAAGTTCCTTTGTGGCTGATTCGCATGCCATGCACGTCCGCAGCTGTCGCTTCGCTAAGGAGAATACCAAATGGGCGAAGTCGGCGGCGAGTCCCAATTATGCCTTGTGGTGGCACTCTGGCACCCTTTTTCCGACGCCCCTACATAATTTGCCGTAAGCAGCTAAGAAGGCTTTCTGAACTAAGCAGAAGAAAAGAGAACAAAGTGAAACGCTGACAGTCAAGTACTGGAAGGTCCTAAAAGCAGTCTATTGAAAATTGGAGCGATGAAAGATAGTTGACAACCTTGCGGTATTATAGGACAATCAAAGCCATTATAGTTTATCTTTAGGCACTCTCTGACCGTCTATAAAGGCGTCGTTCTTTGTTTGCCAGGGCCGTCTCTTCCATTTTCCGTAAATAATGTGATCCTGCCTTAAGGCTTTCAAGTCATGCGATGCGCTTTTTACACAGAATGCAATCAATCAATCAATCAATCAATCAATCAATCAATCAATCAATCAATCAACCAATCAATCAATCCATGAAACACTCAATCAATCAGGTACGTGAATAAAATACTATCAAATAAAATTTACGCTATGGTATAATTGCTAAGGCAATGCCCTTTTATGTGCAAGGTGTTTTGAAACTTCATTAAAATTGCAGGCGGAACACCCTTTATATATTTGATTTGTAATTGCATCTGCGCTGTTTATTAGCCTACTTGCCCCATGTTTCGCACCATGCATAACAGCCTTGAACATTTCGTATGTTCGTATTCTGTATACACAGTGCTCAGCGATTGAGACACGATTATCAGCTCGCCTGACTGCCGGCATTTTTGGCGTCGCCAGTGGGCGCTGGGGGCGCCGAGCGGATACCGGAGCAAATATGCGCAGCAAGAAGGGGCATGCGTATATGGCAGCAAAATCCGGAGACCACACAGCACATCCTAATGGAATGCGAAGAGATTCGCTCAGTGAGACCCGTAAGTAATGTGGACCTTTCAGAAGCGCTTGGATTTAAAGTGGACGAAAGCATCAGGGGGCGGGTCAGCAGTCGAGATAAACAAGAGACGTTTAGAGTATTGGTGGAAAAAAAAGCGGGGAAAAAATTGATACGACCGTATCTGTTACATGCCTAGGTAGCGATTCAAGGTATATAGAGAAGTTTTGAGGAAAAAAGAAGAAAAGATTAAGGAGATGTATACAAGGATGCTAGAATGAAAAACATCTAGAGTTTACCTATTTAAAACAAGCAGGCTGTTTGACTGTTTGTCACCGCCCCATTTCAAAGGGATCCGAATAAATCATAAACATCACGCATTTCTGTATACAATAAAACGAGGGCCTTTAATTGTGACGCAGTGCGAATGGTATTTGCACGTTTCAGTTGCGTTTCAATTGCTCAGCATTGTAAGTAAGTATGTACGATTTGTAGGAACTGACACCCGTCATTTGTTATGGCAAGCAAAACAATAGTGAAGAGGCTGGCTAATGCAAAAGTTTTCTAGTGTACTACAGGGTACTACTGATGACTTTTAAAAGAAGTTCAGTCTGCATAAGTGAAAGTTTGACGTTATGTAGAGTGAAAAAGCACCTCAATCAATATTTTAAAGCAAAATGCGTTTAACACACTTTATACTGCACTGCCCTTTTTTTAATGCGCATATAGCCTACAGACACTGTCGTCTGCTGACGTGCCATAATTTCACTTTCAAGGCAAAGGGTCCCTCGTACCCGGGAATGTAAAATTCCACGAATTTTCCCCATAACACTGTAGGTTGAAGCTGTCCATCTACAGAACACTGCGGATGCTTTCTTTATTCTTCACATCCACAGTACGAAGAGCTGTGGCAAAATAACATTTCAAATATGTAACACCGAAAGAAGCAAGGGAGCATGATTCCTGATTAGGAAAGAAAAAGGACTCATGTTATCACTGAAACGCAACATGCATTAAACAATGGTTGAAAATTAGCTAACCAAAAAAAAAAAAAAAAAAAAACAGAGGAGAGAGCAGAGAAATACAAACGTCTAGTAGAAAACATTAAATCCGTTACTTCAACCTAAATATTGTCCTAATATAAGCTGCGGTAGATATCACGCGTGCAGTAACAGATTACCTCAAAGGAAGTATTCATAGGTGAAATGTGTATGACGGGCAGGACTCCGTCAAAAGTGTGTATATGGGATTTATTATGGTGATTCCACAACGATATGTGCAGAGGTGCATACGAAGACTGCTAGATAGCAGGTTCTGCAGCAAGCTATAAATAAATAAATAAATAAATAAATAAATAAATAAATAAATAAATAAATAAATAAATAAATAAATAAATAAATAAATAATTTTTCATACTGCAACTTTCATTTCTAGGCCATAACAGGTGGGCGTATGATTGAATGATGTATAATTTTTTACAGTTAAGACTAACGTGTCTTCGTAAGTATAAAAGTAGCCAGTATGCAGTTATATAAGCAAGTTTAATGTACATGTAAGAATAATGGTGTTAACATACTGAATATATAAATGAAAAAAAAAACAAGTAGCAATTTCCGTGCACTTGTCAAATTTTAGTACAGGATTCAGCAAATTCGAAAATGAAAAAGTACACAAAAAATCACAACAAATTTAACTTAAATGTAAGTGAAAATTGGGATAAATATAGATAAAAAACTAATTCCCTAATGATTCATTGTATCTTCTAATAACTCAGTAACATCTGTAGTAGTTATTGATGCATCTAGATTGTTCCACTCGCAAGAAACACGGGGAAGAATAAAAATTGAAAGTTATTGTTATTGCAAAAAAGAAAAAAAAAAACTCATTTAGTGTATATACGGATGTATCTGACGAGCTATACGGTATTCAGAAAAGGAAACGTACCTGAGGCATCAATCTATTTTTACTCTGTAGTATTTAGTGTAGAAATATTATACAAGCTCGTTTTACTCAATGCGCCAATATTGCCAGTCCTCTCTGTGTTAAGAGATGATGCGGTGAATCACTACGCCTATATTTTTTGTCAATGAAGCTAATTGCCTTTCTTTTGATGCTGTTGCGTTAAAACTGCATTGATACGGGGACTATTACGCACCAGCCCCAGTTTGCTGGCTTTCACGCATCTTTTCTGGGACTTTTTTGTGCGCGAAACGTTTTTTTGTCTAACTGTAAAATGGAATGCCACAAAAATTTGTTATTCCAAAAAAGCTGATGTACGAGCTGAGCCAGTACGTTCCAGTCAGCTGTGCAGCGTAGTGGTAAGGAAAGTGGCAAGGAAAGGAGATGAAGATAACGACATTGATGACGATCATTATAAAGAAGCCTATGCCATGTCATCAATAACAATGAACAACACAATGTTAGCGTTTCTCACAGACGCACATCATCTCTGGCTGAGTTCAAGCGTAGCAGTAAAAACCACCGCCACAAATAATGTTACACTCTACATATGATAAAATAACAAACCCACAGCATTCAGAAACTTCAGCCACTCTTTCAATGAGAGCCCGCTCACATCAACGTACTAAAGTCATGTACGGCGGCCATGTCGATGACCATCCCCTTTGAGTATGGCCTTCGGGATGCGTTTTGTGGTTTGAAATTTTTGTACTGAATTGTAGACATCTGCGTTTTCCTCAGCCTTTGTGAGGTTGCTGGTGAATGGGAGTGCCCGTACCATGTTGGAAGGAACGTATATGCACTTGGCGAAGATAAAAGCGACCAGGTGCTCAAGAGATAGTGATGGATGCGCCTTATTCGTGGTATTGTATGCCTTCTTATCTGCCATGTCATTTGAAGCAGGAGCAGAGCTGGGACCTGGCACACTCTTCTGATCAGCGATGCGCGCTCGCAGGACATTGAAGCCTGGTTGACTCGATTAAGCCGTTTAATTTTGCTATTTAATTCCATCAGTGCATATATGAAGATGTTAAATGTTCGGTTAAGGGTGCTAAGAGGGTCATTCGTGGGCTGCAGCTCAAATGCAGTCGAATCTGCAGTATCCCCATCACACATACCTGATAACCATAAAATGCACAATGCATAAGCCTGGCCCGTTCCTCGTGTCTATCGTGAGATGTACCCGTAGCGTATACATAGATCCCCCCCTTCATCAGTTGTGTTCGAAGTAAAAGACACAATAACGAAGGACATTGACCGGCCACCGACGCGAAGGGACAGCGTGCAAGAAATGAGAAATCCATGTAATTATATTGCGGGTTATGTTCCCATGCATGGAAGCCACAAAACTCTTCATTTCGAAATAGTTTCAAGCTGCATGTTATCATTCGCCATGATGAGCTAAACTCTGCTCACTATGTATACCTTTCGCAGAAAGCATTAACGGCCGCGTTGGTGCGTATTTTCTCTCTGAACCGCAAGCCAAAGACGAGAAGTTATAGCTCAATCGTGTTTAAATGTGCCTATACCGGAGAAAGACTGAATTCAAGACTGATTTCTGACGCAATTCATGGGGCTTAGAAAATTTCTATAAGTACAACAATGGCATGTAAAGACGCAATGTGACTTTTGTGTGACTTACCATGCTTTTTTCATTTTTTTTGTTTCATTTTATGTCTTATCAGACATTATAGTATTCCTTTAATTTCGCTCGTTCAGCCTGTCCATTTGGGTGCCACAAAGTGCCGGCTTTTTTGCATCGATCCACAGCTTGCTTTTCTTATTAGCCGCTCCTTGCCAGTGCTTTATCTCTTACTGGCGAGGCTCACTTTTGTGCGTATCAGCGTTTGATCAAAGTCTGCTTCGCCTTCCGCTGTACGCATGGATCGTTCTCTTGAATCACTCGTCGTCCCATAATTTCTTTCTTCCTACTTATTTCTCCTGCTCGCGTACGATGGCAAAGACGGAAATTTGGAAGAGAAAGTTGGCCTGCCATATATTCTTTCTATTCGCTTCCATTGTGAGGGATTCACCGAAGATTGAGGAAATAGAGCGGGCAGGAGCGGCCATATCTTATTTCATATGAAGTTTCGCAGGAGAGTGCCGAGCCACTGAGGATTGTGAAAGTGGAGACATCGCTTCCATCATTTCTAGGTATTAAGGTCCACTCTATCTCGTCCAGCGACTCATACGGCTAAAGGTCGGCCCATCCCCATCTTCATTTTACATTTCGTTCCGAGACCCTGAGTGCTTTTTCTTGGCTGCTCTCCCCTATTTTATTCCATGGGTTTCTTTTCACCCTTTTTTTTTCATATTGTGTTAACACAAAAGCGGTAATTAGCACTAGGAGGCGGTTAACTTAAGATAGAAAATGGCGAGCGCAAAATTAAGCAAGTACAAACATCAAGGTTCGAGTCAAGCCTTAGAAGTTTGAATCTATTTAAAAGCGGAAATTCATAGCTAGGGTTCTACGACAACTTCTGCAGCTGTGACAAAACAAGAAAGCCACAAAATAAAGTTAAAATTACTATGATAACATGATAGAAGACGGGACAAAAATATACATGTCACTGTATTACGAGATGGATTGGAGAAGAAACACTTTGAAAATTGAATGCAGAAATGAAAGCTGGTGTTTTCTTACTAAGCTTCTCCTGTGTTGATTTTTGTTCCTCCCTGGTAAACGAGTGGACATTATTTTTTCAAACCTTTCTTCTCGCAATGACAATGTTTAATGATATATGGATATTGCATTACTCTAATAGCACTCTTTAGTAACGTAACAATACCAACAACGACAACAACAACAACAACGGCGACGACGACGACGACGACGACAACTACTAAAGATCAGCAGACAACCAGTTAAAGTTTTATTCATTGCCATATTTCGTGGTTATATTATTTATTTATTTATTTATTTATTTATTTATTTATTTATTTATTTATTTATTTATTTATTTATTTATTTATTTATTTATTTATTTACCTCACAGGCTCCCGAAGGCGTATTGCATGAGGGAAGGATACAGGGAATTAGCAAAAAGAAAGGGGCACAATGAAATTATACCTTGTTATCGGGTAAACATGAAAGACCAAATATCTAACAGTATAAATAACGCGATAAATGAAACAATATGACTGTGTAAAATAGCAAAAAAACGGAGCACCAAGAAATCATACAAATAGATAGTGAAGAGTAGCTGGTGAAGATGAAAGAACAAGTCTCTATAACAATGTTAAATAACGCAATACAAAATGAAAAGAAAAGAAAAAGAGATTACACAACTTCAATAAAGGTAATTACTTAGGTTCACAGTAAGGTTATTTGGGATGAATTATGAAATTAATATGCATAAGCGTGCTTTGAAGGATACAGGAAGGCAGTGGCCATGCGCGTAATGCACAATCGACTGTATTTTTAAATGAGGCACATTTAAAAAGAGAACGTTGGTCAAAATCAAGTCCCTGACATCCAGTACGGCTTCTCTGAACGCCCACGGACGTAATTTCTTGGGGTGAAGATGGTAATAAATTATTGGTGACAGATTTTCTCATTTATAGAAAGAGCGTTCTTTCCTTTTAAATTCCGGCTTTATTTTATTATCCATGCACCTAGGTGTTGATTTCTGCGCGAGATTAATACATTGAATGCGGCATACTATCTGAAATAAGCGCCACACCTAGGATATTGTCTACCGTACTGTGTCATTTATATTTATATTTAAAGTTTTGGCATTATTGAACTATATAGCGCCGAAATGTTCACAAACGGGGCGTCCGAATTGTAGGTCCACTGGAGTGCGACCGGGTATTAAATTTGTTGGCTCAGGCTCAGTAGCTGAACGTCATAGCGGTTGGGCTGTGATGGCATGCGTGCACTGTAACAAAGGATGCCATAGCAATCGATGACGACATAAGTAAAATGCCTTCTCGCGTAAACAACGTGAACAGCGCGAGAAGAAATAGGGCGGCAGCAAATTAGGTTACACGAGAGCTTCCTCGCTATATCGCGCTTAGGGCACTCTGTTAATTTGTTCACAAGACGGTAGACTGGTCGTACACGACTGAGAGAATCTTACCCTTCTCAGCGAGCGCTTTCCAGTTGGAGCTCTTTTCCGATTGAAGAGCGGAGCTTCGTTTCCAGGCGCACTTCAAAACTACGACCTGTATCTTCTGCGTTACGAGTAAACTGTTCAAAGTGTTATGCTCTTGCTAAAATCTCCAAAGCGCTCAAGCAGACAGATGGGGTGATTCAATTAGGTGAGGACGTCGTGCTCTACAATATTTGCACTCAGATGGCGTGACTTTGTCCGTCCGGCGCACAGCAAACAATCTTCAATGAAAAAAAAAAGTCTGGACGAGAAGCTTTAATTCAATACTGTCCGCTCAAGACAGTTGTTTTTAGGTTGTTTCGAATTGAATTTGTTAGCATTTCTTATAATCTGTAAGTACGAGAAAACGCGGGTTTACATTTTGCCTACTTTGATAATCGCTTTTTAAATGGCGAGCAGTTAGAAATACATGGCACGACACAGTTTTCTGTGGATAAAGACAAAATGCGGATAAGGACAGGCGATAAATCGTGGAAGCGCATTTGATAGCAAAAGCAGGTGCGAGCTGCGTCAGTGGCACGTCTGTAGTTCTGAGTGCAAGGGAACTGGCCTATCTCGATATTGCAGGGATTCACGTGTGGTGACTGGCAACCTCTGCATCCGCTTGGTTGTATTTTGTTGTTATAAATATGTCACTTATGGGAAAACAATTCGGTTGAGAGTTAGCGCCCGTACTTGTCGTCCTTCCTTGTCCCCGTCACCTAAGCGCTATGGTCCCAATAAGCGTATCAAAGCAACTAGCCCAAAAGTCTGTAATCCTAGTTGTATAAATTGTTGTTATACTATAGTCAGTTCTAAAGATCACAATTTCTTTATTGACCTCTTGCACAATGCCTTTCTGGGCCTGTAAGGTATTCTTAAACAAAAAAAAAATAATCTTAGAAGTTGGACAGGAGCGAGAAAGGGAGAGAAAATGAAGTGCTGACAGGTTAACCAAGTTGCACCCGGTGTGTTACCCTATGCCGAAGGAGGGCGAAGTGGGAAAAGGAAAGGGGAAAGGAAAGGGTGGACACGTGATGCGTGCGCACTGTTTCCCGCGCATTGAAATGGAGTCGCAGAGTCAGGTCGTGTTTAAAAAGTTCAGCGGGGCTCTGGCGACTTTCTGTGCGTATCTTGGTAACAGCTTAAGAGTGCAAGAAAACACACTCACATGCACGCATTCACACACACAAGGACCGAAGAATTAAATCTTTTCGCACAAGCGCTTTGTCACATGAGCGCTTGTGTGAAAAAAGGATTGTCATTTTTCGCTTGGGTCTTTGTGTGTGTGAGTGTGCGCATGTAAGTGGGCTTTCTTGCTCTCTTCAGCTGTTACCATGATCAATTACCAGCCCATCTACAAGTTCTGTGCATATGACGTTCGAGTCCATGTTCCCGATATTGCCTTTGCCGTGAACACTCTGTCGTACATTCGGCTTAAAGCAGCATGCATGGACTGTATTTTAACATCAAAATGAAGGCAGTGGATGAGTACATGTACTATTCTTTTTAAGGACGACTGGGCTTTGTGATCGACTTTGATAGCTCGCCGAGCTTCGTGTGTGCGCCCGCATCATTTGTTACCCATTTCCTCTCCTTTCCATTTTTCTTTTCTTCCCGACGAATGCTTCCCTTATGTAGGGAAGCAAACGAGATGCAACATGGTTAACCTGCGTGTCTTTCTTTTTCTCTGTAACTGTACTTTCAGGCAATATTCACACGGTGAATAAATTCTTCTTAGGGCGAGTTGTTGTTACTTAACATGATATTTGTAGCACAAGAACTCGAAAATGAAAGACAAAATTCAGAGCAGCAGCGCTCGTCTTTCGTTTCCTCTCGTTCCCCTCGTTGTTATTTTTCATTTTCAAGTTTTTGCGCTACAAAGACCACATGGTGAACGTGGCGCTAATAAAGAGGAATAGATTTGATCTATTTTCGCCTCGGATCTGAGGCTCGCAGTCATTGTCGCAGCAGCTTAATCTTTTGACGGCGTTGTCATGATTCTCTGCACTCATGTGTGCTGTTTTGAAGAACGGCATACTTGAAAATGGTGGACACTCAGCTGTATACACTGACTGTTACGATAACGCGGCCGCTCGTTCGACTTTCTTTCTTCAAATTGATTGCGTACTTATATCGCACATACAGTAGCAACAAGTGAACTCAGGCCGAAAAAGGTCGTAAAGAGAACCCGATGGAAACCAGTCGCACTAAAGGATGGAAGAAGACAATTGCATTGTGGTTTATGCTTTCTTTTACAGTGGCACAGGAACAGATGTGGCATCCCACTGGGTATACGAAAATCATAATCACAAGCTTCTTTTACAATCTACATGGTTGGGTTGTATTCATGCTCCCTTCTATTTCATTTATCGCTTTTTCTTCTTATGCTTCCCTTTAAGATGTGAACAAATGAAAAGAAAGTTTCTTTAAATATCCCTGCCAAGGCAAGAGAAAAAAAAAAGGCATCAGAAGAGAGGCAGGACGTCCGCCTACGCGTCTACGTACAAAGGCACCTAGAACTTGCGCGTCACAATATTTATATCAGGCTCCCGCCGGCAATATCTCGAGTCTGAAGTGCGGATGGAAGCACCTATATAGGCAAAGGGCAAGATTCCTTGGCGCGTGGAACTACGAGGGTCGTAGGGTCAAACGAGGTCAAACTATGCGGTGCTCGTAAGGAAGCACAAAACTCTTAAAAATAAAACTCAAGAAATTGAAAAAAAAAAGACACAGAAAAAAGGCAGACAAGTTGGGGACGATTTTAAAAGGCGCTTTGGATGTCGTATAAAAATAAAAGTTAGTATTACTTTAGTTTGAAGTGATTAACGATTGAACGGAGAAATGGAACTGTTGCAAATTTCACGAAATGAATCCGTCAGTTTAAGAGCGCCACGGTGCAGGCCATTCTTACATAGGTGAAATGCAAAGGGTATATTCCTGTGATGTGCGTAATCACGTCGAACCCTACCCCTGACCTTCCGCATCTTGGAACAATCAGAAAAAAAAAGTCAAGACTGGCCTGTTTCCAGAAAATGACCACTCCTGAACGTGACTGCGATAGTTCTGATGCGTTTACTATTGCCATGATCGCGAGGCATTGACATGTTTATTTTTCTCCTCTGGCGGTGACCTTATCCCCCTTAAATAGTTTTTACTTGAGGAAAAAAAGAATCAAACGAGCACATAACTGCAAAGTTGTCATACAAAGAAGCCTTCTGTACTGGCTGGCTGAAGGTTATAGCAGATATTATAAACAAGAAATCTTCACCTGCGTACGTCAAAAATCATTTCGGGAACCCCAGATGGCTATTTTACATTGAACGCGTAACTGTAGGATGATAGAAAAAGCAGTTTATAGGGCTAAAGCAGAAATTAAAAAGCAAGAATAAATAAAGGAATGTAAGAAAAGAAACATTACCGGCCTTTGTCGTCACCACGACTTGGGTGTAATCATAAAGTAGCTGCATTGCATAACGGTCTGCATACATATTTACTCAACGTCGCCATCCCTGGATGCCTCAAAATGAACGTTCTCTGTGGGTCGTACAGGCATGACTGGAGAATAGAGCGGGTCTTTTCTGCGCCTTCCCCCGATCATGCATGACGTCCTTGTATTCGGCTCAACCCCCCCCCCCCCCCCCCCCCCCTCCGCCTGTTTATAACCGATAAATATATTACACAACATACTTTATGCATGAATAATATTAGTGGCAACAAGGACGAGAACATTTTCACAGTAGTAGTTTATTGTCATTGGGTCAGTTTTAATCTTCTTCACAACTATCTTTAGCACGGTGGCTTTACTGGTAGGTTCTTGCTCATGTATAGGCCTGAAACCTGGTTATGTTGGCCTAAAATTTATGCTACACACTGAAGGGGAAAAAATGTTCAAGAAATGTTAGGATGATGACAACGAATTTATGGAACAACAAAGCATGGCTTTATGGCAAACGGAAATGAGGGCCTTATTCACGCACATGCGCTCGAAACATGCAAAACGTGACCTTTTCAAATATATCGTTGTCAGGCAGAAGCAGGCGCGAATCTCGTTCACGGGCGATAGCAACACGAACACGGAAGGTTGAGCCCTTTTTCAAGCGAAGGTTGTGTTGTATGCGCGAGCTTGCGCCGGCGATGCAACGCTAAAACCCCGGCTCGCCGGCGCCGGAGCGTGAGTCAGTAGGCACGGCGCCAGCTGCGTATGCGCACGCTCACGCCACGTGCGCAGCCAATCAGAGCCGTTTCGCTTCCACCGGGGAGGGAAAGGGCAGGAAAAGGTTTCGCTCGCGCTGCGCCCGTTTCGTTTCCATTCAGTTCAGTCTCAGAAAACCGATGGGACGAGCGCGCATTGTGCGTAACCCCGAAAAACAGGCAGCTCTCGCCGAGTGCCGACGGAAGATCGCCCGGGAAAGGGCGCGTCGTCGACGGGCCGATCCTACGGTGCGAGCCGCTGAAGCTGCGGCACTCCGCCAACGCCGAGCAGATCACCTGACCTTCCTTTGGTCACGGTCAAGTTACTCACAAGAAACATAACCGTCAAACACAAGGTACATCCAGGACAAGCTTCACTTACCCTCATTTACCGGTAGGGGAAGGGCCGATGATTTGTTTTTTTTTTAAACGTGGCATCGCAAGCCACTAACCGATGACACAGAACTTTGTCTTCGTTCCAGTTCTGTAGTCGTATTCTTCACCATAACAATATCTCAGAGCAAGTTACCTCGAACAAAAGTCCTTCAACTAACCATATGAATAAAACTTTCTGCAAGTTTAGGGTATGCGTAACCATTTACTGTTACGCAATACGAAAACACTGTGCAGTAGCCAAGTGCTCTGGAGCTTCAATTCCTTTCGACGGGCAGTAGGGTATTTACGGGTGCTCCCTTTTCTCTTCACCGTCATTCAGAAGTTTCCACGCACATGTAGCTACCGGAAAAAAGCATCAAAGAATGCCCTAAGGCGGCGAATAGAGAAAATACCGAGTAAAGAAAGAAAATAAGAAAAATGCCAATAGAACTAGGGGAAGAAATCCTGGTCTTATTATAGGTGCATATCCGGAAGGAATAATAAACGTTAGGAAAAGGCGTGTAAAGAAGCAAGATCCAGTGTCTCGAAAAAAAACAAAAACAAGCTGGAGTATTATAAACAAAACTGTGTTTCAAATTGATACGGACGCCATAAAACGGCGTCTTCGGGCAGTGTTGTACCCTTCAAGAAAGATATCTCGTAGCAAATCTGACCTCAGCAACATTCCATGTCGCCCACCTATAACAGTTTGCTTTGGATGTTTTTCATCTCTTAATCTTTGTGCGTGTTCTTTATTCTTTGTCTTGTATGAACGGCCCAAGGAAATCGACCCAACACTTTAACACCCATGGCCATAATCGAAGTGAACCTTTATGCACACTTCTACATAGGTACATCTTTTTCCTCCAATATTACACTGATGATAAAGCAGTCTGACACGTACCTAGAGGCAGTGGTTAAGACCGAAGGAGAAATTGGAGCAATTTTTTTTTATAAAAGAGTGGAGGGTACCGGCGCCATCCGTTGCACATTATAAAAAAGAACTTAAACTACAGGAATGAAGATCACCAGGAAGAACGCAAACAAACTGACACAAATCGGTATATGCACCAAAACGTGAGTTCGCAATATTCGATACAGGAAAAAAATTTCACGATGGTTGTCAGAAGTTCGGCAACCAAAAAGAAAAGTTTCTTAACCTTTTGATGTAGATTTACAGACTTTCATACACGACCAAAAGTTAAAGATAAGGAGACATCCGCTACTACCAGGTTTGTGTGTGTGTGTGTGTGTGTGTGTGTGTGTGTGTGTGTGTGTGTACGTGCGTGCGCGTGTTTCAGGGCTTATCATACATTAAACGTTTGGTGCCATTTAATGATAATAAAATTTAGAGTGCTACACTGGCAAGTGACCACTTATGAAATCCTTCTAAACGCTGAATACTATAGTGAAGGTGTTCTGTTAGTGGTAGATCAATTTTAATAAGAGCACTGAAATGTGCTCAGACAGGTTATTATTTCAGGATGCCTCACAAATGCGATGCCACCGTATTTTAGGCACAAAAAAAAAAAAGGTTGGGTGCAAATGAATACCTGGGAATACGAGCTCAGTTGAAAACAAGACACTTAATTCACAGTTGTTTTACTCAATAAAGGCAATTTAATTGAATACGAACATAACCTAATGACTCAGCGTAAAAGATCTCGCAGAATATTTGAGAGCCGGCACAAACCGTAGCACTTGCTTCCCACTTCTACGCTAACGTGGGACTGACAATTTAAAACTGAACACACATTCAGGACAGAAATCAGGTTGTCTGGACACGCATCAGATTGTTTAGCCGCACAATAGTACGAGATAACAGCTACTTAGCAAGAAAATAATGTCCATTCATCCTTACATTAACAGGGGACAAGGACGATTTGAGGTGACGTCTGATGACAAACAATAAGGATATGTCGACCCCAAGAAGATGGGGAAAGAGTGCATGGTCAATAATGTTATGAGCTACGGCGGCTGAAGACGATAAGGCACAGCACAGAGGCAAGACTAATCTAGGAGAGGACAAAGCCAGTTCAGACAACAGTGGCTGTTAGCAGCACAATAACGCTCCATTTACCAGCTGTTTTAGAGGCGTCGTAGCAATTTAGATGGGCTACGATACTTTGGAGGTGCTACGACGCTAAAAGATTACCGCAATCGAACGGAACAACTGAGGCGCACCTATAGGAACGAAGGAAACACGACTATACGAGAGCGCACATGCAGAGGAGCTCACGCGTGTTTATGTGCAGTAAGCGCGGGTCACGTCGCTTCTCAGTAACCGAATTCAGAAGCTGTTTCTTTTACTTTCAGCATAAGTGAGCCAACTCACGGAGCTTTAGTGGATGCAATAAAGCTTTGGTATGGAAGACATTTCATTTTTTTCCGCCGCCTAAATACGAACTACGCTCGTCTAAACGGGCTCTCTGTGATTTCGTGCCAACTTCTCGGAATCACCGAGTCAGCGAAAAGAGAGAAAAAGCAACCAAACAAGCAAAGGCGATCGCATAGACGTTTCCGCGAATTTACAGCAAGCTAGGTTAGGGAAGGTTAGCAAGCACTGACTTCGCGCAAGCGGCCGAGGCACGTGCTCATAATTTTTGCATGAAATATGTTTACCGGAATTTGCAGTCCGGCTCGAGTAACCACGGCATGAATGTATGAAAAGAAAGTAACAGCATAACCACCAGCATATATATATATATATATAGGCTGGTAAGTTTATGATGCTTCTAAAGCAAGTAATCTTACATGGCATGTGTACCACTGAGCATTCAGGCGGATTGGTTTGTAGCACCTACGATCGTTTCAATAATGCACCGTTGGCATGGGTGTTGTGCAGGGAATAGCAATGATGGCTAGTTGTTCGTGTTATAGATGGCCTATACGCTGTCATCCTGGTGCACCTCGCCGTCAGAAATATAATTTGTTTTGATTGCACAACGACGGCGCTCCTTATTAGGCCTCGTTAGGCGCAAATAGAAACAGATGAAGATTCAGCTGGCTTCTACACAACACGTTCCGGAGTCCTGCCTTCAAATCGGGACTTATACGGATATATAAATTTTACAAGGCTCAAACAAAACATTTCCAGCACTCATACGCATACGTGCGAAGTCCATCTCAAGCACATGAATTTGGACAAGATTGGTGCACATTCGTGGCTGAAATGTAGCATGTTTTCATGTTTATGCTTGCTTGCGTTACTGTTTCAGGGCAGCCTAGTCATATTTTCTACACACCTTCTCACATTTGCGAAAGCTTGGCGATTAATAGAAAATGACAGGCACTGTTACGTTCTAGAGGAAGGATCTCAAGCACACATCCCAGGCATCGGACCGCGCATATATAGTTGTGTTACATAAGTTCCCGCGGGCCATATGGAGACGTGTTTGGAGCAAATGAAGTGGTGAATTCTGCCGCATACTAGCACACATTCACGAACATGCGCGATCGCCCGCGAATAAACTGGAATGGATGATGAGTCATGCATAAGTAGCCGAAGCACTTGAGATCAGCGGCCGAACTCACAAAGCTTGTCGCTCGTAAGTGCTCTTTTTCACTGGCTGGCTACCTTCACTAAAGATATGTCCAGCATCAAGATTGGCTGAAATTTTCTCTTACGAACAATTCTATCGTAAGACATGTTTGTGAATACGGGCTCTGATTTCACCGCCTATCGACTGTGCTTACCGCTATCGTTGTGCTTTGAGTTTTACTGATTTTTATGTGCACCAGTTTGCCCAATAAGAGTTAGATTCATGACAAAGTTCTGGCACTGTCTGGCTCCTCACCGTCACTACAACTTCAGAGTATCAATAAAATTTACCAGCCTCAATGTAGGGTGGCAAACTAGGTGCAAGCTGGTTGATCCCCTTTTCTTCCCGTTTCTCTCTGTCTCTCTCTCTTGAAAGCTCTCCGAAACACCATGCCAAGGAAATATGGTGTTTCTCACATCCACTGAAAAACACCGTTTTGATTGCGTTGGTATTGAAAGAGTGATGAGGGGCCTAGGAAATACAGCATTAGGAGGTCCCAGCAGCACAAGGACGGAAGCTGAAAAGTTGGAAGAGTAATTAGCTCCATGGATCATATCATGCTATAGGCAATCACCCGGCGCCCCAGGTTTTCCGCACGAAGAACGTTATTGACATCTACTGCGTCTGCTATGGATGCCTTGCGCGCGGAGCAGCCTTTCTCGCTGCCTTGCCTGTATACGCGCCTGGCCTTTGCTTCTCAGACGCGCAATGCCTCCTCCGGGCTCCGGATTCGAATGACGGGCAAAGGACGGAGAGAACCTTTCAGGGTTGCAGTGAGCTAGTGCTGCTGCGGTATTGTAGGCACGTGATTACGGGCGCTATTGGTGGCGGTAATCTCGGGCTTACGGTGGGGCTTGCGTGGGCTTTCGATGCCAATTTTCTCCGCGTCCAAGGCAGAGGATGATGACGGCTACTTGTTGGCTTGCCGCAGCAAGGATACCGCGTTATTAATAGATGGGACATGTGGATGTCGCCCTCATATCCACTTGCCCCGCTCGATCATCCCACTCGCATTTTTTTCCTTGCTGCGCTTCTCGTGTTTGGATGTCTGAGATTTATAAGACACGCGTAAGGAACGCGGTCGAGATTAGCCCAGGTGCATCAAGACTACGTGGGTCTTTTTGTTTGCTCATCAGAAATGGAGATGTAGTTTCGCGAACACTGACTAATTAGGCCAAAATGCGTTGAGTGCACATTTAGTGTGTATGAAAGTCGCAAAGAGCACGCAAATACTAGCGCGGCGAATAACGTTACTGGTAACGTTTCAATGCGTAACAGGACGCAACAATATGCCTGGAAACACTTCAATACAGCAAAAAGAAAATGACGAAATATTAAATGGGCCTTTTTCCCGTTGTGAAGTCCACCCGCTGCTCGAGCCGACGCATCAGGGATATCTCGTACGAGCACCAGTCGAAGTACTGAGAATTATTTCTTTATAGATCCTTAGGGCTCGATTGCACAAGTGACTCGCGAGATAGTTCGCGCGACCAAAGTTGGTCGCAAAGCGACCGGTTGCATATGTGACCGGAAATGGCAGCTTTTACCGAAAAGTGACGGTTTTGGTTGTATCGCTCCACTATTCGATCGCCAGTGTGAATTATCCCTTATATTCAGCCTTCCACCGAATTCTAAGCGAAAGCAGAGGCTTTGTAAGTTTACAGCGTCGTTTTCCGCATACCGCTGCATGTACGTGGAACATTTTGTACAGAATGCAATGCATTGCTAGTCCGCACTGCGCCTGCAGCCCCGCGCACAAGGATGCGCACCATCTTTTTGCTGGAATGGCCACGCCAAGATACTGCTAGGCGAAAGCTGAGTGCTTATTTAATGTTTTTTTTTTTATCGGGGACCATTCATCCTGAACAAGCACTTGACCAATGGCCAAGAGTGAAATTTCAAATAGCGCCTATCACTTTAAAAATCTTGAAATAAGTACTATGACATTTACGTTTGTACAACTTTGTGTCAGAGTCCACCGTTATACATGCCTCAAACTGTTTCTGAGCCCGCCGCTGCAAATTTATAACTACGGATGTGTACATATATAGAACGTAAGTTTATGGGTTGCGTAGTTATGTCTTTTTCTGCTGTGTAGTTTCGGTGACCGTCTTATCTAAAGACCTGCAATATGTGCGCGTGTTGTATTCTTTTTAGCACATGCAGTCACTTATTTACGAAACTGTGCGTGTTTGTGACAGCTCTTGTACCCCTTTATTTGCCTTCGTTTTGCTATTGGTGCTCTCATTCTTTTGCCCGCCCTGTCGACAGCAGTTGACGGCGCCATATAAAGGTGACCTGTCCTTTAAGTTTATACAATGAAAAATGAAATTTGTCAGTGCCCACCTGAGATGTGCATGATAATTGTGTTTCCGTTTACGGACTAGCATGAAACACATTGTTAGCGAAGCAACTCAGTACTAACGTCGTAGTTCGTCCAGCATCAGGCTTCAGAGATAAACGCAGCGCGTCAGTCATTATAAGAGCCGATGAATGTTGAAGTCATGACAACAAGCTCATCCTAGGTACTTAATAAGTGACGGGAAATGCGAAAGTGCGCTGCCTCGACTTGGAAGCGCCCCTAAATTGGGAAGAAGAGTTTGCGAAAGATTTACTTCCCAAGACGACGAAAACAGAGCGTATAAAGTTACTTCTACATTGCTTTGGATATGATCCTTCTTACGACACCAGCGACGCTTGTAACGCATATGAGAATAAAAAGATTCAGTGGCTATTAAAGTAGATACGAGAGAAATGCGTTAGCATGAGGCCGCTCCTCTTTGAGGTCCCGGATCCATGATTGAAACCGCGTTCACCCCATTGGCAAACTGTTGTTCAGTGGCGCACTCGGCACACGTCCTGCCTCTTTGAGGAGCAACGTTTCTACGTGCGCTTTCCTATGCGCGGGGAGCCTGTCACGGGGTAGATGTACATCCTCCTAAGACCCCTTGTACAATACATTGCACATTGCCTCCAACTTTTTTGCGAAATTCACTCGGAAGTGAATACGCAAAATATTCGTTGTAGGTAGGAAGTACGGTGCATATGTAACTGTAGAGAAGTGGTTTACTCATATTCTTGTCATCCGCTTTCGAGAAATTTGACACTAAATTCATCTGTACCCCTGTGTCGTCCTAGACGGCCGAAAGCAACCTTGATGTGTGTTTCGAAATCACTGAGACTGCGTGAAAATACCGGTCGAGGCACCAACATGGCAATGTTATACACGTAGTTCCATCGCCATCTCATCTCTTTTCGAATCAAATGCAGTTTTTACCATAGCACATATGAGGAGATAATTCTTTTCACGCACATGGAGACGCAGCTTTTGGCATCTAACCGTGGTGTCTAAGCTTTAAAAACTGTTTTTCACTTTAATAACATGACAGTAGAAAATGAAAACCAGCTTGAGGAGCGGTTATGTCCCATAGCTGTATTCCGGTCTCAGGACGATATATAGAGTAGGGCATTATATATATGTATATATGTATGTATGTATGTATGTATGTATGTATGTATGTATGTATGTATGTATGTATGTATGTATGTATGTATGTATGTATGTATGTATGTATGTATGTATGTATGTATGTATGTATAAATGAAGTAGTTATTCCTAGGATCCGATGTTGGTTACGCTCGAAAATAGTGCAGCCACTCGTAGACAGCAAAAACATTTAATTTCGACGTCAAGAGTCTCTTAAGAAAGGCCGGACCTCTGCCGAACGTGGTAAATAAATATGTTCGAGCGTAACAAACACCGGCTCCATGAAATAAGTACTTCATTACATATGTTTATATATATATATATATATATATATATATATATACCAAGTGACAGGCTCCCCGTACTTCCCGCATGTACATTGCTTCGACTTTGACACTTCCAATGATAACACATTCAATAAATAAATAAATAAATAAATAAATAAATAAATAAATAAATAAATAAATAAATAAATAAATAAATAAAGTGCAGTTTTTCTCACGTAGTTAACACGGCAGTGAGAAGGGCTTGTGTTAGTACTTGCCAAATTTATGCCACTATGAAAAAAAATAAAATCTATTCCTAAGGAACCTGACGCTTCGAGAACTTCTTCATTTCACCCGAATTTGTCAATGCTGGCTAAAATTAATAAACCAGAAAAGAAGGGTGAGGGGAGGCGGTGATGGATCCATCCGTGCTGTGCTGTGTTGAGGGTGTTCATCACTCTGAATGAGCTTCTTCCTTTATAAGCACTTAATCTTCAAATTTGACTACGAACTGCTCTAAAGTCCCCTCTTTACATTTAAAGGTGAGGTATTTAAAAGGGAAAACAAGCTGCGCGAACAATCGATTGTCTTTGAAAAGATATCTTTTCATTTCTTGTTGTTTTTTCCTATGTGCCGGCTGTGGAGCATCGCTTATATATGCAAGCTTTATTTCCTAACTAAAGATTTAGTAGCGAGTTATTGCTTTGTGCCATGTGTTTTACTGGTAAAGTGAACGAGAAGGGGAACCAAGCAGCCGAGGAAAGCACAGGGTAAAATATTTGTAGTTTTTCTAACTGAAGTGTAGAAATCATAAGCTAAAGGCTAATGATAGCGGACGAAAAAACAACTTGCCGACGGTGGTAGCCGAACCCACAACCCCCGCAATACGAGTACGTTGCACTACCAATTGTGCTGCGGCGGTGGCTGTTCCCACGTTCTTGTATGTGTAAAAGAGCTAATCTGGCGAGTGTTAGCGAGCGCCATACCATGGCCACCACTCAAGTGTGTCTAGTAGCTCTGCGTCTTCGAACATATTTGATATTAGGAATGGCTCTTATTCATGACTGGAAATGTTTGCGCTGTATAAAATAGAACCGATAGAGAGAATACAAGACCTTTGCTTATTTGCGTGCGCCTGCTTTGGTGCTTCTTTGTGTTTCTTCTTCTTTTTCTTTTTCTTCTTCTTCGTCTTCTTTTTGTTTGTGTGCAATCAGGCAACCGCAGGCAGGCGTGAATTTAACGGCTTCCTGCCTTTCTTTGCCCTTCACTTGTTGTCTCACGTACTCGGACAAAGAAACATTTTCACGGACAGACTTAAGTCAACACGAGCGTGGTTTCGTGTGCTTGCAAGAATTCGTGCTAGGGCAGGAAGAAGGGTACGCGAGAGGACAGTTGTCGAATGCCTCCCTGGGGACCAGGCGCGCTGCCCCGGGGCTGTCGGCGCAGATTCGTTTCTCCTAAGGCTCCCTTCCAAGCACCCTTGGCTCCGGCTACGAGCGATTTCGAGTGAATCACGCCACGACCGGCCAGGCATCAGAAAAAAAAAAAGCCAAACTCAGGGTCGGGTGCGTGACGCGCTTGGAGCTGAACAGTACTTTGCTTCAACGCGACACGGTAGCCCAGTGGATATGGCGCTTCGCTGCTGAGCACGTCGTCGCCTGTTCGATCCCGGCTGCGTCGGCCGCATTCCGACGGGGGCAGAATGCGAAAAACGCTCGTGTACCGTGTATTAGGTTCACGTTAAAGAACCCCAGGAGATGGTCAACATTAATCCGCAGTCTCCATTACGGGGTGCCTCATAACCAGATCGCGGTATTGCGTGCAAGACCTCAGAATCTAATTAAAATTTCAATAACTTGTGAGGTTAGTTTGAGCTCGTGGCTAATCGCTATAAGAAATTGAGAAACACTTCCGACACTTGCAATCACACCATCTAGCAAAGAGAATGATAGCGAGAAAGCAGGGCGAGGAAAGGCAGATTGGTCAACCAGAGTAGCGTACAATTTATTGGACACACAGGCTGTGAACGAAAGGTCAACAGAAATATGAAACAAGGGATAGCGAGAGTTAGCACTGCGGGCATGCGGGAGCATGTCGGGAGGCCTATAAACAATCGGATCACTCAATTAGATACATTTCAAGAACTGTACTAGGGCACGAAAGGACTTTAACAGTGGTTACCATCCTTTGCAAGAGAAGGGAAGCGTAGTAGAGGACGGCATAAAACTAGGTGGGGCGATGAAGTTAGGTAATTTGCATGCGCAAGTTGGAATCAGCTAGCGCAAGACAGGGGTAATTGGAGATCGCAGGGAGAGGACTTTGCCCTGCAGTGGACGTAAATATAGGCTGATGATGATGGTGATCATCATCATCATCATCATCTATTGGGAACTTCTGCTTATTTTCAGCACAGTCTGTCGGCATGTCTGTCCGTGTCTAACCTCTTTCATGGCAACTTCGGCCATGAAACTTGGGTCACGATCTGATGGGATCTGTGCGATCTGTGCTGAGGAAACCGGGTTCGAAGCCAACCGTCGGACCAACCTGGGGCCACTTGGTGTGCAACACTGGATTATCCGATGAAGAACGTGAACAAGTAGTTATGCGAATACAGTTGTGGGGGCGCACGCTCCACTCTCACAGCGAAGATTCCTTTATTCCACGTATACCACTGGGTATGTACCGCTCTTCAATGCAAAAAAAAAAAAATGTCATTCAGAAATTTTCTGGTTTTGTGGCGGGCTCTAAACTGTATCTCATATATTTAGACACGCGCCACGCGCGGACTTGGTAGCGTCGCCGCTAGATAGCCCAGCCTGCCCAGAAGGAAGTACGAGGAAGAACCCCAGCTGCTGTACGCGCCTCGTACAAGACGCCTTTCGGCGGTGGCAATACGATGTCTCGCTACATTGCTTCAGTGCTAATCAGTCATCCTCAGATGGTTTCTGACGGTGTTCTAGCGCCAGGGATGGATGTGCTCACGGTCAGAGTTTCTGCGACTCAGAAAATAATCTCGAGTCCAGCCGGTTTAAAGTTGTTCGGGGAGAGCCGCGCTGGACGTCGTACCGAGGGTAAATACACAGCATGTGAAAATAGCTGAATCTGATTAGACGTGTCACAAAAAGGGAAACATTGGGGACACAAACCTAGAAAAAACTATTATTTGGCCTTTCGGAACCCATAAGGGTGCCTTGTTCCCAATGTCTTAGTCAGTTCATGTGAGTAGCGCGTTACGTAGTGAGCGGAGATAAACTTGGGGCATGCTGCCACCCGTGCGGTCGATAGTGTTAGGTTTCGCCTGTATTAGTAATGGTTCCAGCAGAAGCCTTCTCTGCGACGTTCTTTTCTTTGGCGGTAATTGACACGTTGTCCCAGGGGATGGCGTGATTGCACTTGTGCACGTGCTCCACTAGGGCATGGGAAATATGAAGATCCTTTTGGAACTCCGTGTATGCTCTTGAAGTCTAGTGCGAAATTCTCGGTTTCGCCAAGGTAAGCTGAAGAAATTGTGTCTGGAGCAGAGTTTATGGTTACAATGCTTTATGTACCATGAAATGTCTGTTGCAATTCTAGCTATCTAGTGTGTGTGTGTGTGTGTGTGTGTGTGTGTGTGTGTGTGTGTGTGTGTGTGTGTGTGTGTGTGTGTGTGTGTGTGTGTGTGTGTGTGTGTGTGTGTGTGTGTGTGTGTGTGTGTGTGTGTGTGTGTGTGTGTGTGTGTGTGTGTGTGTGTGTGTGTGTGTGTGTGTGTGTGTGTGTGTGTGTGTGTGTGTGTGTGTGTGTGTGTGTGTGTGTGTGTGTGTGTGTGTGTGTGTGTGTGTGTGTGTGTGTGTGTGTGTGTGTGTGTGTGTGTGTGTGTGTGTGTGTGTGTGTGTGTGTGTGTGTGTGTGTGTGTGTGTGTGTGTGTGTGTGTGTGTGTGTGTGTGTGTGTGTGTGTGTGTGTGTGCGCGCGTGCGCGCGTGCGCGCGCGCGTGTGTGTGCGGTGCTCTGCGGACATTGGAGCATGCGTGGCCAAGCCTTCATAAGTCGGCGGTACCTACGGTGCGGTTTTTGACAAGTTTGCGGAAAGACTTTCCTCGAGTTTACTTCTAATGTTGCATGCTTGTTCGTGTTATGAAAGTTGAATTAATAAATAACACCTCGTTCCTACGTCAATGGTTTCCGCTTGCGCCTGTTCGTAGTAAGGACCACTCACGACCGCAACCATGAAGCCAAGTCGATTCGCAGTAAAGCCTCTACTGACATGTTCCTGTATGGCCACTTTAGAGCAAGAAAAATCCATTATGACCTATATTCGAACGTATCACGGCTGTTGCGTTGCTTCATTTCTTGCCGATATACAGCTTTCACAACAAGGAATTAATAAGGGTTACATATTAATGTAACAACCGGTCACAACCTTCCGTGTTAGCTGAAGAAATGATGGGCTGCTAAATAGAGACGCGGCCAACGTATAGAGTGTAGAAGACACCCACTGCTTGCGCAGAAGATAAAGAAGGGGTAGTTGTATGAGCTCGGATCAGTCTGAGCGCTTCGCTCAACACAGAAACTATCGCGCTCGGCATGAGATATGAGGTGCAAGACAGCACGCGAGCGCTTCCAGCCAGCATCGCAGTCCTAAATAATAAGATCATCTTGCTGTTCTCTCATCGCGTGACGCCATTTGGTCCTGTCATTAATTACTAGTTATTTCCTGCTCTTTTGCTATCTGAGCGTAGCAAAGTGGCAGAATGGTGGAGCACACTGTTCTTTTTTCTTTGAGCGCCGCCAGGGTTCACCACTGCTAGTAGCTCGAGGATAGACGGTGTCCAAAACATGGCGCCCATGATGTGTTTCGGCTCTAGCAGTCAGTCAGCATGCCGTCAGGCGCATGCAGTCAGCAAAAGCACCGCCTTCGTGACAATAGTTTCGGTTACTCTGACGGAAGCGTCGGTGGGGCGTGGATTTGGACACCATATTGTTAGAGGAAAGACAAAGTTAGACGCTGATTGTCACTACATGCCATGAAATACACAAATGCCGAAACATTGCTCAAGCGTCTGGTTTGTTAGCGCGAGGGCCAACTATTTATACCCACATTAAGCTGGCATCATATATGAGAACAGAAAAAATGCACTCGATAAAATATAGACGTAATTAGCAAACCTCCGGAAAGCTCTTGCTCATGAAGAATGAAAAGTCATTCCATGCACGTGATAGCACGGACTTGCGTTGTCTCGGCATCGTAGAATTCTTCAGGACAATCTCGAGTGCTTCACGAATTTTTGCATTTCTCCTCGAAGTTGCAACAGAAGCCTCTGTATGCATGTCGCAACAGCGAGGCAAGCACACACGCCAACATAGACCGCGAGTTTCAGGCGAGAACACGTGTTATTTCCGAAACACAGGAAGTCAATAACGCACTTTCCTTTCATAGCTTCGAAGCATTCACTGTTCATTTTCGCCGGAAAAAGAGCAATCTTTTAATAATGATGCTCGTGTGAGATATTTCACCATGTTTGCTTCGCGGGTAGCGTTTGAACGTTCCTGCGTTTCACGGTGCGTTTGAAGAAAAGACTGACGATTCAATCTTTAGCAATAGCAAATAAGTAAATAAACATGGCTAATGCCAGATGTAATATTAATATAGCATCAACGCACTTAACAAAAAAGTTGTCGCAGTTTCACCTGAAAGGCGAAGCATCAATTGCGATAGCAAATTTGTAGAGAGCTATACGGAGTAGTGATATTAGCTTTATCAGCTATATAAACTTGGACATGCAGCAGCACCGGCAACACGCGGAACTGTTGTCGACGCCGTCGGCGTTTTGCCCGCGTTCGCTCAAAATGCATGCGGCGTTGGTGACTGTTGCCTACAGTGTACTAGAATAGGGCAACTCTTCTAGTACACTGTACTGTTGCCGGAGCCTCTGATATAAATAGGCACTTGGTGCCGCAGCTAAACGTCGCCTCCCTTCTCTCCCCCTCCTGCCCCTCTCCCACGGCCTCTCGCGCGTCGGAAGAAGGCGCGTTTTCTCTACATATATGGTGATTGTAAAGGAGGAAAGAGACGCCTACTTCTGCAGCCCTTAAAGGGACACTAAAGAGAAACCGGAAGTTGAGCTTAAATGGTAGATTATCCTTTCACGATCACAGCCATAGCATTCTTACTGCAAACAGATGTTTAATACGCGAGAAAATAGCGAAGAACTCAAGGATAGGTGCTGACGCCCCTTCGAATTTCCCGCACTACACGTTCTGACGTCGGAGATTACAAATGCAGGCCGGTCGCGATTGGTCGAGAGCGATTTATCGCTGTTAATAAAACGCAAAATGAAATACACCTTAAACGTACATAAACAGCATTTGCCAACTTTTTAAACCGTTTCAAGCGAGGAAGTACAAGTTTAGCACAAAATTAAATAAATAAGAAAAAATGGCATGGCGATACATCCGGTCGTGATAGTTTCGTAGTTGCGTTTTTGGTCATTGCATCGTCGCGCGCGCCTGTTCCGCTCTACGGTGTTTGGTTGCGTGTTGCGTGGCGCAAAAAACGTTGACTTCGCGGGAAACGGCCAGAAAATGCCTCGTGTGTGTAGTTTTGAGGGCTGTATAAATGGCCCAAGGTGCTTGCTCAGGGGCAGCGGCAGTGTTGACTCGATTGAGTCCTTTCATGTGGCGTCGCGCGGTGAACCCCGGCTGCCCGGCGTTCGCAATGGCTCAGTGCTCTGCCGATGATAAATCGGCAAAAGAGCCAGAGAAACCGATGGTGTGCTCTCTGCATTTCTCGCCCTCGGATTATGTGTATAATCCTGCCCTCAAAAAGTATCTTGGCGTGCCCCAGAGGCCAGTCCTTTCTCGAGCAGCTGTTCCCTCAATGCGGCCTTCATCAAACCCCCTTCCGGTGCCCCTGCAGCAGCAAACTGGCGGCTCGGTGAGTGCTGAATGTCATTAAATAAAGCCACGAAATAACCATACTGAGTACGTGCGCAACTTTCTACGCTTGTTCTGTCGGGAACATCGTCGCCTGGCGGACCGGACGCTTCGCCTTCCGTCGACGAAAACGAAGCTCTCCGCCGGCGGCTCACCGCCATCGCACGCGGAAACACCTACCGCTCGAGCACGGAGGATCATTTCGCGCTTCGTTTCACTGAATATCGCTGAAATGCAGTCCTGCGTCCCTGGCGAGCTCTTCGTTGCAAAGTTCAGCTGCAGCAACGGTATCCATCGCGGCGAACGCAAACGCAGCGACCATGCATGCAGCCATGATGCATCCAGTGCCTCGGCCGTTTACGCAAGCGGTGACGTATCATGGCGCATTCTGATTCGCCGAGAGCAATGAAATCTGTGACGACACTGCTTCAGCGCCAAATCTGGGGTGAGAGAAATTGAGGAAGAGATATTTGGTCTTTGTTTACGAATTTCTCTGCTAATAACTCATATTTTTCACCCAACAAAAACTGCATGCATTCCTGAAGGTCCCTCTTTTATTCCAGCTGAACTTCCTGTTTCTCTTTAGTGTCCCTTTAAGGGAGCACGGCGCAGAACGCGCGTTTGTTCTCCGCCGTGCGTTCACTCCCCGTGAAAGCGCGCGCCCCACGCGCCCTTTCACTCGCACATACAGCGTTCGGCGCGCGGCGACGATTTCAACTCTGTTGACGTCATACGGAACCTCATGGCGACGGCGACGACGACGGCGACGCTGACGGCAGAAATCTGCTTTTGAGTGTCCATATAATTGCTATCGCAATAAAATGTGCTAGAACCAGGAGCAGCACCATAAAAACAGTAAGACAAAATCTGTGCGGCCACTATCGCCTAGCTTATTCGATCTCGCTGCTGGTTTACGAACGCCTAATGCACCATTGAGCGAAGCATTGACGAGCGAGTACTGCAGATCGTTATTGTTTCGCTTGACCAAACAAAGCGAGGTGCCTTTCTCAAACAAGGCAAATCCCTCGCACGATCGGCGACGAAGGGAGGACTAGAACCGAAAGCGTGTATGGGTCGGCGGCGATTACCACAAGAACAGCTGCTTGCTTTAGAAGAAGAAAACAGGATGGATGGATGGATGGAAAAAAATTATTGAGGTTCATTGGGTCGTGCTAGTTTCCTAGCGCGAAGCGGGCGCTCCCTCGTTGAGACCGAAAGGCCTAGCCTTTCGCCCACATCACAGGCCCGTTGGACTGCCCATAGCTGTTCATCTAATGTGAGACTGCGTAGAGCTGCGTCCCACCGCTCCTCAGTGCTGTCCTTGTCGCTGCACGCGGAACAACACCAGAGAATATGACTCAGATCTATGGTGTCGTTACATTTATCACATGTTGTAGTAGTAGAGAACTCCGGATAGATCTTGTTGATTAATAGCGGGTAAGGATAGGTTCTTGCTTGTAAGAGCCTTAGCGTAATGGCATCAGCTCTATTTAGTTTACAGTGCGGAGGGGGAAAGATCCTGCGTCCTAGGTAGAAGTGCTTGGTTAGCTCGTTGTACGTGAGGAGGTGGTCCCTCAGCATTTTCTTGCCTTGTGGCTGCATGGTTGGCAAGGCCTCGTGCAACATTGTGGCAGATTCGTTGAGGTTCACGGGAGCACCGTTGATTGCTCCCATATGAGCAGGAAACCAGATGATCGTGTGTGGCTTGACTACCTTTCCATCGAGAATTGCCAGGGCCTGTCTAGACATGACTCCTTCGGCAAATGCTCGGACGGCTGCCCTAGAATCGCTGTGGATCCTGGCTCTGTTTGGGTCTAAAAGTGCCAATGCGATGGTTACTTGTTCTGCAATTTCTGGTTGTGTGGTGTACGTGGAAGCTGAGTTGACGACTTCACCCTTGCCGTTCAGAAGGACCGCTGTGAAGGCTCGTCTATTGGACATGAAAGCCGCGTCGACGAACTAGCATTCTTCAGCCTAATTTTTAGCTCTCTCTACCACGGCTTTGTCTACCTTGATTACCTTCCTCAACAATACATTGTGTTTGTCTCTTTCGGATCTCTGCCACTCGTGCATGGATGCTACGTAGGCGAAGTCTGACTACGTTGTCTTGTCCAAGCCCATGTAGGCGGCTTAGTAACTCTTTTAATGAGCCTGATTGCGTTGTCCACTTTATTGGCGATACGTAGAATCGTTTGATTATTGGACCGATTGGCTTCTATCACCAAGCCCGGGACCCGGATGGAGTCCGCCCTTGGAATGATGCTTCCGCTCCTTGTATAGAGCGTTATATCGTTCTCCCCAGGAGGAATCCATCTCCTGGGTTTGCGGCCTCTTCTCTTAAGTCTGTGTAGTAGTAGTTCCGATTTGTTGGGTGAGCATCGGAGTCCTGTTGGGATGAGGTACTCTTCAGTGACGTTTACGTCTTCTTGTAATCTTTGTTGTATTTCTCCGTCGCTGCCTCCAATACACCATATTGTGACGTCATCCGCGTGAATGGTGCATTATATGTCTTCGATGTCTTCGAGGCTTCTAGCGAGACCTACCATGGAGATATTAAAGAGAGTGGGCGAGATGACCGCTCCTTCGGGTGCGCCTTGGTTGCCTAGCTTCATTGTATCTGATGTTAGGTCCACAGCCTTGAGCGTGGCCATCTTTTCACCGAGACAGGCTTCGACGTATTGATGAAAGTGACTACCCAGACCGATGTTCAAAATGGTTTCGAGTGTAAACGTATGGAGTATATTATCAAAGGCTTTCTCCTTGTCTAGCCCGAGTATTGCTCCCGTGTCCCTAGTCTTGTGGCTGATTATTTGGTTCATGAGTAGGAGCATGGCATCTTGCGTTGATAGACCAGGGGCGCTATTCTGTAAGAGTCTACCTAGTGGACTGTCCATTTCGGCGGGCGTTGATTCGCTGCTGCTTGATATGCAGAAAGGTGCCAGCCATTCTCCTTCCTGCACGTCAAGCAGCAGCGAATCAACGGCCGCCGAAATGGACAGTCCACTAGGTAGACTCTTACAGAATACCGCCCCAAGTCTGAAGACGATCATCATGTGAGGGTAAACCTCATGCTCTTCCATGTTCCGAGATAATCGATTCAGTATTGCACGTTCAGAAACCTTTTCCACGCACGTTGTGAGTGAGATCAGTAGTAGATTCTCGAGGCCAGGGGGCTTGCCCGGTTTTGGAATTAAAATGGTGTTGGCGGTCTTCCATTCGCCAGGAACGTCACCGCTCTTCCAGATCTCATTAATAAGTTGTGCCAAGCACTCTGTGGAGTCGTCATCCAAATTGCGGAGCATCTTGTTTGTTATCCTGTAGTGACCGGGGGCAAATTTTCCATTAAGGTCGTGTAAAACCGCCCTGAGCTCTCCTACTGTGAAGTCGGCATCTGAAGTTGGGTTGCGTGTTCCCGTATATTCCAATCGAGGAGGTGGCTGCTGCGTGTCCTCGACGGATAGGTACCTATTCACTAGCTACTAGCTATGCAATAACTTCTGGCTTGGATGAGTCATTCTGTGCCACGTGTAAGATTTTGCTTAACGTGTTGCATTGATTTCATTCAGTGCTGGTTTCGTCTAGTAGGTGCTTCAGTAGATTCCAGGTTCCTCCTTTTCTCATTCGACCATATATAGAGTTGCAAACCGCATCCCACTGTTGCTTAGAGGGAGTTTTGTAGAGCTCCTCTGTCGCTCGATTGGTTTCGGCAATTTTCTTACTCAGCCTACGGTTAAGTTTCTGACCCTTTCATCGGTTGAGTAGGGATTGTTTAGCTTCTATGAGCTGCGCCAATCAGATGTCCATCTTGTCGATCGGAGGATCCGTTAGCACCTCTTTAGTTGCGGGGCCAACGTCATCCCTTAGTTGTGTGGTACATTGTTCCAAGCTTAGGTTGACTTCTCCAATCACCCATTTCTTTCTTATTTTACGGATTTCGTCCCAGTCTACGACCAGAAATTTGCGTAGTCTCTTCTGCATAATTCGTAAGTTGATCGTTATTATATTATGATAGCTACCCAAGCCTTGGTTCAAGGTAGCCCAGGTGGGTTCCGTAGTGTTGCGAACAAACGTGAGGTGGGGAGTCGTGTCTCTACATGTCGATGTGCCGCATCTAGTTGGGAATGCTGGGTCCGCGATGAGCGTTAATTCTAGGTCTGTCGCTTCGCGCCATAGACTCTCCCCTTTGTTCGTATTATAGGGGTAACCCCATGCGTGGTAGGGGGTGGTAAAGACTCTGGCAACGATTAACGGCGATTCTCGAGCTAATTTGACTGCTTTGGTAAGTAGGGACTTGAATCTCTGCTTCAGATCTTTGGGGCTGCTGTAGACATTGAGAATAAAGATGTTGTTTTGATTGCCAAGTGAAGAGTTTGGAATGATTTCTGTCATGATGTATTCAATCTTGTTACCAGTCATCTTTAGATCGTGCCTGATGTGCGTAGCCCTGTTACTAACTAGGGTTGCGATACCTCTCCCAAACAGGGATTATATTCTTTACAATAGATGAAATTCTACAGTGGTGTCTTATACGGTGTCTTATATAACATACGTTTCATTGTAGTTTGGTGCCATTCCGATGGCAAAGTGTCAGAAGAGGGGAAATATTAGCTTCACTATGGGGAGTCGTCTTTGAAATAGGGAGGCTGCACGTGTTCCTCTCTACCCAGAGAAGATAAATAACACGCGAAAGGAAAGAAAGGAGTTAGTCACAAACTCACAAGGAGCGCGAAGGACTCTTCGATCAGGCCACAAACACAATAATTCGATCAGGGCGCTGCGCGATCGTCGTGTAAATGGGCATTCCATTACAGCCGCATGCTGCACAGTAAGTGCTCTGGTACAAATCGGCCAAAGTGGATCAAGACGGGGCAGACACGTACAAAGTTGTGCAAGCCGAGTGTGGAGTGGGGCTGAAGCGGTTTTGATTTCTCTTGTGAAAAAGCTAAAAAAAAAAGCCAAGTGTAGGGCAATTCGGATACATGGGGGAAAAGGGTTGTTATGACTGTTATGGTAACAAAGGAGAAGGAATCTTTTTTTGTTTTGTTTTGTCAGCGTCTTTTGAAAAGTCTGATGATTTGCATGAGAGACTTTTCACAGTGGTCATCATCTGATCGGCCCGTTGAGTCAGCTGATGCCAGCACTCGAGAGAGGTGGGCCGGAAGTAAGGAAGTTGACCGCGCAACATTCTCATGCGCGAAAGCCTGGATACAAACACCAGGTATACCGTCTTTAGAATTCACGAGCGTTCAGTGAAGCAAGTGGTGGTGTGTCAAATATATGTATAAAAATAGTGATAATTTTAAGGCGTGCTAACGTGTCCTCTCACTTGCCTTGCACCTATTGAAAATATACTTCGATAATGGGGATCAATTGGAGACCTCAGCGTACGCGCTTTTTAATGTTGCATAGTGTCAGAGCATAAAACGATGAAATATGTGTTTGGTCGAACCAGACACTAACTTTGAGATGAGAAAAGGTATATTACGACATCCCCAAAAACAAACACGTGACTTACAGAGACAAATTGTAAAGCAGGGATGCTAGTACAGCCCCTGTCTACCCCCATGTCTAAATATTTCACAAATATGATCTGAATCAGTCTTTATTTGCTTCTACTAACTGCATTAATGGCGTCGAAAGCATGAAAATCACATCGATAACCTAAATTTATAATATTTGAATTTGGCTCCATAATTTTCAATATATAACAAGGAAGTTTGAGAGTAAGTTAAGAACCACACAAGGAACGATGGAGGAAAAAGCTGTTGTAACGTTAAAGGACTGTAAGATGCCAGTTGTAATTACAGATCAAAACAGGGGAGGTTGTTATGCAATTCAATCCAACAGAAAAGAATGGACGCATGGAAGCATAACGGATCACCACAGAATACAGCGCACTATACAAAAAGTATCCAGATTTCTCATCCTTGTTGTTCGATGTATTCTTCGGTGTTACATCCCGCTACATAGCAACCCTCCTAGCTTTCAATCCTGCTCGACAAAAGAAGTGTACTTGGGCAGAGAATTATGGAATGCTGAGAAAAAAAAACCGGTGGTCTGTTAGAGTAATAGTATGGGTACCAAAGGAGGGGCAACTCAATCGATAATGTAGAGCGAGCTGATTAAGGAATTTGCATCACGCCAAAGAACCGGCTGACGCGAGACAACTGCAATAAGCTGCAATTCACACGGGGAAGCCTTTCTTCTGCAGGGAGAATAAGTAGAATTGGCGCGCGACTGCTCGCTCGAGGCACTTTGCGTGTATTGGCGGGCTTCTTTCACGCTCGGAAAAAACACTTTTATGTAGCACGTATTGAGCAACCGAAAGCTGTATCGGGAGTTTCTCATGTTGCTCTTCAGTTTTCTCATGGACATTTTCAAAATAAGGGCAGTACTTCTCGAGTTAGATAAATAATTACAATTAGCTAATTAGGCCTCAGTAATTAAATCTTATTACTGGCGGCTACTTCACTGCACTGGAAACAATGCGCACTAGGTTTGCTTCGCGTAACAATGTTCCTCTTTTTTTAAAAAATCGTGCTGCCTGATAGCTGGGATGCGCCAAAGCGCTTCGCGTATACGGTGCATTAAAACACTAGAATAGGAAAAACGGCCTGCGAATAAATAAATTTTTGTCAAAATGCCGTGTAAAGCTTAGTAAATGGCAACATTGCTGACAAATAGGCAATGTACAGATTTGAGGGATTATCTATTCAAATATTTGGCTTTACGATGAGTGATTATTCGAGTATTCATCTCGATTTTGATCCTTTCTGAATTTAGAATCGTGCAAAGAAGGCCGCCCGTTAATATAGGAGGAAATGGGCGGTGGCGCTTTGTTATATATTTATTTCATGACCCCCAGCAATCAGAGTGCAGCAGAACCAGTCCGCTAAGTTGTCTTCATTAAGAAAAGTATTTAAAAAACGCGCCAACCCGCTAGCACCCATAACAGCAGGCTCTATAGAATATGGTAGTCTTTTTATTGCCCTGCCTACATCAAAATTCATCAGATTCCCTTCGTCTCCGACCAACGAACAGCGTTTTCAACATGCTCAACTTGAGAGATAAGGACACGCCAGTTTCATCGACCTCTATACGGTCAGCCGCTCGCCTGCATTATAAGAATAAAGATGCAAAACTAAACTGATCCCTTGGGCAAAACACTGAGAGAGTGGCGAAGCTCAAGAGATAGTGAAAGGCAACGAAATAGTAAAGAGGGAGTGGGGGTTCGGGTATCCGATAAAACCGGTTGTGAAGTGGTCGCTGTATCGATCTTCGGTTCATCGTTATTCGTCTTGACGTTTCTTTGAAAGGCGGACAAACAAAGCCCGCTTGCGAGAGGCGACGCACCATGCAAACACCGGAGCCATCGCTAGCGCTAAAGTGATGAACGCTGACACCCCGTGCACATCGAAAGAAAACTAGAAGTAGATAACAAGAGAAAAAATGCACCGGTAAGCTACGCAAGAACATTAGAGACTTGCTTGAGCAGGCGCATCGATCAGTGTCTGTGTGCCATGCTTAGAAACAGATTTAATGAAAATGGATGTTTACCGGACTGCGCCAGTGCTGCCAAGGTGAACCCAGCGCTCAGGAGCAAAGCGGAAGACAAGTGAAACGACGCCGTGCCACGTTACGGGGCGTTGCGGATAGCGAGAAGAGCAAATGGACCTAGGCCGACGTAACACTAATGGATTTACTGTATCTTGGAGCGAGAGAGTCAAAGGAGAGCATATGATCAATTTTCTTAACAATGTGCTCCGAGACGTCAAGTTCTTCTCCTGCATCAAACCGCTTTAGTGGTTTCATAAAGGGAAATAAACTCGCTATAACTTCCACGATAGGATAAATTTAGTCATATTGTGCCGAAGGCGAGATCTAGGTGAAGGATATTTTTACAGAATAATTTGAAAGAAAGGTTGGGCAAGAGGAGATCGCTGACCGGCCACACGTGCAAGCGTCTCTATCGTCGTCTTCGTCGCTCTGCCAAGCATCGCGTTCTTTCTTGTGCGGATCGCACCATAACATCACCCTCCGGTGTCGGAAGCGCCATCCTGGCGCTTGGTAGGAAGACCAGGAGCTAGCAGAGCTATATGGCTTCAGCCGGGAAACATGAACAACGTCAATTAGTAGCGAGGAGGTCGAAGCAGCAGGGCCCAGGGGTACTGTTTCGTAATTGACGTCCCCGAATTGACGCAGCACCTTGTAGGGCCCGGTGTAACGGGAGAAACGTTTCTTTTGTTGGCCAACGCGGCGACATGGCGACCACAGAGGGACCAGAGAGCCTGGCGAGTAGTGCAGGCTTCTGTGTCGGCTGTCGTAACGGGGTCCTTTGGATGCTTGCGAAGCAAGTTGACGATCTGCACGGGCTCAAGCAATAACATCACTGGCGCAGCTAGGGTGCAGCTGAAGGAAGGAGAGTCTCGAATGACACTGCAGCATGTCGGCCAAACAGTACATAAAACGGTGAATAGCCAGTGGTGTCTTGCCGCGACGAATTGTACGCAACGGTAACAAATGGAAACGTGCTGTCTCAGTTGCGGTAATCAGGTGAAACGTACATGACCAGCACCTCAGTTAGCGTTCGGTTCAGGCGCTCGGTCAATCCATTCGTCTATGGATGATAAGCGGCAGTGAGCTTGTGTTCAGTGGAGCAAGCACGAAGGATGTCATCTACCACTCTGAAGAAGAAGCCCATCCCGCGATCGGTGAGGAGCTGCCGAAGGGTACCATGGTGGAGAATTACGTCATGGAGGAGAAAGTCAGCGTCGTCTGTAGAACACCTTGTCGGTAGTGCCCTGGGGATTGCGAAGCGCGTGGCGTAGTCCGTCGCCATCGCGATCCATTTATTTCTGAAGGTAGATGTAGGAAACGAGCCTAGAAGGTCAAGGCCATCGCGGAAAAATATCAATAGGTTGTAGCTGACTGGCAGGCATCGCTGAAGGGTGCTTGCGGCGTTGGCACCGTTCACAAGCAGTGACGTAGCGGAGCCCAGAACGGTACATCCCAGGCCAGGAAAACTGACGCCGGATGCTGTCGTACTTACACGAGATACCTAGGGGACCGGCAGTCGGTACGTTGTGAAGCTGGTGAAGAACACCGACACATAGACGGCGAAGTAGGACAAACAGAAGCTCTGGGCCATCTGAAGTGAAATTACGACGATTCACAATGTTGTCATGTAGCTCAAACAGGCGCAGAAGGGTCTGGTGATGGAGACGTTAGACGGTCGATGACGAGCCGTAAAGACGCGTCCCATCGCTGTTCGGTGGGGATATCATCCAAAGCAAGGATGGAGAGTACGCAGGCGTCTGAGTCAGGGCTAATGTGGGAAGCCCCGACCGGATGACGCGACAAGCAATCTCCGTCTTGGGGCAGTCGTCCAGACTTATAGAGGACAACGAACGAGTATTCTTGGAGCCGTAGTGACCAGCGACCGAGACGTCCAGACGGATCCTTGAGCGACGAGAGCCGGCAAAGGGCATGGTTTTCTGTGACGACATAAAAGTTCGGCCGAACAAGTTATTATATATATAAGGCATAAATTTGGTGACAACCCATGCTGAGAGGGAAGCCTGAAAACCCAGGCACTCGCGTTCAGTTATGGAAAAGTTCCGTTCCGATGATGAAAGATGGCGACTGGCGTAGGCGATTACTCGTTCGTTGTCGTGCTATGTCTGGCCAAGGACAACCCCAATTTCATGGACACTGGCATCAGTGCGAAGTTCTGTAGGCGATGAGGGGTCGAAATGTGCTTTCCCCACATTTGTTATCTTTTTATTGCGATAGCAATTATATGGACACTTCAAGCGGATTTCTACCGTCGGCGTCGCCGTCGACGCCGTGAGGTACCGTATGAAGTACACGGGCGATAACATCGTCGCCGCGCGCCGTGAGTGAAAGCGCGCGGGGGACGCGCACTTTCACGGAGAGCTAACGCACGGCGGAGAGCAAACGCGACTTCCTCCGTCGCGCGAAAGGCCGTGTGGGTATGAGAGGGAGGGAGGGGGAGGGAGGGGAGGGGGCGATGCTGTGCTGCGGCACTAAATGCGCCTCTTGCAACCGGGCGCAAGGGGAACTGGCGATGCAATCTCCCACGCGAAAGGAGGAAAGCGGGAAGGCAGCGCGAGAGGAAGGGGGGGGGGGCGACTTCTACTCTTCTAACAACTGCGTACTTTGCGCCGGTGCGGGCTGTCACGCGCACCGTATCTTGAATGTGATCTCCAGACGGCTCTGACGTTTGTATGCGCTGTGCTTTCACCGATCAGTTTCCGTTGAAGCGATAGACCCCACGAACACGGTAGCACGAACCTTCGCTCGCTGCGGCGGCCGCGCTCGTTCGCGCCAGCGTTTTGACAGTGGTTGTCTGCGATCATAGTGTATGATCTATTCATGTTTGCTTGCGCGCGCTGACACCACGCTTGTTAAATCAGTTAGTAAGCGAATGTGTCCAAGTTTATGTAGCCGATAAAACTACTATCGCTACTCCGCATAGCTCTCTACTAATTTGCGATCGCAATTGATGCTTCGCCCTTCGGACAAAACTGCGCTATTTTTTTTCGTTGTTGCTCTAGTAGGGCGTGACTCTTCGGACGTAGTTAAACTGATGATGCTGTTTTACGGATAATAGCAGCCAAATATTTGCTAACAGTTGAAGTCGTAGACTAGTACTCCAAGCAGTTTAAAGGGTCTCCATTATGAAGCACAAAGCCGCCGTAAGTGGTAAAATAGCCCAGAGGTAGGTCGGGATTGGCATTGCCTAAGTGAAAATCTGGAAAGAGGAGGTTGTAGCGGCATCAGCATTGGCGTAGCAGCATACGTTCCCATCCTCACGAGTGCTGGTGCACCACACTGCATGCACCAGCACCAGCTAGCGTTCGCCAAAATGAAACCATGACTGGCGCGAAATTAGAACACGCTAGCTCACCCGGCTTTATTTGCTACGCCTATGAACAGCGCTCGGGAAAGATAAAGGTGGTTTAACGAAAATTGACAAATATCGTCGTCATGTTTGGCACGTTGTAAAAATTGTGCTCCCTCTTTGCGGCTCCCTCTTCGGGCCGGATCCATAATGTTGGGAAAACATTTTGGCTCCTGGCTACGGTTGTGTATCAGTAGGGAAACACTAATGCTATTAACAGTATACCACGAAAGAAAGTGAACCAATTTCGTTTGATTTTCATACGAGGAGAACTCGGATATACATAATCACTTCACACCACTCTGTCAGCGCTGCCTGGGGGAGCGTGTTTACTTTTCTCGGCCACCTCTGGTCTCGCCGAGTATGACAGCTCTCACCAGAACCTGTCTTCAGCTGTGAGATGGGTGTTTTGTCGGATGTCATGTGGTTTGAATCGAGGAAGGAGCGGTACTGTACTGTCTTCTACTGCTGTTGTTTTCTTACACTAAGTCATCTCTGTGCAGTGGCGTAGCCAGAAATCTTGTTCGGAGGGGGCTCAGGTTGCAGCACGGCCTCCTCCTTATAGAATTTGTCGAGGGATCTAATGCATGAATAATAACTGCATTGCCAATTCCATTGTATAATAGATGCTGCAAACGAATTATTGAAAGCTATGCACTGTCCGTTAAAATATGTATTTTTCATAAAAGAGTATATTCGTATGCCCCAAAAATTGTGGCAGAAATAACTGATATCAATGCTTCCGCATTTTTTTCTAATTAATAAGTAAAGAAAACATCACATGAACTTTAGAACTATTGACCCTTTTCGAGGAGCAGTTTGTTTTAGAGAAACGAGATGGCGCTCACGGCGGCGCGCCATACCTCTCCTCAGCGACCGCGCACGCATACGAAACCATTACCGCTTCTATACCTTGCTTCTGTGCTATCAGCTGTCGGAAATGCAACTGAGTTTTCGCTAACACACTGTGCTCCAATAATGCTAGATTGAATAATGTGGATTGAAGACGTGTGCAGTAGTTGGCTGCAAAAATAGTGACTGGCATGTTAAGGAATAGAATGAATCTGTGTGGCGAAGTTCGCGGACCGCTGCTGCAACTGTCCGAACGTGTTACCGGCACTTCGTGATGTACGGCTTTCCTCGAGGATACAGAAATTTGCTCATCCGCCAACCTTGTATCGCTAACCTTCAAAGAAAGGGCTTCATCTCCAGAACGTCGGCAAGAGTGAGTACCAATCGTTAAACAATGACAAAGGGAGTAGCACCGCTTCCTGTCATAGTAAGTTTCGCGCACGTTATCTATACACATCTGTCCCGAATGGAAGGAAAACTTACGCCCACTCTATCACCGACGTATCAAGAATAAGCGAATGGACGCACAGTTGAATATATGCGCACTGTATACACACAATAAATAACGGACTACACCTATGGCGTACCAATGGTCGAAGCTGAATGTTTCGTGACGGTCCACAAGAGTAAGCAAGTCACTAGCTGTAATATATATTTGCTACAAGGTATTACAATGTACAAAACAGCTACGTTTCAAGCCTTGTGCGCAACAAGAACAAATCTATCGGATTCGGAACTGAGCACACCCGCGAGTGATTTGGCAGAAAATAATCAGATAGTGGCCGCACCGAGGAACTTCACTGAGTCAGAAACTGACAAGCCACTGCTTCAAAATATTTGCCGAATAAAGAACAAAGAGCAAAACACACTAACGCTGACTGAATTCATAATCGGAAAGCTTGGAATGCATATTTAGCCCCGCTTTTAAAAGAAGCACCACATACACTGCTTGCGCCGTTTGGACATAGCTTAATCAGCTCCGAAAGCGCTTTTGCATGTTCTCTGAAGCTGTGATCAAAGCTTCGTGTCGTCCACCTAGTCACCGTCTACGATATCTGCGAAAACAGAGGTTTTCTAAGCCGCGCCGGCGTCATACACTTCCATTGTAAACAAGGAGGCAACGGAGGCAGTTGAGGCAAGCAATGGACGCGTCACCACGTGATCAAATATGGCAGCGCCCACGGGATCGCCGCGAAAAGGGTCACTATCAGTTCGAAACCAGCAAAGCAGTGCATGCAGCTTATATGAAAAACGCAAAGGCCATGAAATGAATAAGTTGAGGACAAATATTTTGATGAATCTTTGTCATTCAATAACCTTGTTTACATTTTTCTACATATGCAACGGCCAGGAAGAAACCTCAATGACGCTATCCCTCGTTGCAATCGATTGCGCAGGAGCAGCTGTAAGTCATCGTGTATTGTAATTACACCGAGATAATACTCGCAGCAGTGAGTACAAATAAAAACTGGGGTTCTGCAAAATATATATTACAAATACGAAGATAGAATGGAATATACAAATGCGAAGATAAAACTCGCTAAAGGGCAAAAAAAGAGTCGCTGGAAACAAAGTTCACTGCTTGTATACACAAAACCTCGCAATAGGATATTTAAAAATACGTATCAGTCTCCAATAAATCTACGTATTTAAGCCAACGTCAGTGTATATAATGCGTCAAATAAGACAAATAAACATGTTGCTCAGTCACAGATAGTAACTTTGCTCACAGATATACAGATGATCTAGGCAAGAACATAACTATGATCCCAGAAATCGTGTTATGTACTTGGGCCATGCAGCGGTCGCGACATCGCCATGTGGGTAGAATAATAGAGGAATAATGCATAAATCAGTACGAAAATGTGTAATTTAACTGCCTGCACAACTTCAACAATTATTCTGCACCCAAAATTAAAGGAGCGTATTCCTTCGTTTCAAAAAAGAAATAAAAGCAGGTAGCTGAAAATGAAAGAAAAGGACAAACGAAGGCCACAGATGATGCGGTAAGTTGAACTACCCAATATCCCTGTGTGTTTTTGGCGAACTCCGCGTGGGCCAGGCTTTCATTGAGCAAGGTCGGTCAAAATTGGTTATTGGTATTCTCGTAATTTTTGTATTCGCGTGATAATTGTGATCATGATGCCAACTGCTAGAATAAACGGCCAACTGCTAGAATTTCTGCGGTTTTAAAAGCTAATGAGCGGTCATACGTTTTCATAATTACGAACTTATGAACCTGAAGGAACAGTGCTCTTAACTTGCATTGATCTTTGCTGCTTCGCTATCTAAAGGACAAACTTCTGTCGGCGGGAAAGTTGAGTGAAGCGGTCAACGACTTCGGACACGTTGATGCCGACGTCTCTGTGGGTGTATAGAAGCGCCAGCCTAACCATGCGTTCCGCAGACATTGTAGAGCGCAAGTAGTTTTTAGTAAACTCTTGCTAAAATAATATTCTCTCTGCGCTGGCAGTGGTCACTGGAAGGGTGACTAGAAACTGCAGTAGTATTTACACATTTACATAGAACCTGCTGTCGCAATGAGAGATGGGCATCTATTCCGGTGCTAAAATCTAAAACACTCCCTTGATGTCGTTGGCATACTTGTTTAGGTACCTTGCAGAAACAGTAGGCTGTTCGATTCCAGCGATGTCCGTCGTTTCGTCAGGAAGTATGGAGAAGCAGCCTGCTTTTGAATCTAGGCTTTCTTTGATAATGTCACCACAAATTTCTATTATTTGGTTTTGTCCGTCTGGGCTTAAATACGAGGCATTACTGGGGCAACCTTCCAAATGGTTCTTCAGATATGTATCTCCACAATCAGCTCGCATGCGAAGAAGCACTCTGAAAATGCCTGTATTTTCAGCAGGGGCAGTGCTTAAATGCATAGGGCCCCTGTCCCTGTGGCCACGGAGAGCCAAACCTTGTCGCCCGCAAAAAAAAAAAAAATCTCAATAATAGGCCGTTTACTTTCTTCTGTTTTCTCATATTTTACTTTGCCTGCCCTGGTCCAGCTGATCAATCACATTGGGCACGCTTCCTGAAAATGTTTGGAGAAAAGTATCAGCTGCTAGCTGACAGTCCTGGTGATATTTAGTATTTTCGTGTGTGTGTGGAAGATTGCGAGCGCGTGCTTCCATTTCTGGAACGGCTTGGACAGGAGGGCTCCAGTGCGCGCATTTTGGCCCAAGTTTATAAGAACATTAACCCCATAATGTTCTAGAATTGAAAATCTTTCAAAGCATGTCTTTAGAAATGTCAGCGCACCTTTCGCGTCAAAAGTTTATGAGAACTTTACACCCATAAAGTTTCGTAATTGAAATCCATGCGCTCCGTATATTCCGCGGCCGCTGCGAGATGCCGCAACGCGCCCGCTCGCTATCGAAAAGCCGTTGAAAGTTTGTGCTTGGATGGGGCTCCTTGCGTTACGTGACTCCAGGTGCAAGGGCATTGTCACGAAATCTAGCCCGAGTTCACAATGTTCGTGCCGAAATGTCTTTTCAAGCGTGAAAAAGACATTGTAGACAAAATCCAGAATGATTGCCGGCGTCGGTGGTAGTTTTGGTCGGCGGTGCATGCCAGCACGAAAAAATTTCGGGGGGGGGGCTGAAGCCCCATCAGCCCCCCCCCCCCCCCCCCCCCCCTGGCTACGCGCCTCTCTCTGTGCTCATAGCAAGCGCTGAGAGATCTTGATCAGACCGCTGAAAGGCGTTCACTGTATCGCCGCCGGAGCAGCCGAGACATCTGGTCGGTTTTCGGTCACGTGACCCCACCCGTTCTTATGGTGCTTGCTGTTTCTATAAGTGCGCGCTGGCGACGTTCGACCTATACTCGCTACCTGCCTTGACTTTTCATTTGCCTGAATCGAGAGCTTGTTCTTGTTGTCCGGCGGTGGCAGCGTTGGCCGCATCACCGGAACTTTTCTTTAGCTTTCGCTTCCTTCTCGACAGTGCTCCAAAAAGCAGCCGGCTTATCGGTTGGCGCAAGATATCTGCTACCCAGAGCTCCTCCGGAATAGGTCCACTCGGATTCGGAGGATCACAGCGACCATCCGAATATGCCATAAGGGATCAATATGACATCAGAGCTATGAGTTGGTGTTGCAGCGGTAGGGGGCTACCATGTCCGTGAGTGAGGCGAAGAACCAAGAGCGTGTACACAAACAATTTCAAGTCGTGGAATTAGGAGGCTAGTACCTCGTCTGTACTTGCATGGACTTCCCATTGCTTAAAATTTGATGGCACAAAAGTTTGGGGTGCTTATGTTTCATTCTTTCCTTCTTTCCGGCCACCTCACGGGAAAAAGGCAGACTATATTCTGGGAAGCATTGAATACCAATATTCCCTCATCCTCCGTTCAATATCCACGCCACCGCCTTCAATGAAGTTCATTCATCTCAAAGAGAACATGTTCATTGTCAAGGAGCCACCACAACCAGTAAACCCCGAAGCATAATTCACTGCAATAAAAATATTTAGGGGTTTAGAAGATCTGATTATTCCAAGGAAATGTATTTTCACTTGTAGTTGGTATCAAGGAGTCCGTATGATTTTCGATTGGCGGACAGAGAGCGAGTCACTCGCAGGAAGTGTTCCACCAACTACGCAATGTGGCTTGGCTGTAAAGGCACAGTTGAAGACAAGCCGCACTTCCCCTTACAGTGTGTGCAGCTGTAGGGGGGCGAGAGATTGGGAATGGGAGGTGCTAATCTCCTCCGTGCAGGCACTATGGCGGGCCTGACGCTTCACTGCCTCAAGCGCTCCAACGGCGCCCCTGGATAACAATGGGCCTAAGAACGGCGGCGCGCCATTTCGCACAGAGGGCGCGCTGGCACGCGTAGCGGAATTCACGTATAGGAGTCTCTAGCAATTGTTCTTCCTTTGACCCGCGACCCGCGTTGCCGCTTTGTTTTAAGCAGACAATGGGGCGATGGGCTGCCGGATTACGTGGGAACTGGCGCTTTCATTTGAGCACCCCAAATTTCTGCGCAAAGCCTTTCAATATGTTCGACGGATTTCCGTACCACAGAAAACATTCCTTTTCTTAATTTTGCAGCACCCGCCATTACAACCTTCAATGACTCTGTCCGCTCACTATTGGCACTTTCATTGTGCTCCTGTGTATATTTTCAGTTTCGTCCTAATTGCGCAGCAGTAGAAAGATTTTTTTTTTTGTTTCAAAGTACTACGCGTACGCCCGAACGCCGCTTACGAAGGGCCCTCGCTTTGCCTTGTTCAAACGTTCTCGGCATGCACTCCCTCTCTTCGATACAGAACTTCCTTCTCACTATCGCTTTCTTTAATTATCCATTCTTCCTAACAATCTCGGCTGTAGGCTTTCCGATATTAAGCGCACGCTAAAATTAGCGCAGGACCCATTGTATAATAAGCTGTTCAAATGAATCTGGGCAGACGCTTTTCTCATCGGTTTCAGATAGCAGTGAAAATTAAAACTGTAGGCGGTTCGTACTTTCAAGCTGCGTGCGCTGCGCTTCTAAGGTAATCTGACAATCACAGTAAGCTTTTGTGCGTTTCTGTGACGCAGAACAAGTTTGTTACGTGTTTCAGTATGTAAATCTAAATGAAGGGAAAGCACGCTTTGCACTGGGATGAAAAACATTTGCGCGTCAATATCGGCGCACGTATGGGCCGAGCAACATTTGCACATAGTCTAGACATAAAAAAAAGTGATGTGAGCCTGGAAACTGTTTTTACATTAGAAATAACTATTTCTTCTCTTTGAAATAGAATTATGCGCATAATGCTATGAAAAATTTACACTAGACGTTAGTTCTATGCAAGCAAATGATGAGCACGCAGCAATTCGAGTAAACATACATGCCTGTCGTGCTCAAGTGCCCAAGTTAATGAAAAGATGTCGATAGCCGAGGTTTCAATTAATTATTTGATGAGTCGGAGAACGTCACATGCTCTGAGGGGAAGCTCTCTGCCTTAAATTCTAGGAAGGCACAGTGAGGGGTTTATATGTTTCCCTTTTCTACACGTTATCACAATGGTCGAACAAGGGAAATACATATGGAAACAATGCTCTGATAAAAAAAGTCGTGGGGCCGCAACATTCATATGGGAGTGGATTACCAGCAAAGCTGTTTGGGCTGCATAGATGGGCTGCATACATTAAGAAGTTATACATTATTTTGATACGGCACCACACTACACCGACACAAGCGCCGCCACGGTCAACGCTCTTTCCATGCATCTGTCGCCACCGGTGATGCAGCCATGCCGCCGCCTCCGACGCCCGGGACGCTATAACCACATAAGCGCAGGCCGCGTGCACAGGCGCCTTCGCCACACTCTTTCCCCCTTTCCCCTACCCCTCTCCTTTCCTGTCCACGCGCCGTGGTGCGGGGGTAAGCCACTCAGGGTACCCCGTATGCATCCATCCATGCCATGCATGCCAGAGATGCATGTTAACAGCTTCGCTGTAACATTGTTGTCACTGTTGATCACTTCGTTGCCTTCGTGGAAACGATCACATCGGGGGAACGTGCCTTGTTTTACATGGCCTACCTGCCAGCCTGCCTGCCAGCCTGATTCACCTCGCCTTGCCTTGTCTTGTTTTCAACTGGCACATTCATCTCAATTTTGAATTATGATTCGCGCAATATTATATGCACACTTTTTTTTTCTTTTGCGATGGCAGACAAACGGCCACATTATTCTGTTTTATTTCTGCCCCAGTTCGTGCCGCATTTACTCGCACAGCTGTGTAACCTAGCAACACTGGCAGAGCGCTCTATGGTACTTTGTAGGGAGCTTTTGCTTTTTAATGTCAGTGTCACAACGGTAAATTTGAATTTATACACGTGTAAAACGCAGTTGCTTAGCAACTGGGCCTGGATGAGCCGTGCATTTGCCTCAAGCTCTCCACAGCACTAACACAGCGCTTTATCCGGGGTGATGGCAGTGTCTGAGGTTAAGGTCACGTGCTACTAGCGAGCCCGCTAGGCTTTTGTAATGAAACATTGCCGCAATGAAAGGCAAACAGCGCATGTGTGTTTTGACAGAGATAAAGTACTACGTTTAGGACGCGCTCGTGGCTGCATCAACGTGCCTGTGGAACTCTAGAGCACCAAATACGGCGCAAAATTGGGGGTTATACATTGCTGTATATTCTCTGCAACTCTTTTCAAGGTTGATCTTTTTTATTACTAAAAGAGGCTGTGGGTGCATGTATTTTCTTTTTTTTCTCTCCAGAGTGTTTGTCGAGGTCTGTCGAGTCAGGCTTCTCGTTGCACGGGCTACTAAGTGAAAGTGCAGTAGAGAACAAGTTCGTGACGTGGGCAGCTCTACGCTTCTCTTCCAATATCGGACTTACATAGGAAGCAAAATATACCTGAGTCACTAATTCAGCAATTTTTCTCGGGGAGTATTATAAACTCAGTATGCAGGATATTGCTGTGATCTGCATTTTGAACTTTTTTATTTTCGTCAGTCCCGACTAGAAAACGAACTTCACACCACCAAACCTGTACTTACCGAATGGAAGATATATGCCTTATCTATTTCTTTCCCTTCTTTTCCCCGCCTTCTCCCCTCACCACTAATTCCCACCTAAAAAGAAACTACGAGAGAAAAAAGAGCAGAAAGATATTATGCACATCCAACGCATGTTGGAATCCCTGTGAAGCGAAGCTTCAGTCGAGCGAAGTGTGTTGAATCATGTAGAACTAGCAGCGATGCGTACAAGTGCGTTTCCTTTCATCCAATGCAGCGGGCAACCGCATGCAGTCTTTGTGTTTTTCCGCCGCAAACGTCGCAACTTTCTTCTGATCCAAATTTCCTTTTTACGCATATTTACCTGTCGTGAAGTATTCCGAAATGAAAGCACCAAATTAGGCGGACGCACAGTGTGACCCAGCTACGCGTCGATGTGATGAGGTCGAAGACAATGTATGGCGCTTGTCGAAAGAAGACTGGTGATGGCAGGTAATTACAGGCATATGAAAGGAGAAGTACGACACATATCATGCTACATGTCAGGATTCCATACCTCTTGTGCTGCAGGGGCACATATGCATTCCGGAGGATTGGCCAAGATTAGGCACACACCTAGTGTCATCTGAAACATAACTGGTGTCATCCTGAAAATTAATTCTCAGTAGATACGCCTTGCGAACGCACCGGCTGCAATTCGTAAAAAGCAATATGTGCCGTGAAGTGAATAATTAAGTAGTAGTAAATTTGTGGTTTTTTGTTAAATAGTTGAATATATGTTTCTATTTCTTGTTAAAATAATGTCTGTTTCGTTGAATAATCCACCTCAAGGGCTAAAATTTTTATAAATTTGTTGAAAAGTTTTAAATTATCACCCGGTATAAGCCATCTTCGCTGGTACTAGCATCGTGCACACTCATAAACGTTGTACATATCTATTTACAAATACTTGCGCCGTTGATACCAACCAACCAGCCGCAGCAGCCAACGGGAGGGCAGGCTTATGAGAAGCTTCTGCTGATACAGTAGGGTTGCGACGAAATCGCTCAGAAAGGAAGGACATTTCCATCTCATTTTTTATGCTTCGCTAAAATAATCACAAATAAAATACAAAATAGTCAGATTATACGCGTTGTCACAGACTACCACAAGTATAGTTTTTGATAAAATAGGCGTTTCTTCGTTCGATTCCGGTACCACTCGTTTATATTTTCACCGCGGGGCCATTCAGTTCACATAGATTGGCCGAACACAGTGTCCGTGCAAGTGGCCTGCGCCGTGAGAAAATTTTTCCCAGGTTTGGAGTCTCGGTATTGCTACTGAAGATCGTGGTGGCGCTGTGTTGTGGCTGAGAGGGCAAACACCTAGAATAGCTTTGTATTCACAAGTGTTCTTACATTCTATCCCATCATGGAGGAAAGAAGAAAACGGGAGAGGCCCTGACGTCACGTGACGTTTTTGAAGCCTCAAACTTTTGCTCGCACAACCCTCGCTAGCACAGTTCTCCAAACCCCTGCCCTTCAGAGAACCTCCATCTAAGTTACATATGAAGAGAGAGAGAGAGAGATTTATTTACAGAAAGGCAGAGAGGTCGGCCTGAGCTATATCTTGCTCTGGTCTGCTACTCTACACTGGGGAAAAGGAACGGGGAGGAAATGGGCTGGTGAATGATGATGATATGAGGACAAGGTGCCTATATACAAGGTCGCAACGTTGTGGCATCTCTAACGCCGTGCGTCCAGCCCAGTGGCTTGTAGGAAGGCTATAGCGGCGCAGGTTATTAGGGCTGCGCTGTTTGCATTGGGCCATGGTCCTAAAAGAAACTCGCCTGATAGTGACCTCTTATCGACGTTTGCAATGGAAGAGACCAGTTTCTGTCGTTCTGGCGCGTACGCGGGACAAACGCAAAATATATGATCAACTCTTTCAGGTACCTGACAGTATTTACAATCTGGGTCAGTATCACCGCAATCTATCATATGTCTATAACGCTTGGTAATTGCGACACCAAGGCGAATTCGGAGCACCATGCTTGTTTGGTTTCTGTTGAGTTTGTGAGCCATACGGGGGAATTTAATTTCTTGGTCCCATTTATGCACTCGCTTGTGTTGTCGATCTGGTTGGGTCTAGTGCTCCAACGTACGGTTGCGTATTACGCAACAGAGTAGGGTGTTTGTGTCTGTTCGTGAGAACGGAATGCGTACTTCGTAAGCGTTATTTCAAGCTGTTGGCGCTTCAGCGTCTGCCTGTTCATTTTCCTATCACTCCACAATGTGAAGGTATCCACTGAAAGGTGACATTATGGCCATTTCTATTTGCATGAGGTTACATATGAAAACCTGTACTATAGTGTAGTCCATGTAGACCTTAAAAAGATGGCTGCTCTTGTCTTCCAAAGACATACCTTTTAGATGAAAAGCGCAGAACGTACTAAGGCATGCCTTTTTTTTTGCTTTTAGATACTTTCCGTCATTTACTAAAAATACAATGAAGTACCGACATCTACTCAACTGCGCAGCCTGAAAACATTGCAGCAGTTTTGAAATTAGAAACAACGAACATAACGCAGCAAACAAGCGAAAGAGCAGTTTTAGTTCCTGTTCTTTATGAGGCGTGCTGTTGCCAGACTGGAAACTAATTACCAGCTTGCCCAAATGCAAACCCGGTTGAAGTTTGCGGCAGATTTTGACAGAAGCTTGCCGTCACAGTTCGCTTTCCTTTGCTCTCCTTGATTTCTTCTTATCACCGTTTAAAATTTTCTTCTGTGTGTGCTATACACGTCGAGGAAATGAAGCGGCTAATGCGCACAGCACCTTAAGGCCTGCCACAGGAACAGTTTGTCTTCAAACATGAGGATATTTCTTTTCTTTTTCTGTTGCAAGGAGAGGAGAAAAAAGACGAAAAAAAAAAGAGACGTACTTCCACACGAGGCATCTCGGGCACGTTGGAATAGTCAGTACGTTTAGCGACTAGCAGTGACGAGTTCCTAATTACCCAGACAGGCCCCAGCGCGAGGCAAAGCGCAGGAACAGATCGATGCGGCCTCCAGATTTGGTGAGACTCATTAGCGCCGCTGTACAAGATAACATATGTAGCCGCACGCCAGACGACAGCTGATGGCTTCCTGCCTTCCACTGATTGGTGACTTGTTAGTTGCGGATGCGTGGTTATTTTTCTTTTTCTTTTTTCTTAACGAGCACACAGTTGTTTGCTCAGAATAAGTGAGACATTTTGCACTGCTATCAATGGCCCATATTTCTTTGTCCGCTGCAGCTTCCGAGTGAATGGTGCACGTGAGATGAAACAGTGGTAACATTGCACACGACTAAATAACGTGGCAAGCAGTAGCGCTACAGTTTCAATGAAAATTGTTTGATTGAAAACAACTTCACGGTGCGATATAATGCATGCAGCAAAGTGACTGAACAATAAAGGGAGGAGTAGTGACCGCTTTAAGGCATCGAAAATTCTATAGAATCGCTATGGATCGTGCTATTACATGTGGTAGTAAAGCGATAACATTTATTTATTTATTTATTTATTTATTTATTTATTTATTTATTTATTTATTTATTTATTTATTTATTTATTTATTTATTTATTTATTTATTTATTTATTTATTTATTTATTTATAAAATATTGCGGTCAATCTGCAAGTCCAAGCAGTGTGTTTGTACACAAGTTCATTCTCCTTAGGATGCGTTTCTTGTTTACCAACCTAGCATGCTTTTTGCATATTGAAAACAATTGAGCGTGTTCATTTCTACTGTTAGGTTGTTTAGTAAGTTTCCTGCTTGGATTTGAAGTGTCGACTAACCACGTATCACACACGCATGCCACACTAAACCTGCAGTGTCTTGATCAAAACGCAGAAGCCTGCAAAATGCAGAAGCCTGCACCACAGCTGCCACCTCCTCGATTTCTGCCGTGCCTATAAGTTCATTGTGCATGAAAGCCTTGGTGGTTCATGGTATAGCCAGCAAGAAGAAAGCGTACAAGCACGAGAACCAGTAGACACTGGAGCAAACGCCCAGTGTTTGTGTCTACTTTCGTTGTTGTCCTTGCACGCTTTTTTCACTGCCGGCTATACCACGGCACCTAGGCACCAATGCTCGTGCAACAACATGCTTTGCGCGGGTGCTCAGCCGATGTAATAACGGTCTACCCAGAAAACAACTGTACCAATCCGGCAATATGAGTTTCAGTTATGGTTTAATTGAGCAGCCGATGTTGCGCATAGCCACTTCCCTCATTACTTTTCTTCATTCATACGCGTCCCTTTGTAAGGCAGTGTGGCTCTCATCGATCAAAATTTTTATCTGCTTCAAACAAACAAACAAGTGAGAAATCAGAGGAGGAGGTCACAGACTGCAAGGAACATGCTCCGACACGAAAGCGGCTGCTGAGACTCTTCGCACGGCACAGGCGGCTGCAAGACGTTGAGAACGACATTGTGCAACGCTGACGTGGTGCGAGCGTGATGCTCACAATAGAGCACTGCGCGGATTCGGGCCTAGCAAAAAACCCGGGCCCAGCCAAAAACCCGGGCCCAGTCCGACCCGTGAGCCGTGGGCCGGACCGGGCGGGTCACAGTTGCGTTTGCGGCGGGCTCGGGCCGGACCCGGGCCTGAAGCTCTTGCTTTCGGGTTGTGTTGAGGTTTGAGGCGGCGAGCTCGGGTCTGGCCGGGCTTGTTCTTTGGTGCACTCTTAATCCGGTTCAACATAGGTTGCGTATACATGTACGTTTCGGATATTTTATCTGGAACAAGCGTTGTTTTTATGTGGGACAAGCTACTTGGAGAAGTATTATCTGGGACGCCGGATTTATTTTGCTTGTTGCTGCTTGATTTAGGTGAAACGGGCGAGAAGTCGTTCAGTCGCTCGTTTTAGTTAACTTTTTTCCTCTTACTGCGAAAATGTTCCAGTAAAGCACCTATCTCACTTTTTTTTTTACAGCGAAGCTGTTAGCCTCTAGTTGGTCGGTATTTTTCGTGTCCGCGTTCGTCAGCAAAAATGTGGGCCGGTCCCGGTGGCAGTGCAGGGCCAGGAGCAGTGGCTCGTACCCCCGTAAGGCAGAGACTTCAAGCATGTCAGCAGAGTGAAGCGAACAGTGCATACATTCTTCGGAATCACGCATACAACACACAGAACAGCCTACGTTTCAAAACATCACAGGGTCTCTTATGTTATCCCAGATGACTTCAAGGCAAAAGCCCAAGTGCCGTCGCACTGAAGACGGGCACATGACGTACACATCCCCCTTAATTCGCTTAGTTGACTTGGCTTAGTCATCCCTCTTAATTCGCTTACTTATCCTATCAATTCGCTTACTTATCCTCTCAATTCGCTTATTCATCCCCCTTAATTCGCTTAGTCATCCCTCTTAATGCGCTGAGTCATCCTCTTATTCCGCTTACTCATCGTCTTAATTTGATTAGTCTACTTCGCTTAGTCATCCTTCTTAATTCGCTTACTCATCCTCTAATTTGATTAGTCTAATTCGCTGAGTAATCCTCTTAATTCGCTTTATCATTCATCTTAATTCACTTTATAATCAATCTTAATTCGCTTGATCATCCACCTTCATCATCCATCTTGCTTGCTTACGGGGGTATGAGCCATTGATGATTATAGTTTTTGTACCTTTCGTGTCGTCGACGCGTTTTCGCTCAAGGACTTTAAGGTCGACTGAACAATGAGACATTTAAGGCTTTCGCCTTAAAAGAACAAGCACAGAAGAAGCATCTGAACCACATAATTGATGATTCTTCTTATAACAATCCGAAGCACATAGTGCTCCCCGCATAAGTTTCCCGGTAAAGCTTACTGTTGCACAAGCTGCCGCGCCGACGGCAGCTTGCGACTTCGGGAGTGATGTCCATAGCCTTGCGTATATAAAAGAACCAGCCTAGAAGCTGATTTAAATGTTGTTGCATCACTGATACGGGCGGCGGCGTGATGTAAAAATTACCATTTCTCCCATTACTACCATTACTCTAAATTACCAATAATTTAATTAAAAACCCCCTCGGCAGTTGTAGTGGTGCTTTACAATAGCTTTGCTGGACACCCACTTTCGCAGGGCTATGGTGGCTAGCACGGCCATGAAGGTGAGTCAGTTTTTTTATATTCCAAATGTTATTTTGTAATTGCACTAATGTATTATATTAATTATCTTTATTATTTATTTTCGTAATTGTGATCGCTGGTTTCCAAAGCAGGGTACGTTCGTGAAAGCCTAGCGCCGTCCACAAAAACGAAAAAAACTGCACCAGGACTCATGACTTAGTTTCATAAGGTGAAGGAATCACCAGGCCGGAATCGAGCGGGGAAACTGCTACTAATGCCGGGCCGAGAATCCCGGCCCGTGTAGCGCTCTAACTTATAAAAGCCCAAATATATGTGCGTAGAATAATATGTTACAAGAAAGCCATACACTAAATAGAAAAAAAACCTGCCTAATGTCGTCTTTTGTGGATCATCTGTCTACAGAAAAGAAAAAAAAAAAAAAAGGAATTCTCGGGGATAAATGCGACCGCAAATTTTTGCTTGTGTAGATCACTTCAGAACTTTGAAGCGAAGCTGAAGCTGGTAAAGCGAAGTAAAAAAGCCATTATTTGCAGTCACCATACGTAATTAGAACTAATTATGTACAGTCTTTAAAGGTCCAATAAGAAAACTGTCAAGTGGTGGGTGGTGGTTTAGGCTCACGAAAGCTTTATTGATGAAGTACGGGCTTCGTGCTTCGCGTATCTCTCTATGTAATCTTGGGTGGTGGTTTAGGCTCACGAAAGCTTTATTGATGAAGTACGGGCTTCGTGCTTCGCGTATCTCTCTATGTAATCTTGTTTTTTTTTCTAATGTGTAGGTTTAATACCGTACTACAATCACATTGTGTCAGGGTTGTAGTTAATTAACAAGGCAGGAGACATGTGGTCATTACCGCCACTCTTTTAAAACTACATAAAAATCGGGACGAGCAGTCGCCACTTTGCATTTTGTCTGCGTCGTCGTATACTTCGACTAGTGCAGTGAATGCGCCTTACCCATCGGCAAATAATCGTCGATGCTCCATGCATGCACTGGCCATGATGAGTTCAGAGGGTAATGTGCCAGCGGCCGGCTATGGATCGAAGGGTTTCTTTTTCTCAAACTTAATTTCTCATTTGTTCCTTGCTATGCATTTCAGTTGCGCTTCCTCGTACAGGATAACTAGACGGTCGTAGGCAGCCTCGAGACTGCTAGTGTGGAGTGCGTCGACGAAGAAGGAAGCAAAAGGCGAGTCCAGTTGGGCAATCAAGACGCGTCCTGAGTGCAGCATCTCCATTCCATCTGCCCTCTTGCACGGGGCCATTTGTAAACAGCGCGCGGAGGCAGCCACAACCAATGAGAGGCTATTGCTGCTCGCGAAGTGGCATTGCTTGCGGAATCGTGCGAGAATACGCTCTGATGATAGCCTACGGACTGCTAGAGTTGTATAGCTGGCCACCGGGCGCCAGAACAACCGTGGAAAAGGAAGAAGATGCAGAAAAAGAACAACATTCGAGCTTCGTTCATTGCCGACTCCACTTCCGGCCTTTCAATGGCTGCCACCAGACGGTGCCTTGAGGGAGAGAGCAAGGAAGAAAAGTGAAGCAGGATAGGCGATAAATTGCGGCCTCGGCTAGAACCCCACTCACGCCGCGCGGATTGCTTCGCGAAACAACCGATTGCACTATTCTCGGCTTTCACGCCTGATGAATCTGGCGATAGAGGGCATCGAAACGCGGCTACTGTCTCGGTTTTTATGACGCCAGCATATACATGCTGCGCTCATTGTCTACGCATCCGTACAGAGCTTGTGCGTGTATTGCGTCCGTCTTTCGAAGATCTGTGGTGTGATCACTCTTTGCCGCCTACGCACGTACTCACCGAGAGGCGGACAGAGGATGGAGTTGAATTTGGGGCCCGCCTTTCGGCCAAAGTGCGCCATGTGTGCAGCCGCCGCAACGGTTGTGGATGGTTTTCAGGGACGCTATATCTTGGCGTCCGTTGTTTTCTGATGAATCGCGAGCTCAACACTGTTGACTGAGAGGCATCGCTGGACTTCGGAAGTCTGTAAACGTCATTCAGGCCGTTCAGTTTTGCCCTGAACGTATATCGGATTAAAAAAAATAAAAGGAAGAAAGAAAAACAAGGGTCCACGCAGAATACGAGCTGTTAATCTGTTGTCGTCACTCCCTCACACACTTTGTAGCGGAATACTGCGGCTACATTGCTAATGAGTTTGTGCAAGTAAAGGGACTATAACTGGTTTCCACAAGGACACCCAGCTTTATTATGGAGAAAAGGAGTAAGAAATGCGCAGTTGCGATTTTTTTTTCTGAGCGATAAAGCAGGAAAAATATGGGCGCTCTAGAAGTGTCAGCATAATGGAATCATTCATTATGTCTAGTTTATTCACCGTCATTATTGCTAAAGCTTTCGAAGAAGGCTCATTGAGATGCCGCGACAAATAAAAAAAATTGCCTGAAGCTCCCGACTGGCACGGCCGTAAGCAGACGTGCTATGGCAGCGTGGCAAAAGTAATCAGAGGCATTTCGCTTGAATTAAGAACAATGTGTTTTCTTTTGAAATTCTTTCACTCTGCAGTGTTTACGTCGCTGGGAGGACGGCGCCAAAGATAAAAGGGAGTGGGCCTTTAGAAATCATGATACCAGGGGCAAAAATGGCAACGGTCATAGGACCTGACCCACGCCCTCTACACTCTTCCGATTCCACTTCCGATTCCTTCCTCCTCTCTATATCTTGTCATGTGCTTGTTTTCCTTTTTTTCTTACGTAACTGTTTAGCGACAGATAGCACGACCCGAACTTGGTCGCTTCTTTTTGGAACTATACTGACGCTAAAGCCGTCCACGGTGACGTGAGCTATCGACCAGCAAGATGCGGCAGGAACATAAAGAATGTTGGACCTAACAGCAAAAATACGTTTGCAGAAAGAGGGATGGAAATTCGGGTGGGGTTACGATGAGGTAAACGCGAAAAACTTCACTCCTCAGTAGTGGCTACGATGTTGCTTGATGTCCTTTCAAACTCGAATCGCCCCGTTCGTTCCTTCGTCTATATTTACGAGTTCTTTTTTTCTTTCATTCAGTCGAGCATGTCAGTTTCGTCAGCAATATCGTTTTCTTTTTGCGTATAATTTAATTTATATCGCTTCAAATAACTTAGGTGCTCAATTTAGTCGGTGTGCAATGGAAGGTAGACTCACCCAGAAGCTTCGAGGCCGAGTTTAGAGACAAGCTTTTCAGTCAACGCTTATCGAGCGTCAGCAGAATTTTCTGCTTTTGAAGGAGAGTTTGAAGAAGCTTCGTACCGCTCTAAAGACGAGCGAGGAATAAAGAAAATGGAAAGGAGCAGCGACATTTTCCTCTACCTGGGCTACGAGTGCTTCCCGCAGCATGAAGATCTCATAGCCATATCCTGCCATTTTCTTCTCTATTATTTGTATTCGCAACTCAGCACTGTATTAATAAACTTGCAGTGATGTAACTTAGCACATAAAACAGGTGCGAAAAGTACCAACCGCAATTATTGTTTAGTCGAGGCATAAGTGGTTTTCTGATATGCGGCAAAGTTTTAATCCCTCTTTATCTACGATTATTGCTTTTGATCATGCGCTGTTTAGCACCATCTGCCTAAAATATAGATCGTTTGCAACGAAGTTGCCATGGCCGCGATCTTGGGGTGCTAACGCACCCAGAAGCTGTGTAAACAAGAAACGTGTCAGCAATAAGAAAAGCGCCTCATGCACCTAGCAACATATCGCTAACAGGGATAATATGATTAAAAATAGTCACTGTCAACAAGAAAAAAAAAAAACGATGTACGCGTTTTAATATGACGCACTGACGTCATCGTGGTCGCCACGTTCGGGTGAGAAGCTGCGTCCGTGATGTCATATGAGAATGATCTATAATAGTATACAATTGGACCAGGAGTCCGTGCTTCGTGTTTTGTTGGTTCGGATTCGTTAGATTACTGTGCTCTAAGAGCTCGTCAGGCTCTCGCGCTAGACTTCGTCAAGAAGATAGGGAACATGCATTGTGAACAGTGAACAGCAGCTTACACATCGAAGCCTGTGGTATGCAGCACAGCGTTGCTCTGCAGTGGCTGCCTTCTCACTCTGGTGTAGCAGGCAATGTACGCGTGGACTGCGCCTGCGGGTTCAGCACAAAACATTACACATATACTCCCGATAACTATCTCTAGGAGTGATGCACCAGCTCTGGTGCTATGTCTGGCGTGGCGCGCACTGCGTGCGGTCTGGACTGATTCGGAAAAGCAGTACGGACCTATACTTATAGTCCAATATAAGAGTTTCGCATGCCATGTGGCCTTAACATGCGCGATAGGGCATGTCTACACCGAATTAGGTCTAGATCGACGTGGCAAACACAAAGTATTCCATATTTCAAACCAAATGAATAACGTCACCACTGTGCCCTGCGGGTAAAGTGCAGGAAGATATAGTCTACCTAATCTTCGCTGGCAGGACGGACATTAAGGCCGCACTCAACATTCACCAACTGTCACCCTTTGAACCAAGGCACGTCATTGGCCCGTGGACTAGCACTGCCTTTGCGTTTCGTCAGAACAAAGGCGCTTTTGTGTTTTCTTATTCACAAGTACTGATCTCGATGAGACACGTTTAGCTTAGTGTTATGTGTTGTGTTTCGTGTATGTTGTGTATCTTCGTTGTTCACTGTGCACATCATTTCATTTCTCACCCTATCCATCTGGAGTAGCATGCTAGGCATGCCGCCAGACAAATATCTCCAGCATCCATTAAATCTTTCTTCAGCAGGCGCTACACACGTGTAATTTGTAAAAGACACTCATCGATTGTCGTTAGAATAAAATTTCCGCTACCAAGACTCTGGTCTAGCGCTATGCTCAGACCATAGTGAAGTGGTAAGTTTTGTTTCTGGTGTAAATTTTTGTTATGTATGTCATGGTTTGTTTAACGTACACCTCCTAGCCATTTTGTGAAACTAGGGCTCTAAAAATGCAGCTATGTCCACAGTTGAAATAAAGGCTTGACACACCAGCATTACCATGCGCTTTTAATATTGGTCGCAACGTGGTGTCTAATCCCAGACACTGTTGCCAAAGGTAGTAGACTGTCACAGTGTAATTACTTGCGGAAGAGCCATCGAAGGGACAATTTCGGATGGCGAGGTATGTATGCGTTTGTGCACTGTTTACATATCAGAACATTCTAATAATTTCTTAAAGCCTCACGGAGGTCTTATTCCATGGCTGCAGTACTGAACTTATCTGCCTTGTCCTGATCAAGCTCTAGATCAGCTCAAATGCGAAAAGAAGACAGAAAAAATAATCTGTTTAGATTCATTTTAGCACAAAAGAGAGAACGTTGGCATGCAACCAGAATACAATTTGATCGAAGTGAAGGGAAGAAATGACATAATTGTCTCTCCCCTTTTATTTATAAAGTGACTTTCCCATGCTAGGCTTTGTACAATATTTGCCTCCGTTTTTTAGACGGTGACTTGGTTTCGCTTCTATCGCTTTTCCTGTTCTTTATCCAGCCATGTGCCACACAGGCAAATTTCTGAGCATTCTGAATGTGCCGGTAGCCTTTTATAAAGTGCTTCGAAAGTATCCAAAGCAGCATCTGATTGTGAAGCTTCATTCGAATGTTAAATATACAAAGGGGAAAGCTTGAGTCAGTCTATACTTTTCGGTGAAGGTAGTACTGCCTATAAATTTTAAAACCTTCCAGTTGGTTTCGCTACTGAAATGATAATGGTTGCGGCCTTTTACTAAGGTTTCTCAAAGCGCGATTAGCATGCTTCCTGTCGGCATTCTTGTCAGCCAGCATACCGGCTTTATCTCCGCATGTGCGCGCGACGCAAGGGCGCCATCTATTAGTGCTCTTCCTGGCACACGCAGATAGTATAGGTAAACAAAAACAAGAAAGCACGCGGGCGTTGCCAGGAACAAAAGAGTCGTGGGAAGCCCGAGGGGCTCCCGACTCGCCGCAGGACATCGTCCTCAATGCGCGATGCAAGACCAAGCGAAAAGAGAGGAGCCGGTACCCCGATAAAGAGGTGGCGCTGTGTCCGGTGGCAGGACGCAAGAAGCGGGCAACACACGCCTCGGCACTCGATAGAAGAGGGCCTCATTAAACGCCACCGGCGGGCCTTTGTTTCCGCTCGAAGGATGTCCATGCAGCTCGCCTCGTGCCTCTGACCCCATCTCGGAAGTAACGAAATTACGACCCAGGCCGCTCGAGGCACGGTCCCTTCTGGTGTGCACTTGTGTTGGCGTGCTTTCGCGCGCGCCAGGGAAGGGCGTGCGTGAGCGCGCCAGACGGCCATGTCGGAGAGCGAAAACAGTGCCGATAGGAGCACGCCGCTGACCGCACACAAGGCCAGTTCGGCGCAAGGAGCTAGGTAGGAGGAAGCAACGAGGGAATAGAGGGGAAACTGGTGTCATCGGAAGCCCTTGCGTGGGATCTTAGAGGAGCAAGCAGAGATAGAGAAGAGAGATGAAATAACAATAGCCGAAAGACCAGAAGAAACAAGGCACGGGAAACTGCAATCTTCATCGATAACCTTATCAAGCCAACAGCCGTTAGCATAGCCGAAAGAATTCTCCTAGTTTTCCAGGCATACTCGACGAGAAAGACTGTCCTGTGCTTGTCGGTAGCAAATATCGCAGCTGCTGACGGCAAACAGAGGCGTGGCTCTCACGATTCTTTTTTTTTGTTTGTTTGCTTTCCCTCAATCATTTCAACACCCCTTAATCTAAGCTATATATACCGACGAGCACTGTGATGCTGTCGGTTCCACCACTACGCGGTAAAAGCAGTTCTGCTGCAGTTTGGTGGTGAAAGTCAACATAATTCAAAGCGTGGCTCCCGATTGTTTGTCCATTCTGGAAAGCAAGCTACGCTGCCGAGTACCACCAGTGGTGAGTTAGAAGATTGAAGTAATTTATTGAAAAGGAGATGTGCCAAATATGGCGCCAACGCTGGGAATGTTAACGAGCTGTCAAACAGCTCGTTACGCGCGGCCCCCCATACGCAAACTTGAGCAGCTCTGCGTCATGGCATTAGCACAAGGTTCGTTAACGCCGATGCGACGACGTTGGCACGTATTTGGCGTTGGAACGGCGAACCAAAAGTTTACTTGAAGAGACCGACGTCGGGATTATAGCAATCTCGGTGGGAACACCGAAGAGAGAAACACAAAGAAATAAAGAAAAAGAGAATAGAAAGTGGGTAAGTGCAGATATGTTGACCAGGAAAAACCCACACATAAAAGATATCGCGCCGTGCAAAGAGCTCCAGTATGCTGCATTGAACTGTTCGTGATTTAGCGAATTAATATTCGATATTTCGTGGGCCTCTACGTTCTACATTTGTGTTCGCGTGGACTTTTAAAGCTAAAGATTGACCACGCAAGAATTGAAAAGCTGGGCCATAAACTTCTAGTACAGTGTGTTTTAAAACTAGGTATAATTCTGTCCTTCTGCAGCATATTTATCCACAGTTTGCACTTCACACACGGATTTTTAATGGACTTCCTTGGTGTGGTGATACCAAATTGCTAAAAAAATGATTCATCGTATTTAGCGTCCCATAAGCAATACTAGGGCTATAAAAGACGTCATGGTGGAGAGCTTCGGGCTAATTTTGACCCCGTGGTGTTCTTTATCGCGAGCCTAAATCTAAGTACAAGAGCGTTTTTGCCTTTCGCCTGTATTGAAATGCGGCCGTTGCAGCCGGGATTCGAACCCGTGACCGTGCTCAGCAACAGAACATCAGAGCGACTGCGCCCCCCTGAGGGGTAATGGGCAATATCGTACAGACTCGTGTAAGGGCCGCACCTTTTTTGGTAAGAATGGTGCCGGCGTAGCCAGCGACTTGTGCACACCCCAATCCCCGGATGCATCAATGCATCAAAGGTCAACGCGCAGGTCTCGCCATCTAGTAGCGGCACGCGGAAGTACGCGTTGCGTGCGAAAATTCGCCGATGAGGAATCACGGCATCGGGGCACTGAACGCAATTGCTTCTCCTTTAGAATTCTTTTTCCAAATTTTTGGCTGCCAAGTTGGGGGTTCGGCCCTTACACGAGTCTATACGGCAAAGCAGAAAAGGCGTGATTAATATGGAAGAGTCCCCTCTGGGATGCACTGACGTACTTAGCAGTTTCAGGAGTTTCAAGTTTGGTTTGGAACTTACAAAAGAGCACGAAAACTAACGCCGCAGTGTAGGGGAGGCGTGGATACTGCGGAAAGTAGTCTTCTATTTTCCCCTCGCCCTTCCTTTATCGACATTATTTAGCAGTGCTGAGTACTTTTCTGTATACTAATTTATCGTACCGTGTTACACCAATATATGTACTATTCAAGACAGAGAGACTGGGAATTAAGGAAATGCGTTGGGGGTATGTAGAATTTTACTAGTTTACTGCCATACTCGTGGCGATCCAATGAAAAAGAGACAGAGAGATGAGATGAGGCGAAATCACTGCAAGGTGCAGTGTATCTACAGTTGGGCACTCAAGTCTGTCACCTTTATGCACTGTAGAAGAGCTCGTGTGGCTTTCTGGGCTGATGAGCTTTGAGGCCAAACTCCCAGGACCTTTGTTTCAGTAAAGGGCCGATCGCTCAGTCAGCTCAAGGCATACTGGAGAGCCTGACTTCGTTTATCGAAGGGGGAACAGTGGCAAAGGGGATGTCCAATAGTCTCGTCACATCTGGACTTACCACACATAGGTGAGTCAATCATTGCAATCCGATAGTTGGATGAGGTGAAGGCTACTCCTACCCACAGCCGACTTAGCAGTGTTGTGCCTTGTCGTGAAATATATGGTGGAAACTGGAACTGCAAAGACGCATCGAGACTGTATAACCGATGGTTGGAGTTGTGCGAAGAATTGCGGAGCTCTAGCTCTTGCACACTCTTGGTAACGGTATAAGGGGTGTCGGCACTCCAGCGTGGGCACATCGGGCAGCATCATCGGCGAGGTGGCTACCAAAAATTGCACAATGTCCCGGCAGCCACTGAAAGATTACATCATGTCCTCTATCGGCAACGCAATGGCAAATTTTGTTGATTTGGGACAACTGTTTGTAATTTTCATGTAGTAAACTTCGCACGTTTTGAAGGGCTGCTTAAAAGTCGCAGAGTTCTTTTTAAATACATTCCACAACAGTGTGAAGAGCGTGAGGTTCTTTTTTTTTCTCTTGTTTTACGTTGGTGTAGCTTCGAGGATGAATGTATTCAGGAGAGGAGTAGTGAGAAAGTGAAAGAAGTAGGAGGGGAGGGACGAGATTGCGCAAGGAAATCCTTCTCATTTTATAACGCATTTAAAATATTATTTTGTAGATTTTTGGGGGATTATAATAGAGTATGCGCGTTTAGCAATAAGTCATTCAAATGGTCTACTACTTAGGTAAACCATTTTGACAAATAACCTACTACGTACTAACAGGTTTGAGACAAGAAACACAGTTTCGCGAAGGTGGACGGGGTGGTCAAAGGAGAGCTTGGCATTTAAAAATGCATTAAAATGCTGACTTATCATTATAGCCAGTACTTGTATACTAACAGTAGTACATTGTGTACTAACAGTAGTAGATTGTATACTAACAATTGTTTTGTTTACATTTCTTATGTTGTATTTTACGCGATTGTTTTTTGTTTAGTTTACGTAACTTGCTTAACTTTCATACGTTTTTTCAATGTTATTTTTAACCGACGGTCCCGTTGCAGTCTTTGACTTTAGGACCCTCGTCTGTATATTATCTTTAACCTATTCACTGTATTTATAGAATAATAAACTGAAACTGAAACTGAAAGAATTTTGCAGGTGTAAAAAGATGATATTCGGGGAAGATTTATATCGGCAAGAAAAGAGCAAAACGTTTGGCATTGGCGAGTTCATGCATGTTGCTCAAAGCATTGACACAGCGGAAAAGACACATGACGCAGAACGGAAAAAAAAATAAGATAGACAGCCCCTCTCCTGTCGTATTTGTTCCGCTGTATACTAAAGCAGTCAGACAGCATGGAGGACGTGCGACAATGAGCTGAATGCTAAAGATTCCTTTTCAGGTTTCAGTCAGGAGTGTTGGTCGCGCCGTAGGTGATGTAACACAGCCCGTCCATGTTACATGTCAGGCGAAGAAAATCAGGAACACTGACACGTCGACGTCGACACAAAGAACGCGCCGTGCACAGATATTCCTGAGCATTGGAACGAAGAAGATACCGATATAGACGCAGAGTCTTACGTGGCAGTGGAAGAATGCAGAGAAGCTACAGCCGCCTCTTTTTGTTTTTTAATTTCTTTGATTTGATCAAACAATCCACTATGTACGCCTCTGGTTCAGCAAGTCACGTTGTATTGCACTTATCATGACACGACGTCGAGAAAGTGTCTCAGCCGCCACGATCAGTCGGTGGTTCTATGGCTTTGTGGTTATCGCGTTCTGCTGCTGATTAGGATGTCGTGAGTGCCGACCACGGCGGCCGCATTACAATGCGGTAACAATGCGAAGACGCTCGTTTACTGAGACCTGGGCGCGCAATAATGAACTCTGGAAGGTGATCAATGTTCACGCGGAATCTTCTAGGTGTTTACAGAGATTTCAGGTAGTTCTATTTGCAACGCTTCTTTCCTGTGTCAAAGAACAAACTAGGAATTACTTCCAGTGCCCATTTCATGTATTATGTCGAACTCAATAAACAACAAACATCAACGCAATAAGCATCTACTTAGTCAATATATTCGGATTACTTAGAAACATCAATGATGTGTGTTAGAAGGACCACTCTGTCGCATGTGCTGAGCTATACAGAAAACTTTAAAAAATCAAGAGAGATAGAGCGAAATAAATACATTTATTCATCGAAATGCGCGATTAGATTATAGCTTAGCCCACCTTACCCGCCTCTTTCTGTTGAAATGGGAAATAATGCACGAAGTGTGGCATCAACGACGCGAGCACTAGAGTTCTGCGCCAGTAGTGTCGAACATCGGACACTCTCATAATTCTCGGTGGTAACTACAGCTCTAAATTCAGTTCTTCTGTCAGTGGCATCAAACGAGCAATTGTCGTTAAAATGATGGTAAACGCATGTGCACTGGCGTGCCTTCTAACGCTGGTGGAAAGTTCTGCAAAAGTAAGCACCGTCCTTCAGCAATATGACCGCAATTTTCTGCCGCTTAGCATTCATGTGTACAAAGAACACTGACTCAACGCAAGTAAAATGTCTCATTTCGTCATGCATCGTATATTCTATTATGTATTTTTTTGTGTGTACTAGCCATTGCTTAAGAGGGGCTGGGGGTGCTCTGTTCAGAATATGCCTCAGTATTTGAGTTTCTATTCGCGAAATAAGCATACAAGGGCTCTTAGCGAAACTACGAAGCATGTGCTAAAGCGAAGCTGCATATTATTTTGTATTACGTTGGGGCTAATGAATGTTAGCCTTTCTTTTTCATTGTATAAACGTTCAGTTGAGCATCTTTTCTTGCCTATGTTGCCTTTACAACGCATGTGCACTATTGCAGTCCACGTCCATTCGCCGGCAATGCATCTTTTTGGGCGGGGTTCTAATGTTCCTCAAACTCTGGAATAAAACGTTATCGGCGTAACATGTGGTAAATAATTACTCCCCTTCTTCACGCGCGCACGCACGCGCACGCTCACGCACACGCACACACACACGCCACACACACACACACACACACACACACACACACACACACACACACACACACACACACACACACACACACACACACACACACACACACACGCACGCACGCACGCACGCACGCACGCACGCGCACGCGCACGCTCACGCGCACGCTCACGCACACGCACACGCACACACGCACGCACACGCACGCACGCACGCACGCGCACGCACGCACACACGCACACACGCACACACACACACACAACAAGTATTATGCGACCCTTGGTAACGATGTCGCCCTTGTGAACTTTTGGCCTAATTTTGCCTTTATGGCGACAGATTGATAGTAGCTTTATCAGCTGTATAAACTTGGACATGCAGCAGCACCGGCAACACGTAGAACTGTTGTCGACGCCGTCGGCGTTTTGCCCGCGTTCGCACAAAATGCACGCGGCGTTGGTGACTGTTGCCGGAGGCTCTGATATAAATAGGCACTTGGTGCCGCAGCTAAACGTCGCCTCCCTTCCCTCCCCCTCCCCCTCCCCCCACGGCCTTTCGCGCGTCCGAAGAAGGCGCGTTTGCTCTACATATATGGTGATTGTAAAGGAGGAAAAAGACGTCTACTTCTGCAGCCCTTAAGGGAGCACGGCGCAGAACGCGCGTTTGTTCTCCGCCATGGGTTCACTCCCCGTGAAAGTGCGCGTCCCTCGTTCCCTTTCACTCGCACATACAGCGTTCGGCGGCGCGCGGCGACGATTTCATCTCCATTGACGTCATACGGAACCTCACGGCGACGACGACGGCGACGCCGACGGCAGAAATCGGCTTTGGAGTGTCCATATAATTGCTATCGCAATAATATTTTCATTCGTAAGTGCTGTTTGTGATTGGCCGGCCACCTTCACAAACGGGACATCAGAATTGATTGTAATTTATTCTTACGCAACACTCTGGCGCAAGAGTATTTTGTGAATACGAGGGCAGCTAAGCTAGAGCGGTGGGGTGATGTACTGCCGAGAAGAATGGCGCCTCCCGTTGTCACCGTTACCAACAGCTGCACTTTGTAACAGTGTAGACACGCTCCCGTTTTATGTTTGAGATATGTCGCTGTCTTTTCAAGTACGGCAATGTGCCCTTCAACTTCAGAATGCTCCAAAGTCACAATGAATTTTCTTTTGTATCACCGCCCATACGTCGACAGTTTAACAGGGTTAAGATGCTTTACTTAGGGTGCTAAAAGTTTTCATTGATAGTACGCGTTTAAGGTTAAATGCACTCGGCGCTTATATGAATGCACAGAAACAGGCAACTACCAAACGAAGTGAGCGCGAGCGCCACCAACAACAACCGTCTTCTTCTTCGTCTTCTACTGGCGCCCGTATTTGTTACTACATCATAATGATCGTTTTTTAACATACTCTGTTCATATTGTGAACTGCTTCATTAAAGTAAGTGGCGAAAAAACTTTGCAAATCGGCTACCATGCATGACCACGATTAAATATTTTGCCTTGTTAGCAAATGCCTGCATATTTTTCTTCTTTATTTGAGTGCTCTGGAATCTGCGCAAATGAATACCGGCTGTAATCACGGATAAAGAGCAGTTTGTAATATTTACAACGATTTCCAAACTCTGGATCTTAAAAAAAGAATTAACGTCAATATCCACTAGAAGGATCGTAAATATTCTCTATGAATATCAAGAGTATATTACCCTTCATGTGCTCACAATGCTTTGAAATATTGATGAACGTACGCAATATAGACTTCATTGAGTGAATAATTGGTCTCAGAAGTCTTGCACCGAAATGAACAACCCTTTGGTGTGTGTTTCCAATGATATTTGATTTCTTCGTTCATGTAAAGTAGGCCGGCGTAGTGCCAGCCTTCTCTACATGGCAGTTGCCATCCTGTTTCGTGCCTTTTTTTTCTGTATGTCAATTGCATGTATATTTCCAAACTAAACAATAATATTAACAACCGCTGACGACTCATAATCACGTTAGCACGGGTATATTCCCGTTAGACATGATTTCAGAACACTGTGATAATAATATTCAATCAAGAAGAATTACCTGTGCTCACCTGCCGGCATGACGAGAGGGCGCAGTGTGCTAGAAAACGAAAAATACAAACCGGCCAGTGGCATTATTAAATATTATAAAGCAATAACAAACTTTCGCTTATGGTAGCAGTGGCAGTGCTTTGACTTTGCGATTGCCCTGGTAAGTAGAATTTTCAGTGAAGTATTTTACTTGTGCTTCTGTAGCTATTTTCTAGCTTTTGTTGTTGCTGTTGCTGCATATAATTATTTGATAACTCTATTCCATTGTACCGCCGCACTACCTTTATCTCTACTAGGGCTCACTCTACCCTTCCCAGACGACTCTTTTACTGTAATTACTTATGCAAGAAGGCACGGCGCTGCAGACAATGTTTATTACCACATGTAATTAAGCCAGTAGGGAAGTTATTACCTGACGACGTTGTCACAGCTCAATTTTCATAATATAAGTGTCCGTTGAAGAGCAAATACAAGGCTAATCTACGCCATCCACAGGCGCACTACGTGATGGAAGCGGAAGTTGTGAAGCAGACCGTGGCAACGCACTCAAACAGCGAACGTGCTGCGTGCCTAAAAACAACGGAGGGCATAGCCAGCGGCATGTAAAAGAAGGAAGACGCGACAAGAAGAAAAGGCGCTGAAAACGCTAACTTCAAGCCTCGCTAGAATAATAATGATAATAATAGTAAAGAAAAGCAGTTCACGTAATTGCGGAGGTTGTTTTCGTCAAAGCACGCAGTACCATACATAGCGATGTTCTTTCTTCTAACGTTTTCTGTCCAGTCGTTGGCTCTTGTTCTTTTGAAAACTCGTTACACAAGCGTAAAGCCAGAAGTTGGGACGGCGGTACAAAGGGAGGTTGTGACGCCATCTTTGCGAGAAGCCAGAATAACAGCAGTTCCCGAGAGAATGAACTGCTAGCCACGAGGCTGGCGGTATCACCAGAAAATACAGCAAAGCATGCTCGACCAAGCATGAGCGCAGCTGGACGCGATCATCTAATTTGCGAAAGTGCTAATGTGTGTGCTGTCAGCTGGTATAAGCGTCTAGAACGCATACCATGCGTGAGGCGTGGAGCGAAGATAGAAAGAAAGTGAACTAATTAGAGGCGATAGCAGGTTGATACATTAGAGAAGAAGGGAAGAATGCAGATAATTACTGCCCATGTGTTCGGGAGCGTTCAGAATGAAGACACAGATACACGAGTACAGAATGCGAACCAGATGTTCTATTTTCTTTATTGTGGATGTACCAACAGCTCAAGAGGTATATTACGCCAATGTATATGTATTTTGAATATATTTCCAACAATCCCAAGATTTAATGTTTTTGTTTTTGTTTCTGTCGCTCCTGCTTAAAACATGGTCCGATCGTCCAACTCCCTCTGGCCGTTATATGTGCTGCCCCATTCTTGTTTCTGCTCATTGTATGAAAGATAGTCCCAATGGCGAAGTTCAGTCCCGAAGTGAAGTGTCTGACATAGAAGTAGAAAAAAAGTTCAGTGGCGATTTAGTCACAAATGCGAGAGAAATGCGTAAGCGTTACATCGTGCCTCTTTGAGGTATTGGATTACACTGATAATATTCTGTACCTCTCTGAAGTTACGCGGTATAAGTATGTTGGTGTTTCGATTACCGCTACGCTTAATTGGACTAAACACATCAACCTTGTACCAGCAATGCAGGCCGTAAGCTGTACTTCCGTCGAAGAGCTCTTAAGATCTCTGCACCTCAAGTTCGTCTGCTGGCATAACGAAACAGTTATATTACCAACACTTGATTATGCTGCAATTATTTGAGACCCTCTGCGCAAAAACAAATATTGAACAACTGGAAAGAATACAAGAAGAGATTGTTCGCTTTGTTTTTATTAGTTTAGGGCCAACATCGACAACTGATCTATTGTCGAAAGCCAATCTACTAACCTTAAGCCAGTGAAATCGCTCTCACGTTTGAAGTTTCGTTATCAATTAATCAAAGGGCATTAGAACATCGTTAAAGATAAGTTAACAAGTTAAGGTAAGAACCGCCCAAAGAGCGATGGAACGAAAAATGTTAGGCCTAACGTTAAGAGACAGGAAGAGAGCGATGTGGATCAGAGAGCAAACAGGGATAGCCGATATTCTAATTGACCTTAAGAGAAAAAAATGGAGCTGGGCAAGCCATGTAATGCGTAGGATAGATACAAGGAAAGTAGACCATTAGAGTTACAGAATGAATACCAAGAGAAGGGAGGCACAGTCGAAGACGGCAGAAAACTATGTGGAGTGATGAAGATAGGAGATTTGCAGGCGCAAGTTGGAATCAGCTAGCGCAAGACAGGGATAATTGGAGATCGCAGGGAGAGGCCTTCGTCCTGAAGTGGACATAAATGTAGGCTCTTGATGATGATGATGATGATGATGATGATGAGTATGAAGATGATGATGACATCGACATGACAAAAGTGATTAAATTCTCATCTCGTATGCCACTAGGCAACGACATCCCCTATCAATAACACCATTCACTACTCGAAGCAATTGTTTTAAATATTCCTTCTTTCCGAGAACTGTTACTGTGTGGAAAAAACTAAACATTCTGTGGTGTCGCCAACGTTAACATCAATTGTATTTAGTTTAGAGTGACTGCACTGTACACTTTTGTTGCATTATCTGGTTTACGTGAAACCTCTTGGTTTGGCTGTTTGTGCTATTTTCTTTTACTATTATTAAGTGGGCATGGAAGAGCAGCAACAATGCAGACCCCTGACACGCCTTTTCGCTTTTTGGTGCAGATACTGATTGAATCATCCGGTGCTGCCTCTGTACAGCTGTTCCAGCTTGCACCGACGGAGACCGACAGCACAAGTTGCCAGGCGTCACTACTAGATGGCCAACATCAGTCCCACGCATCGCAGCGTTTCCTGGAGCGCCATCTTGAACTAACTTGGACAATGCCATCGGCATCGACAGATGCATCCCCAGCGCGCTTTATACGCAGTTGGTTGTCCTCGCGCCCGTCCAGTGGGCATAGAAGAGCCGCAACAATGCAGACCCCTGACACGCCTTTTCGAGGTCAAGGATGCCCAAACTGCGGTCGAGCAACGGATTGCTGAAATTGACAATAGGCTATCCATAGTTGAAAGCCCTATCCAGCCGTCTGAAGGCAAAATAGACGAAAACCTCGTCCCTCAAGTTACTAATCGGAACCACCGTCTTGACGACATCGAAGACCGATCTCGCAGAGAAAACTTAATCTTTCACGGTATCCCTGACAGTCCTTCAGAAACATGGGCGCAATCTGAGCAGAAAATATGCGCAGCCCTTAACGTCGCACTAGACCTAAATCTGAGCAGTAGCGACGACCGCATATCCCGCGCGCATCGATTGGGAAAGTTTGTTCCTGGAAAATGTCGGCCTGTTATTGTTAAGTTTCAATCTTTCAAATTCAGAGATAGCATATTTTCATCACGCAGCAAGCTAAAATCTTCTAGAATATTCGTCAAAGAAGACTTTTGCCGAACAACCAGAAACTTGCGCAAAAAGCTTTTCGATTACGGTAAAGCCAGTGGTCAGCAGTTCTCCGTGCGATATAACAAACTGTACATAAATAAGAAATGCTATGTTTACTCCCCATCTACTGATCGCGTCTGTGAACTTCGTCAGAGCCGTGACCCTAGTACAGACAAGGGCGCGTCAAGCTCCTCGTTTGCCAGTAGTGACACGTTGGTATCCTAACTAACAATGCGCAGCATGATACACCTAACGCTGGCTTGTCTTTTTTACTTACTAACATTAGGAGTATGCTAAGCAAACGTGACGCTTTATCTTCTGTTGTTGATACATGCTTGGCGGATGTTGTTGTACTTACGGAAACCTGGCTCTCCGCTGAAATCGGGGATGATGAATTGTTTAACTGTGACAAAAGATACGCCATTTATCGCTACAATCGAAATTTCAGATCTGGTGGCGGGGCACTTATCGCTGTGGCAGACAATCTTGTTTCCAGCTTGGTTGTACTCAATACTCCATTGGAGCTCGTTTGTGTTAGTATCCGAGTGAATCATCAAAATATGCTACTCTGCGCGTGTTACCGACCCCCAAGTGCAAGTTCAGGCTTTTGTGAACAGTTGCACGACGTACTAAAGAACCTAGTATTACGTTTTTCCCCGCGCTTCCTTATTACACTTAGGTGATTTCAATTTCCCTAAAATTAGTTGGTCCATCTCTCGTCCCGTTGTTACAGAATCGTCACCCGAAAGCGCAGCCTTCATAAGATTATACCTAGATTTTAACCTCACGCAGCTCATTTCCCAACCAACTTGAATTGGCCCCACATCAGCTAACACACTCGATCTAGTGCTTACGACTGTCCCATGATATTATAGAGTCACTCTGTCTGTTTCCCGGTTTGAGCGACCACTCTTTCATTCATTTTTTGATAAGAGCCCCTGTCACACACAGAATAAGTGCCCCTGAAACATTACGCGATTACACGAAAGCAGTATATACTTCAATTAACAGAGAACTTGAATTGTTTTTAGAGGATTGTATGCCGCGAGTATTTGGTTGTACTGTTGAACATAACTGGAGGCCTTTCAAAAACAAATTGGCGTCACTGATTAATAAATATGTGCCAACACGTATAATTTCTGAAAAGAAGCGCTCGCCTTGGTTTAACACAACATTAAAACGGCTGCTAAACAAGAAAAAAGAGGACAATTTTGCCTAGCAAAACGTGCCAACAATCTCGCACGTTGGCGCATCTATAGTGATAGCCTTAAAACTTATCGCGCCGCTATCAGAGAGGGTCAGACACGTTTTCTTTAATGATACAGTCCCGTCCCTCTTAACCACGAACTCATCAAGATTTTGGAATAGCGTTAAGCCCAGAAAAAGAACGCGATATCTCTTACAAATTTCGATGATGAAGCTATACGCAGAGAAGGCTGTTGCAATGTAATAAATGAAGTGTTTTCTAAATCATTTTCAGAGTGTTCTACTGTTGTACCACCACCCCTTCACGGTTGCGATTTTTTTCTCCATGGATCCTCTTATCATTGATTTTTCAGGCGTTGCCAAGTTAATTCGCGGGTTGAAATTGTCATCTAGCTGTGGTATTGATAACATCGACTCAAAGATTCTCAAAAATACTGAAGTGTATTCCGCTATCTTTCTGTCGCACCTTTTCACACAATCTCTACAGTGCTGTGAAATTTCAGACGATTGGAAAGTGGGAAAGGTGGTTCCAGTTTTTAAATCCGGTAACCCTCAGTCACCTCACAATTACAGACCTATTTCTTTAACGAGCATTCCCTGTAAGCTTCTGGAACATGTCAGCTATTCTCATCCTGCGTCATTTTTTGGAATATAACTGTTTTTTTTCAGTGAGTCTCAGCACGGCTTTCGTAAGTACTATTCCTGTGATACACATCTTTTATCGTTTACGAATTATATTAGCATCGGTTTTAGACAAAGGGTTAGTTATTGATTGCGTTTTTCTTGACTTTGCCAAAGCGTTTGACAATGTAAACCGCCAATTACTTCTTTACAAAATGAGCATTCTAAATATTGACCCCGATATCTTAAAATGAATTGAGTGCTTTTTGACTAATCACTTAGAGTACGTAACCACTAGCGACTGTGATTCGAATTCTTCCGAAGTAACATCTGGCGTTCCACAAGGGTCCGTTTTGGGCCCAGCTGCTTTTCCTAAGATATATAAACGACATTTCCGGCACAGTTACAGAATTCTAATATAAGGTTATTTGCTGACGACTGTGTTGTTTACCGTGAAATAACTAACAAATCTGACCACTCTGCCCTCCAGCCTGACTTAGATAATATTTCTAACTGGTGTAGCGAATGGTTGATGACTCTCAACTACTAATAAATGCAAGAGCATGACATTCTCCCGCCGTTCTAACCCATCTGAATTCCTAGCTTATGAAATCGAAGGCACACTATTAGAGCACGTAACCTCCTATAAGTATCTTGGTGTGCACATAACGGATGCACCTCTCATGGCATACTCACGTTAATATATCATTAACAATGCTAACCGTGCACTAGGATACCTACGCCACAATTTTGCTGAAGCACCAAGTCATTTAAAATTAGTTACTATATCAAACGCTAATTAGACCTAAACTCGAGTATGCGTCTGCTATCTGGGATCCAGGCTTACATAACCTTGCAGATGCAATAGAGTCTGTTCAGAATCGCGCAGCTCGCTTTGTCGTATCAAACTACTCCCGTACTGCCAGTGTTTCGCTGATGAAATCTAATCTTGGCCTTCTGAACGTGCTCTTAAGGAGAAAAATTTCACGTCTTTGTCACGTCTTTGTCTCTTTCATAATTTTTTTTCTTGAACCAGTCACTGAAACGCGAACTTTTATCACAGCCATCGTATTTGTCAGCGCGTATTGATCACCAGCATAAGGTAGCCATTCCTTTTTGCCATACTAACCTGTTTCATGATTCATTTATACCAAAGACTAGCTCAGACTGGAACCACCTTCCCAGTGCCATCGCCAGCATTGAAGATGTACAGTCATTCAAGGCCGCAGTTGTTGACCACTTCACAGAATATCCTGCGCAGCTATTTGTTAATTCAGGAAGTTTTGTATTTTACATGTATAATAACGTTGCTAACGCTATTGTCATTCAAGGCCTTTGGTATTGCTAAACCTGTTAAACTGCTCTGTTAATCATTGTTCTTTTTCTTGTTTTGTTTTGGTTTTTTTCCATACATAGCTTTGCTGTTGTTCACATTATTGCGCTTGTCTAATCAGAATGTACCCACCCCCTTGGTAATGCCACTTAGGCCCTGAGGGTATTGAAATAAATAAATAAATACCGTAAAAACCGGAATATAGGTCGATCTTTTTTTTTCAAAAACAATTGCGAAAAGTCGACCCTCGTCTTATACACCGGACATTGGCGGAAAAACTACGGAAGCCTTGCAACAATGGGCAGATGAAGTAAACAGCCGCCTTCGCCATCGCATTCAGGCTTTTTAACATTTTGTTTCAAAATGCGTGGAAGCCCGCGGCAATTCACCGTCGTCTTAAAAAAAAAAAAAAAAAAAAGCGATTGAGTACGCGGAAGCCCACGCTGCCGTGGGCTTCGTATCGTGCGACCATCGACCCGCGTGTTTGTCAGCACCTTATTATCACGGCACGGAGCAGCATTTAAGTAAATACTGTCACCATTCTGCAACCGGCTGAGTCACATTTGTTTAAAGGTAAGGGTGTCTTTCGGTACTTTTGCCATTGAAAAAGATTTCTTTTCATTTTTAGAATTAGTTGGGGGGTCGACCTATAGTCCGGTTTTTACGGTAAATAAATAAATAAATAAATAAATAAATAAATAAATAAATAAATAAATAAATAAATAAATAAATAAATAAATAAATAAATAAATAAATAAATAAATAAATAAATAAATAAATAAATAAATAAATAAATAAATAAATAAATAAATAAATAAATAAATAAATAAATAAATAAATAAATAATGGCTAAAACCGCGTTCATCACATTGCAAATGGCTGTTTACGAGCTCACTCGACACACGTTCAGCCTCTTAGAGGATCGCAGTGCAAAGGACGGAGGTTCGGGGCGGAACACCCCTTCAGTAGCGCACTATATATATGAGAAGGAATAACACCGAAGCCCCTTCTTGTATGTTTCATCATTTGTAACTCCTGTTAGATGTCGATATAAACTATTTTTCCTGTGTCTTCTTTTCTCGAACTCCGTCTATAATGCTCTGTTTCCTTTTCTACCACAGGAGCAGGAACTATTTGCCCGAAGCTAAAAGATAAAAAGAGAGCAGAAAAGACGAAGAAAGTTGACTGAATAAGGCGTCAGTATCAAGACGTCGACAAGAAAAAAAAAATGCAACAGCCATTTCGCAGCAGTCGAGTCAGGCAAGTTGCATTTCCGCACATTTATTCCTGTCATTCGCGTACTACGTTTCACACTTTCCCCGGGGCACCTTCTACGTACTTTCAAAGGTATTCACGACATCAATGTTATCACAAGTTCGACAAAGCTCTTAATACCAACTTCTATTCTTCTGTTTGGCCACTTAAGCCAGAGCGAAAAAATATTTGTGTCATCATGACTGTTCTATCCAAATCACTGCGTAGGAGAGCCAGTTAAGAAACATTTTGTTCATGCTTAGTTTGGCTTACCATTTGTTAACTCAAACTGTGCACGCTTTGTTTCTATCCTTCTTTTGTGTTGAAAAGAACGAGTTCAAACTAATTTCAAGTTAATTCAAGAAACAAGTAACAAACTAATAGGCGCGAACATCTGCAGGCGAATTCATGCATTAAGCACCAAGTGCTGCGTTAATTACATGCTCGGCCTAATTCTGTGTTCTGATTCAACGTTTCTGGTTGGTTGAGATGAAAAAAGCGACGCATGGCAATGCGATGTGCTTGTGCCGCTCCAAAATTTGCTCGCCTTCTATAGTGCAGTCTACTAGAAGACGGAGTCTTTCTACGTGGTATCTTGATTGTCTTTAAGGTGGGCGGTGCCTGCAGACACTTGGCACTGCTCGCTACCACAAAGCAGCTGCTTGCGAAGTATAATCAATGGAATGTAGGCGCTGATCTCAGAAGAAAAAGACGAAAACATAACTTAAACCAAAAGCTCCTCGCTGTAGTCACACGTCGATAGCAGGTACGAAGTGCCCAGAATGGCAACAAAGGGAAACAGGTCTCCTTTACGGAACGTGGCTCCAGCCTGAGGCTCCCGTTGTTCGCCAGCTGTTGGTTATAAGAGATGGCGGAGTGTTTTAAGGGAGCTAATAATATGCCTGCTAGCAGATATTGCGATTTTCAAGGCCTTCCATATGTGGAATTTATCTTTAGTGTGTGAAAAAAATAATGTTTGCGTAGGCGATGTGCAAGAACATTGCTAGTAAAACAGAGTATGAAAGAGAAATAAGAGCTACGAACAATAGAAAAGGCATGGGGGTTTACGAGGACAGAAATCCTGTTTGCTACCCTACACTGGGGAGAGACAGAGAGGAAGGTATAAAGGTAAACAGAACACATGGGCCGCTATCTTGTACGCACTCGAAAAGCCGACGTTCGGTTTCGCCCCACGCGATTAGCTTAGATTGACCTAGATTGTGATATCGGCACGGCCTGGACAATCGCGCGAAACGAAACCGAACGTCGGCTTTTCGAACGCGTACAAGATAGCGGCCATGCACACAATCACTGCTATTATTAGCACAGGATAAGAGTTCATAATTCTCAATGCTGAACTCACTTGTGCAGGTTGTTTCTCTGTAAGAATTGCAACAATGCATTCGTAGCCCTCCTCTGGATGGCTTGTAAGTATTCCAAAATGATTTGTAGGTCATATAAATTTAGTCAGCCATGAGTGCCATCTGATCGCGAAAAGTAAAGAAAGCGATTGCAGTAATGGGAAATACTGTGGTATTCAAGATGACGCTTGCGAATTGCGGTTGGTGAACTGCGGAAAGCAAAAATCCTGGAGCTTCGCTTAATGATGAAGCTAACGCCGCGAGCTGGAAAAGTAACAAATGCACATGTAATGAGTGGCATGACTACGTTCCTTGAGGTCTGCGAGTGCATTAGTGAGGGTCCCTGATTTATGGTTCCATCAACCTTTAAGATTAAAACAGATGTGTCTAGGTAATGGTGAAAGATGAAAAAAATGTTGCGCCAGATACGACATCCCTTTGTCGCCGAATTTTTCGATATTGTTTCCCTTTGCTTGTGCCTTGCGCTTCCACGACATCAGATGAAGGGAAGGCTAAATGTAAGCAGCGGTCATTAGCTAAGTACTCCTGAGGTCTAATACAGTATCATCGTACATCAAAAGCCTGTGTCCCCACATTTACAATATTATGTTTCTTTTTCCGGAAATGCATATTCATAGAGCATGTCGTGTGCTCTTTTCATTTGTCCGTAGTTTGTGCGTGTTGTGTTCCATACGGGATGATGTAAAAAAGAAAGGCACATCCTTAGTTATTCCTCATTAGTCATGAGAAATATACTTACGTAGAGGTACAATACACAGATGAATGCAGAAGGGTACCTTTTTATGGCCATCAAAGACTGATAATTAGATCCCCAATATCAGGTACATAAATCTTACCGCTGCTTTCACAATAAATTTAGTAAAATGTTGCGTGGACAGCCGTAACTCTGCCGTAACTGTGGACAGGGATATGAGTAATGCGGGAAACACCACCGCTTCACTTATTTTGTTTGTTTACTCAGAAGGACCAGAACAGTGCGTGAGACCCGCCGCGGTTGCTTAGCAGCTATGGTGTTGCGCTGCTAAGCACGAGGTCGCGGGATCGAATCCCGGCCGCGGCGGACGCATTTCGATGGGGGCGAACTGCAAGAACACCAATGTCTCGTGCATTGGGGGCACGTTTAAGATCCCTTAATGGTCAAAATTAATCTGGAATCTGCCACCACGGCGTGCCTCATAATCAAATCGTGGTTTCGGCACGTAAAATTCCAGAATTCAACAGTCTGTGATCCCATGTGTTTGTTTACGTCACGCAATAGTGGCTACTGAAATGCAATAGCCACCTCGGAAATAGACGTGTAGACGCCGCTCTCGGAGTGTGCTTGTCGCACAAAACTCCGCAGAGACTGACAAGCTCCAAAAGTGTAGCAGCAGGTATCGCGTGGCTGGCAGTGCAGTCGAAGCGCCAGCCATGAGCGCCAATATCACGAAAGCTTTCGCAAAAATAATTTCGCGGCGATTCCTCGACGTCAAAATACTTGCCTGTATTTGACAACGCATCTAATGTAAGTAACGCGTATGGTTTATGTATTTGAGTGTAGAATTACATTTTAAAGCGTATCTTGCTGACATGTGCTTCCGGACGGGAAATGTTTGGAAACCTACTTTAACCAAAAGTGAGAGAAACTTGAAAATTTGATATTCTATCAAAAGGGCGAACGAATTTTACGCCGGTCGAGCGCAAGACAGGGACGCATCTCGCCTGCCCTACGCGTTTTCAAAGCCGTTCGCTGCAAAGCTGAAAAATCCTCGACATCAATCAACAGAATTTGTGTCCGAGTGCCGCGTGTTTACGCTGCAGAAGTCTACTTTCTTTGGGCTATTTGAACACAAATTGCAACTGACAGACAAAAGAAAAGTTCCCTAAAGGACCAGCTATAGTTAAACCAAACTCCAGCCTTTAATGCGTGGCGCAAATAACGCAGCGTGCTTTAAGTCAGGTCAAGCAATGTAGATGGCGAAATCAGAGTGAAGAAAAACTATGTTTTCAATAGCGCTTTCTCTAACAAGTGCGGCCCTTCGGGCTTACCCAAGCCCAACCCACTCCCTGAATTCGGCTAGACAACACTAACTCACATGTAGGCGGCATGAAGTTGCTGGTTAGGCTTGCTGACACAGCACTTTTGGATACGAGCTAAACCTCCATTGCTTTCCTGGGCGTACTTCGTGTCAACATTGCGGCGTTAGTGTTCAGCTATGTACTAATGTATTATCGACCATGATACCGAAAAGTCTCTATGCACTTAGTGCGAGGACGAGAGTGCGCTCCTGCAAACTCTGGCTGTTGGCACAGCGAGAAAACAAGGTATTTCGGCGTGGAGCACTGGTTTACTTCAAAGGCACATTTACGGGGTAAATCATGCCTAACGAAATGGAGCTTGCGTCCGAGCGGTGCGTGTTTGGTTATCGGTGGTGCTTTCCTCTTCGCGTAGCCTGCAGGCTGCCTCTGTGGGGCTTCTGTCACGCGGTCTCCATGTCTGCATGACGGGGTATTGTTTGAAAGACGACTTCGGAGAGTAAACAACGGAAGCCTTCTAGTGAAGGCTAATGCTACAACATAAACAAGAAGTTTTGCTCAGTTTTTGCAGAGAAACACTGGATTTTGTTTGGATTGTCTGACAGTATAAGTTGTTGGAAACAGCGTGGCAGACTGAGGTTAAATAGCTGACGCGACATGAATAACCGTCGTGTGAACAATGTATCGTTCGCAGTCGCAACTAGTCCAGCCCGATATTGTGATAGGAAAGAGGCTGCGAATTTTCTCGGTACGTGGGCAGCCTATCATTGTTCAAGATGAGCTACCATTGCGGTGTACCGAGGCAATGTAGGATCAGCAAAGAGAAATGTGAGGGCAAGAAATGAAGAAAGTTAGCGAATACCCGCAGACTATCCAACATGGCGCAGAAAACGAGAAAGGAGCGAAGAATAGAGAGCATGAAGCGCTCACGCTGTTAAAAGTTGGCTAAACATTGACAACGTTTATTGCTAGGGCCTTAAGATACCACAAAGAAAAGCAGCACACCGACTGCATGAAACTAGGTAACCACTTGGTTTCAGTCGAAAACAATTGAACGTAGTATCCCGGGCAGATGAAACACGAGCGGGCAATTACAAAGTACAACTAATACAAGAAACAGCTCGAAAATACAACCTAGCACCGCTACTTATGCTATCGCCAAATACTGGCACAAGTTCTAAGTGCAAGAACATAAATCATGCAGAAATTACAAGAATTGGCGAAAGCAGCCCGTTACTAGTTAGCCCTAGCTTGTTCGCGTTTCAGTTGGCCACGATAGTACATTAGCTAAATGGAAATGGAATAGTTTCTCAATATCGTGTCCACGTTTGTTGTCCTCTGCCGATTATTTGCATATTCAGCCCGCACTTTCAAAGAGCGCACGTCACAGTTAAGGTGTCATTCGCGCCAGTTTTTGACGTCCCTTCAACCACTAAGCTTCAATTATAGTGGCGTCGGTTTGTGCAACGAACCATGCACGTTGTTCGTGCATGGCTTCCTACGTACAATATAACATATTTCATGCAATTTCTTGAACTGGTATCAATAACTGCAGAGCAAGAACTCACTTCCACTATTTTAACATGCAAATGATTTGTCGTCGCAACGTCGTTTGCTTACGTTGTTGCTTATGATTTGCTTTGGATGCGCCGTGCTGTTCCTCTTCGTGATACAGTTGGGATGAAGCTGAGGATGTGACCTGACGGCGACGACATGATACCAATGGCGGCATGCTAACGTCACCGTAACGAAGTAATGGAAAGGACAGAACTGCGGACGGCTGCTTCCACCATCTTTAAGTGTTCAGGAGATAGCCAGCTGGGTGGCAAAAGATCTCGGCAGCTGGGGCCAAACGATGTCCTCCTCACGTATGCTTTCAATGCCATGTGAAGGCGACGTTCTAGCTTTGACAAAGATAGCAAATGTCAACGTAATATTTGAAGCAAGGAAAGAACATTATGTCGATGAATTATAATAATCATAAAGTACTTGCAACGGCTGGCCTCTCGCGCATGTCGAAAAGCAACTTTCATGTTACTTTCACCTACGCAGACCTGATATTTCAGTGGCGTAAGTTAAGCGCTGTTTAGCGCGTTAAGCGTGTTTAATAATTTATGGCAAATCTAAATTACGGTATCAGTGGGGAACATCTTGTGATTTGCATGTTCTTACTATAAAATGGAAATAAGAGCACAAATAAAAATGGTGTCTCGCAAATTAAATTTCTTCCTTATGTTGCCATACCCCCGGCTACCACTAAGACCCGCAGACGAATAAGCACCACGCATTATGTCATGACTTTGCGGTAGTTGTCACCTATATTAATGAATATAAAGTTATGTGCAGCATTGCATGAGTTATTATTTCTTCTTTGTTACGCCGTGGTTATTTTTTCTACCTCCATGTTGCTACATTAGGAGATAGAATACAGTGCAGTGCAGAATGCACACTATAAATCGCAGAGGCACCACGATGATGAAGCATCACGTAGGCTAAATCACAATTAGATGTTAAATATGTATTTACTTTGAGATATAACGCAAATAAGTACACATACACAAGAAGGAGACACGACAGACGTGTGACGACCACTTACTACCAACCGTTTATTACAATCGACACACCCTCCGATTTATAAAGTTGTCCATGTACAAGTGTCACGCCCCCTCCCCCGTGCGAAAGTGATACAAAAAATCGAAAGAAAGAGAACAATATTACTATCTGCCTCAGGCAACAGAGTTCAAGAAGTCCAGTTCGGCACTGTGCAAAAGAATAGACGCTTCGCTTATACATACAGCTGAATTCTTGTGGATAAAGAGTGCTTCTAAAGCCACTCGAGTTGTGTAGTTTGCAGATTTGTCTAAGATGGTGGTCTCATAAAATCGTGCCTCGCAGTCACACCTGGTGATATGGGCAACCAAACGTGCATATTTATCAACTTTTTTCTTAACTTATAGCGCGTGCTCCCTGGGCATCGGTTTGGCCGATGTACACATTTTCGCACAACAAGGGAACGGAGTATGCCACTTCTGTCGCACACCTTACGACGCGGCGATCATGCCTGATTTGGCAACCTCGTTTGCAGTCACCGCGAATTCGACGGCAGAGCCTAGAAAGATTATTAGGAGCCGTGAGGACCACCGGAATACGATGCCTGTTCGTGACCTTCTTCAGGTTGTGCGAGACCTTATGCATATAAATCATGACTAAGAGTCTGCATTGTATGTGGGCACGACTTACAGAATGCTAGTCCGCGTCTGTCGTGTCTTCGTGTATATGTGTACTTATGCGCTATTACTGAAAGTAACTATGTTAGACCAACTAGCCCAACAGACGGTCCTTCGGAATTAAGTATGTATATCGAGCAACTTGCACACAGAATGCTTCTTTGCGATTATGTCCTGAAACGCCTGAAGCCAAATCTTCTCGTATTGAAACCTCCTGTCAGTGTGACCACTAGAAAGGTAATTTAATCACCAGATATGCCCTCTAACAACCGAATTTTGTTATCAGTACCATGACGATAGACAAAAAGAAAGATACCCGCTCTTTTAGTTTCATCTGGTCTATCGCAACAGTTACTGCCCTGGCAGAACCAAAACTAGCTAGAAGGCGATGTGCAGATTGAGGCCAGATATCCGAGCGCCATAGTTGTCTAGTTGCGTTTGTGCTGTTAGAAAAAGGATTGTCCCGTTGACATCAACGGCGATGCCTAATTAAAACTGCGATGTTTATTTAGTATTCTTTGCAAGGCGACTCGAAGATCGAGAAACATTTTAATTAAAAAAAACATAGAAGCTGCCGAGAAGCAAAGAAAAGCTTTGGTATCGTTTCATCTGGTGACTGGAACGGCTCCCTTTATATTGAAGCCGCTGCTGTAAATTTTCTTCGTATACGAAAGGAAACAGATCGAAAAAAAAGAGAAACCTCACCCATGGCTCGCTGCCTGAAACCATTTCACTTCCTGTTGCCATCTGTCCATTATTTGCCATTAACCTCGTCCTGAAGCAGGTTCTGCCATTATTCAAGGTGTCTCATTTAGCCTATACTCCCGCCCGCCCCCCTTTTTCCCCGACTATCTTCTGCGCCTTATACGGAAATGCACTGGATGTTTTGCAAGAGTAAGAGAGCACACACTTTGAATATCTAAAGAGGTCGATGGAAAAAGTGAACCTCTCCAAATCACAGCCCTAGCGAGCGTTGGTGGAAAGCCAGACTTGTTTTGTTCACCAGCAAAAAAGGCATATCAGCTTTAAGTTGCGATTAACCACAGAGCCCGTCTGCCTTTCTTGTGCGTCTCAGTTCACGCTAATACGTCTTCACTGCTAGATTGATAAGTAGCGCATCGATGGCTGCGCTGCGATGGCAGCTATGGCCGCTGGGGACATACAGTACGCGCGTGTTCATATTCGCGTTCATTATGTTACCTCTGCGGGAATGAATAATAACCATGTAAACCTATATAAACATCACACAGAATTAAACAGAAGCTGGTTATCAATTGTCTCCTCAAAGAGACACAACGTCAAGCCGCTTGAAGTGGAGAGGGAAAAAAAGGTGAAAAGAAGAGGAAGGCCCGCCACAACACATCATCATCACATCAGATTAGAGCCACTGGTGGCTTTGCGCGAATTTTAATTAGAGGAAGCCAGCAGAATGCTGGTTGAATACGCTTCGACCAAATGTACATTGTACTATGTGTGTTCTGATTGTGAGTGATGTTTTATTGAAGTGCTGTGTCAAAGCCAGGCAATAAAGAAAAAAAACAAAGAAAAAAAAAGAAAGGAGAAACGTCAGATGCAGAGTATGAGCATCACAGACAAAAGTTTATTGTGACGGGCTTAACAGGAATTCTTTTATGAGCATCATATTAAGTTGACGCATCAAGTGGGAAGCTAATTTAATGTCCGAGCAAAACCGAGATAAAGCTAAAATTGGTGGTTTAAAGTGATTTGCCTTTATATCACATCCGAGGGGCAAGCATAGACCTTGTCGTTAACGAGATAAATTCGGCCATCAACAAGGCATGCGTTCCCATAACACACTCGCGGTGTGAACCGTGCTGCAGACGGATGGAGCAGATGATTTAGCGACGGCGCCTTTATAAAAAAGTCTATGCTCAGCGAAGTCATCATTAGCATGAATACTTTAAACATATAGTACGCTGCCAGAACCTGCGTTTATATTAAACGGTGCAGCCACAAAAAAAATTGGGATAATTATAAGGTTTGTTTGAAGACATTGACGTGCTCATTTACACACTTTGTGGGGTGAAGATGGCGGCTAATAACGCAAGCGTTCGGTGTGCAAGCATTTTATTGAGCTGTAAACACAATGTGTGTGCGACGCCAACGCTGCTTTGGCTGCGCCTTTATTCCATGCCACATATAAGGCTTTCGTGCTTTGTATAGCAAAGACGCATGCATTCAGCGAAAATCGTAGCCAGATGTTTTGGCAGCAAAACGACGATTCATGACTCCGTGCAATTGATACCCCAAGCAGGCGGTCTGGCTAATATATGATTCCGAAATTTCTAAATTAATGCCGAACGAGGACGCAGCACCGACGTGAATCAGCCAGTGCTAATGGCTCATACGGGGCAGAATAGGATTCTTTTGCTGGCGTTCTTTTGACGCGAAACTCCATTTGTTCTACGGCGATTGTCCACAGTAAGTATTCATTGCGCTACGAGGAAATATGGCCGGTACGTGCACGAGCTCCCGGTGATACTCTAGCACAACCGCTTCAACGCTAAAGCACCAAGAGCTTCCAGCTATTATTAGTCCATAATGGCGCTGGACAGCCACGTTGGGAAGATGAAATGCGGAGCAGTTGTGGGGCCCGCGGCAAGAATTGCGAGAGTCCTGGAAAGCCGGCATGTGCTACGCCTTGAGCGAGATGCATGGTGTACTCGTTACGAATTCGTGTTTTCTAAAAGCCACATGCAGTTTGTCGTCCTTCGGAAGCTGCCACCGTTGGAGTGTGCGTTTTTTGGGGGATACAATAATTACGTTGGTGGTAATGTAATTCTAGAGGCTTGTTTGTTTGATCAACGGGCATGTTTATATTATTCTGCAAGGTCGAGGGGTGGGGGGGAGCAGTCAGTCACGCACGCACGCACACACGCACGCACGCACGCACGCACACACGCACACGCACACACGCACACAGTTGCATTTGCGTGTATGTACACATGTAATGAATAACAATGAAATTACCGACCGCCAAGAAAGAATAACAGGAGCACCAAATGTCGGCGCTGCGTGCTTTGCTCGCTGTGCTTGCCCCCAATCGTCAGCGTGTCTGCTGAGCAAATTTCCCCCGCACTTTATAGCTATAGCATGATAAAAAGTACAAACACATGGCCGAGGCGACCCTTGAACAAAAAGATACTGCAGGGTAGGCATCAATGATTCCACAGTAAGCTGCACATTGACGACTGAAGATTCAGCAGGCCATGCCCAGGTCATTGACGCCTAGCATCAGCGAAAGGTGGGTTTTACAGCCCGGTCATAATCGCCGACACTGCCGTTTCCCCATATGTTTTTTTTTTCTTATACGCGTTATGTGTGTTTGTTTACCACTTATATAACGACGCATCATTTTACGTTGCGAGCTCCCGCTCCAAAGCGGGAAACCGTCTCTTCAGCTTATGTCGGCGTGTAGCGCTATTTTATTCTCCCGGCCATTTGAGCCACCGCTTTTATTGCGAATAAAAGCACACTGCCAGTTTTAGAGTGAAGGAAAATGTGTTTTTGTGTAGGTGATAAAGTGAGAATGCGGAACACGCTATATTATTAGCTTCCTTTTTTGTCACTTTCGTCATGTTGGTTGTTGATTCATTGCATAATATGCACTGGTTGTTGCTTATTCTGCACACATTTTCATTGCACACTTTAATACCTATAAGGCCTCAATAGTTTTGCCTATTCTGAAGCTCATTGTCTGTAATGTCACACTGATGTTTCCTTCTTTCGCCTTATCTTCGCACTAAATTAAGAAATACACCTGTTGTTAATAGCGAAAAGGTGAGGTTGGCAAAAAAAATAATAAATGAAAAAAATGCCATAATAAGTGACATAAACATAGCTTTTCCCTGTCTGTAAAAAAGAGAGAGAGAGGGGTGAAGAAAAGCGCCTGCCACGGCGGCCGCATTTCGATGGGGGCGAAATGCGAAAACGCCCGTGTACATAGATTTAGGTGCACGTTAATGAACCGCAGGTGGTTCAAGTTATTCCGCAGTCACCCACTACGGCGTGCATCTCCTAATCAGATTGTGGTTGTGATACGTAATACCTCAGAATTTAATAAAATACCTAAATTAAGAAAAACACTACCACGGCTGGAATTGCGCTGCGAAGCTCCAGGTTGCCGGTTCGATCCCGGCCGCTGCGGTCACATTTCGATGAGGGCGAAATGCAAAATGGTCTTGTACGGTTCATTTGGTTCACGCTGAAGAACCTCAGGAGGTCAAAGTAATTTGGAGTCCCCCACTGCGGCATACCTTGTAGTCAGATCGTGGTTGTGACACGTAATACCTCAGAATTTAATAAAATTAAACGATATATGGGGTAGAGCCGAAGCACCTGGCCAATTCTTTTCCCGTGTTCCCTTATATTAGGTGTAATTTCTTATTTTATCTCGAATTTTCTCCGCGCGTGACGCCTGAAACGCTTGGCTTACGTTTACTGCGTTTACAGTGGAGGCGCGTGCCCCGCTTTGTATATTAAAGAGATGACGCGTCTTTCCCTTTCTTTTTCTTTTTGGCTTTGTCTTTAAATAGGCCACAGCTTGCACAGTACAGTTCACGAAAACACGTTTTGCCGGTTCCACTTTGCGTAAAAGACAGCGAATATTCGTCTACCACGTAGTCAAAGTAAGCGGCTAAAGAACGCCGACAAGGCCTTCGAATGCTGAGCCCTGCGTTTCGGAGAATGCGATGAATGCACTGCCTCGTGGGCGTTTCAGTTCAGCTCGAAAACAAATGCCACACGTGTATGACATACGCCCATCGAGGCTCCGAAAATTTGCGCCTCTATAAAAAGAAATGTTCGCTGTCGCTCCATTTAGAGACATTGATATTCATTTTGCAGACTTGGAACCATCTGGTCCCACGTGAAAGCTGAGGCAGTGGTGGAGGTAGCGTAGATTACTGACTGTGACCGCTACTTTCGACTGTTTATTTCGGCTGTAGCAATATTCAAATTCTAACCCTCGTATCTTGAAACGCATTCTGCTGGTAGTAACGTATAGGGCAGAAACTTGCAGGTTAACGATGAATCTTGAGAAAAAGTTAAGGACCCCACAAAGAACGTTGATACGAAAATGTTAGGCATTACGTTAAGAGACAGGAGGACAGCGGAGTTGATTGGAACGCGAACGGTGGTGGCGAAAAGTGCTTTGAATGGGGCTAGTTTGTGGCCCTTCATACTTGCTTATGCGCTAGCATGTTAGAAAAAGCACCGTCTGTTGCTACTACTAAAAGCACCATCAACCGCCTCTTAGTGTTTCTTGTCTGTGCTTTTAGTAACGCGCTAGCGCATAAGGAAGTATGTGGGTAGCCAATGTTCTAGTTGACATCTATAGGAGAGAAAAAGGCAGCCGGACAGGTGATGTAATGCGTAAGGCGGTTGACTACGGGTCTATTAGAAACAGGTGCCAAGGGATGGAAGCGCAGTCGAGGTCCGCAGAGAATTACGTGGTGCGATGAAATTGGGAAATTTGCAGACGTAAGATGACGTCAGCTGGCGCAAGTCAGGGGTAATTGGAGATCACTAGCAAAGGCCTTCGTCCTGCACTGGACATATACAGGATGATGATCCTGAAACGGGCTTCAGTTCGAGGTTCTTTCTTGTTTCCAGCGAATGGAGCACCGCGCCACCCCTCGACTGAAAAACACACTATTCTTCAACAAGTCGATTGGTCCCACTACCAGCAATTGCATGAGAAACAATACTTGCAGTGTATTCTGGCAGCATCGAAAGCATCTGTTTATAACACGTTCTTTCGGGCATCGCCGTGGTGTTCCATTGATGCTGAGTGATCAGTTAAGTCGAGCTGCGGTCCCGCCATCCACTTTCTTCAGTATATCTGGAATGTCGAGTGAAGAAACATTCCGTGCTATACGAGGGTAAGGCTCGGTGACCCTCTGCGTAGTTGCATGGAAAAATCACTAGAGGAAACTGTGGCGCTGGTGGTTTACGGAAGCTACAAGGGTGGTGGTTAAGCCAGCGGGGGAGTGGTGGGTATGTTGTTGTTGTTGTTGTTGCCTCAAAACATGGTTCGTACCCACGAGGGGGGTGGTGGGTATCCGTACAAGGATTTTTCTAATCTTCATCCTTATCACTTCAAGCGAATTTGTGATTTTGCAAATAGATCCTCTTCAACAAAATATTACTTTTTAAGTGCATCAATTAGCAGTGATTTTGAATGCGCGCAGAGACTTCCTGCCCTGTTGTGTTTAAAAAATTATTATTTGTTTGAAATTTAGTAAGATAAAGCGTAATAAATGACGCCCCAAGAACGCCTGAAACCACATGCAGAAGGAGTATACCTATCCATGTACTATCCCATCGGTTTCTGGGGTTTTCGCACGTAAAACCCCAGAAAGAAGAGCTATCCCGCCGTTGCCATGGTATCAGAAGGAAGTGTAGTCTAACACAGCGTCTCAAAGCGCTAGCTGTCACGACGAAAGAGTACGATAAAGTTGCACGTGACACACGCACCAGACATTTCAAAGGGCGGCTTTGGCACGAGAGAAACATGCGTGCGGGGTTTGTTGAGGTACGCAAGCCCATCGCAATGTGCACGAAATCGCAAGTCTGTCTGAGGTACGACGTGTAGAAACGTAAGCGCGATAAGTGAGGGTGTTTGTAGGTCCTCGGTGACGCACGCGTGCGTCACCTAGAGTCATCACCAGAGGGTTAACGTCGCTAAGTCCTGGCATAACTTTTTTCATGAAATGTTATGGCTGTCTGCAGCCACGATCAGATGTTTCTTCTCCTGTGAGGGGATTTCTGGTGTTCGCTTCATGGTTTATTCAACTTATGCCTCTCCTACATTTGGAAACAAATTAAAGGCTGGCTGGTTGTCTCATCCTATTTTTCTTTGCCATTCCTTTAGGATGAGGTGCTGTAAGATATCGTAGCATTGAACGTCTCTTGCTAGATGTAGCACAGTGATCGCTGTTAATAATATTACGTTCAAGTACGACAATAACTGATCCACATTGTGGTCTTCCGCAGAACTGGTAATGCAATTTTCTTCAAATTTCACACTTATTTTACTTATAGGCTTGTTTATAGGTCGGAATATCATATAGGTTGTTTTCTAGGAATTTAAGCGTAGCTTATTTTGCCTTAACCCTTTTGAAAGATACCTTAAATAGTTATTTACACTGGCTTCAGGTGATATTAAATTGTCTGATGAAAAGAAAACGTTTGTATCATCAGCGTACATAATAAGTTTAGGGGAATGAGGTATTTCTACAATACAATTATATAAGCAAGGAACATTAGTGGCCCTAGTATGTACCCTTGGGGGACTCCTTGGTTTAACGTTATCTTTGTAGACATTGTGCTATTAATTTGCACGAATGGATAATGATCTTCAAGGTAAGTTTTGAAGAGTTGAAGTGCGACTTCACGCACTCCATACCTCGAGAATTTATGAATTATTAGTTTGAATTGTATGGAGTGAAATGCTTTTTGAAGATCAAGAAAGAGCCCAAGAGTGCATTTTTTCATTTCCATATGGTCGCTTATCTTATCTTCGATATACAGTAGAGCTTGAAAGGTGTACAATTATTGCATTCAACCAGTGCTAACATATGGGGCAGAAACGTGGAGGTTAACAAAGAAGCCCGAGAACAAGTTAAGGACCGCACAAAGAGCGATGGAACGAAAAATGTTAGGCCTAACGTTAAGAGACAGGAACAGAGCAGTGTCGATCAGAGAACAAACGGGGATAACCGATATTCCAATTGACATTAAGCGGAAAAAATGGAGCTGGGCAGGCCATGTAATGCGTAGGATGGATAACCGGTGGACCATCAGAGTTACAGAATAGATACCAAGAGAAGGCAAGCGCAGTCGAGGGCGGCAGAAAACTAGGTGGGGGGATGAAGTTGGAAAATTTGCAGGCGCAAGTTGGAATCAGCTAGCGCAAGACAGAGGTAATTGGAGATCGCAGGGAGAGGCCTTCGTCCTGCAGTAGACATAAATATAGGCTGATGATGATGATGATGATGATGATGATAGCTTGTTTCGCTGACTTATTTTTTTTATACCCATATTGACACTTTGTAATTATTTTATGTTTATCAAAAAAGGATGCAAGTCTATCGTAAAGTACTCCTTTAAATATTTTTGATATTGTTGGAAGCACGGATATTAGTCAATAGTTTGCTAAAGTATTGATACCACCACCCTTATGTAATGCAGTGACTTTTGCCACCTTTAACTGTTCCTGAAATACACCGGTAGTGAGGGTGAGGTTGATAATATAAGCCAATACATCACATATCAATGGTGATATCAATTTCAACTCAGCAGAGCCTATTTATTCAATCCCTGATGCAACATTATTTTGCAGAGATCAATATTTATATCGCCCATAATTATGCAAGGAGTATTCCAGAGAACAGTTGACGATAACACAACCTATATACACCAATCTCTAAAAATGGTCCAATACACATAGTCATGCATTCAATATCATCATTCATGACAGAATATTTATCAAGCAGTTCACAAGAAAGCGCATCTTTAAAACAAATAGCAAACCTCCACCATTTTGCTGTTCACGACAGAGGATTTCATTACGATACCCTGGAATTATTGGTGCATCTTCGTGATAACTAATCCATGTCTCTGAGAAAACCAGCACATCAAACCCAATTGATAAAGACTGCACGAAATATAATCACACGAAAACCACTGGAAAACAAACATAATCACAGAAACTCACACACATTAACAGAAACCCACAGATAATCACAGAAAATCACACAGCAACACAAGAGAACCACAGCTCCGCTGTTTCAGCAAATTGCACATTGGCTGGAACTGGGTTTACTTTTTCCTTAAATATGAAACATTCTTTCTGACAAATTCGCGGGGGGCTCTTTTGTGGCTTCATACGGCACTGCGATAAATTATAATTTCTTTTCTTTCATTATAGAAAGGCACTATAAATGTAGTCTTCTTTGAGATATTGCTCTTAGTAAACATAAGCACGATGTTAAAATTTTTTCACGCTTTTTTCTTTCTTTCTTGCGGTTTTTGGAGATCCTAGGGGAACTATTGAGTACCAAGAGTAGATTAGTAAAAAAGAAAGCCTCTGAACACCATCTTGGGAGAGAAATGATCGATCATGTTATACTAGGCGAACATCCTGTCTTTCTCATGCTGTGGCCATCAAGTCAAGAGTTGCTCCGAGCAAAAAAGAGCACCTCCTCCATTGAAGTTCATCTTCATTTTACGATTAACGAATTGCTGCGCGTTGATGTTATCCATTGCCATTGTTCGTTTCCTTTAGGCTTCCTTGTGAGCGAGTAATGGTGCCGCTTTTATGCAGGTGACATCTCTTCGCAGACGAGCAAGGGGCGTTGTGAGAAGAATGACTAATGGAGAAGAAGCTGAAAAACATGGAGACCCCTCTTTTTCAGCGAGATGCTCTAAAAGCAATGAAATGTAATCTTGTTAAGTACGGTGGCCGCGACTGGAGAGCACGCAGTGAGTGAAAAAGAAAAAAAAAAGATTTCTTGTGTTTCGAAATAGGCGTAATTATAACATGCTTGCTTCATTGAACACCATCAGCGCAAAGTTCTTATTTCACGTCTGCTCCTTCATTATGCCCGGCCCATTGGTTCGCGTGAAGATGTCAGTATAAAACTGCTTACATTGAAAAGAGCCAAAACTGATGGTGTGCACGCCTGGAAACACACACACACACACACAAGCGCACACACACACGCGCACACACACGCGCGCACACACACACGCGCGCACACACGCGCGCGCACACACGCACGCGCACACGCACACGCGCACACGCACGCACACACGCACGCGCGTATTATACCGATCCCTTTGTTAGGCGAAGTTGGCTACTGGCGAGTACACCGGACTTCGCCTCGATACTCAGCCTCGCGCCCATTGGTTACGATTCTGGGCTATAACAGTGCATCTGTCAGGTTTTTTGGTGCATGTGCACTTTTTGTAGTGCGCGGCTAGATGCCCGTAGTCCCTGTTTTATACATTATTGCAGTGTTACCTGAAGTGATCATTTAGGCAATGGCCCATTTGCCCCAACACACACCCTCTATTCTATAATTCTATAAACTACGCCCGTTTGGCACTCAACGAATTTTACTTTATGGCTCACAGTGCAACCGGGAGGCTTTCTGTAACATGGTTTCGTTAACTTACACAGCCTGGAGCGGAAAATACTACTTTAACGCTAGACCTTTGCGCTACTTTCTTAAGAATCTGTGATAGGCGATGGATTTACGGAATTATCGCTACCTTTTCTTTCTTGTGTGTCATCGCTTCTGTGATGACAAAGAGATTGCTTTCTGATTCTTTTAACTGGCGCCTCAGCTACTGAAGATAACGCATGGTCAGGGTATCCAGAGTGCAGATGCCTTCAGGCAACCTACTTGCTACGAAAAACACTGCTGTATGAGGTGAGAGCAAGATTTCTTGAGTGAATTTTTATAACACATGTTAGTAATGCTTCTTTTGAGATTAGAGTGAGCCGACCCATAAGGCAGTAAGGCATGAACATCAGCACGTTTAGTCAATATGAAACGCAACCCATAAATCTAATAACCTAATTGATCCATTAGATGGAGTTCATGAGTCACTTGCAATATGGTTCTAAAATCTGCCTAAAAGTTGTCAAGGTGCCATCAACATCAAATTGTGTGCCAGTGGAGTTTTTGTCAAAAATTACTAAAACGTCATCCACCAACCTAAAACTCTTAAAAACACTAGAGCCTGCAATCTTATTGCTAAGGCGTGTGTCAACCTGACCTAAGAATAACTCACCTAAAACAGGGGCCAAGGAAGATCCAATACAGACACCGCTTTTCTGCCGGTAGAAGCATCCATCTCATTCTACATAGGTGGACTAACGTAAAATGAAACTAGCTCCATGAAGCTCGCAACCGGAACACCCGCTGCATTCTGAAAGGCGATGGATCCAAATCTGTAGAAGCTTCCCTCAATGCATATTAGCAAGTTCTCTGCCTCAACAAGACTTGCTAAAATGCATTGAGATTGACAATAAATATGGTTGACAAAAATAAATAGTGATAATAACCTTCTTGTCTGCTCATCACACTACCCTTTATAAAAATGAAGTTCGTTATACTTAAATGCTAGTATAAGACTAAATATATGGCTCGCTATGAATAAAATAGTTTCTAGAAATGATATTGCGTCATCACAACACAAGATAAGCGATGCAAACAAACTTAGATCCACAAACAAAACAAGAAGTAACGTCAGGTAAATTGAGCACAGAAATATAGAGACAGCCTACATACCACGAACTTTGGTTCGCCTTATGATAATTTAAAGAATTTATATGCTCGACGTGTTTGCTCGGCCAACGTTCCTCTGTGATACAAGAGTCCTTGCAGCAAACTCACTCCAAAAAGAGCAGCGCACTGCCGCCATTTGCACAGGATGTTTTAAACGCTATTTCGGTTTGTTCTCTTAAGCTGAGTCTATAATTAGTACTTCACAAATATGTGAAATTTCCTCATTTCAATTCTCTAATCAAATAGCAAGCACTTCTCAATTCTTATTCGAATTTCGGAAGTTCCCACGCCTCCCCTGATGCGTGTAATAATTACATGGAATGGGTAACAAAGTAGGATAATCTCAGCACAGGACTTGTGCGAACTGAGGGCCACGTGGTGGGAAGCATTTTTCATACGAAAGCGGCAAATCGCTCATTGAGCGAAAAAGCCGGCGTTTGGAGCAGCGAAACGGCACATGAATTCCCTTTGGTTGCGACGCCACGTCACAAACGCGGCTCGACAGAGCAGAGCGGGCGAAAGGGTACACCTGCGGTCCGATAGCGTGCCAGGTGTTGCGCGAGGGGAGAGGGCATCGCCGCGACGGCACGTCACCCTCACCCTCGGATGCCGGCACACGGTCCGTATCTTTCTCTCTCACCCCCACTGGGCTTAGCTGCTGCACGCGCCTGGCGGCCTTGGTGGCCGCTGCTGCTTCCTCGGTCTCTTGTCGCGCAGGACGTCGGTGGCATACGGTGTTGGCACCGCAGGCTGCTACTGCTTGCTGGCTCGGGCAGCACGTACCGCTATGGTACATTACTCGAAGCGCAAAACCGGAAGGACCACTCAGCGGCGTTCTATTGGACATTAATGCTTTCGCATTCACAGCTCGCAAGAAGGGCTTAGGTGTCCTCAGATTTTGTTATTGCCACAGCAATTTTATTGACACTCTAAGCGAATTTTCACCGCCATCGAGCTGGCCGTGCATGTCCTCATACATTTAGGTATATGTATGCTATATGCGTATTCATTCAGTATATACGGGTTATATTGCTACGCTATTCAATCCCTGAGCTTGCTCTTATGGTCTGTGACTTAATCATTCCTCAGAATATTTAGAATGGCAGCCCGCAAACAAATGCCATGAGACATAACATTCGCAGCGCATGTTTCTACCCTAAATCTTCTCAGACTATTAAGTATTTAACGCGGAAAACAATATCATTGCTCAAACCTGAAAGTGATGTGATTTTACTTGCGAGGCTGTTTACCGGCAGCGTAATGGCGCCTGTGCGGTGTCCTTACAACCACCACACGGCGTGTTAAAGCTCTTCAGGGTGCCAGAAATGCTTCGCATACCCATGTATGTCCTGTCTGCGTTAGTCTGAGCCACGTACAGTTAAAATACTGCCCGAGAAGTTCAAGCGCGGCGGCAAAACCTTGCTATCGCGGTCAGGGCGTGGCCCTTCTGGCAAAACTACAATTTCTTTGTCTCATATATACCTAACCTAATTGGCGAAGTAGGAGTATGCTCGGCCCTCGTGTGGTTCCTTTGTGGGTGCTTTGATCTGCGCGCGTGCACGCGTGTGTAATGTACATTGCGTATATCAATGTGTACGCATTATTACTCAAGGATTATGCGGGCTTCCTGCGTGTTCAGCAATCAAAGCTCGTCTTTTGCCTGCTACGAAAAGACAGACGTGCACTTGATAACCAAACAGCACGCTCGCAATATTTTGATATGGCGTGAAAGGTTAGCCAAAATTTAAATTTAGCGTTTGTTCTGCCTATTAACGGGGCTCACATTAACCGAAAGGGTATTGAAAAAAATGACGTGCTTGCTATCATACCTTCTGCCATAAACTATTACTGACATGAACAACGCTGTTGTATGGCTAATATTATTAATAATAAACGAACCCTGGTCCCGTTCTACTGTCTCTCGATTTTTAGCCGACTTCTTCAGCCACGAAGTAAGCTGCTCTCACAAAATTTCAAAGCTAGTTGCTTTAGATGCCTCCGCACTCCATGCACTCTCAAGTTCTAAACCTTTGATTATTGGCTTAATATATTTTTTTCTGTCGCTGTTAGTCTGCTGAATTACCAACTTTCCTGATTTATTTCTGCAGGAATGCAAGTAACCAAAACCACAGTGCCAAGTGCGTGCCTAATAGAGGGAACTATGTTTAAAAGTAACACGTTGTTATTTATGTCAGCCGCTTGGTAGGATCTGGTTCAGGCCGAAAACTTTTGGGACATCCCTGTAAATGCCAACAGTTGCGGCAAGCGCATGCCATGCTTGAACAGTAAGAGTGGCCGTGTGACGCAGTTATGATTTAGGCAAGTTTTAACAATAATTAATGAAGTAATAATGTGTATACGATAATTGGCGGATTCATCTAGTTAGCAGAAATGCAAACATTTTCGGGTTCCCTACTTCTGACGTCGTTCTCAATTAAAATGCGGGTGTCCTTATCAGCTACGAAATTTTCTGTGTACACCGCGTTGCCTGGACTTAGTTGCAAGCTCTACAATGTTACTAACCTGGTAATACGACGATATCGCGGCTCCTGCTTGTTACCCGTATAAGCGCCCCTTGTTCTTGAGGCTAGAACACACGAACGCAAAGTCGCTTTCTTTGGGCAAACATTTGCCCTCGCTGGATAAATATCGCAGAGGAAGAATAGCGCAGCACCACACGCAATGTTTGGGTCACTCTCTCATGGGCTTCATCTGAGTTAATATAAAGCGCGTGCCTGAGCTACCAGCAAATTATGCTGCGTCTGGATTTTGTTCTGCGAGATGAGGCCTGTGCAAATGTTTGCGCCTAGTTCCCGTGCACTCATCAACAGTGTTCTCTAAATAATAAAGCGACACGTCTATCGTCGCGATTTCGCGTGTAAGAACGTAGGCACACATTACAATCCGCTTCGCCTTTTCCCTTGATCCCTCCACTTCGTCCTTATCTCCCATGACAGGCCCATCTTATTTAGCGCTCCTGATATCCTTGTTTCGCATCATCGTCAGCGTTGGCCATGAGTTTGCGACTGAGGCATTGTGAAGCCTAGCCGACATGATGCAGCTTGCTTCGTATTGGAGCTGTCCTAAAGACTGGTTGCGTAGTGTGCTGATTGAACAAGCGGCTATTAGTTGCAGGTAAATTGATTTTCGCAAACGAGCTTTCTTTGCAACGACGGCACCGTACGTACCCATGGCTTGCTCTCTACTATAACGGAAACTTTGACTCATTTATGAGGAGCCAACAATATTAGGGGCGGTTCCGTATATTTGGATTGCAGATTATTTGGTGGCCACCATAATATCCGATTCATAAGTTGAAGCTATGTTTTAGCGTGGAAGCTTGGGCGTGTTGGTGACTCATTGGAAAAAATACAGCGCAAAAAAGACACGGACACGAGAGAGCGACACGCACACAGCGTTGAAGCTATGACGTGCCTCTCACCAGCTGCTAGGAGAACGACTGCCCGTGGCGCACGGCATGGTCCGAGCTCTTGTGCGCGCGCTCGGAACGCTCAGCTGTCAGCGCTGGCCTGGCTTCGCGGGAAACCAGGCCAGATTGTGAAGGTTGGAGCCTCGGTGTCTTTCTGAAGGGCCAAGGTCCAACTCATGTTCCCATTCCCGTAAAGCAAACGATGATACGCACATTAAACGTTGTACTTATCGAACTTTTATAGCGAAGCTCTTAGCCTCTAGTTAGTCGGAAATTTTTTGTGTTTGCGTGCACGACCTTTGCTCACATAAAAATATGGGCTGATCCCGGAGACAGTGCATAGAAGCGCGAAGCGCACAGTGTGGTGCTTCTCCAAGGTGCATCACATGACGCCATGAGGTGACAGTCATCACTTGACGAAGACACTATCGCGTCACGTAACGTTTGACGTGACGACGTCATCAGATTATGTTGTAGGAGGACGTGACGGTGGCTGTACGAGCCGTGCCGTCGTCCCCTACTCAGAAGGACAAAGGCGGCGAGCCGAGCCGCGGCGTCGACGACCAGCGTGGCTGGCTTCTAGAACGACACCACGCATGCCGAGCTTGCGCTTCGAGCACGCGCTGCGCTTCTTCTTTTTTTTCTCTCTCTCTCTCTCTTTGCAGCACCGACCATAGCGCTCCGCGCTGCGGCATTGGTGGGCGCTACAGGGCCCCCCGCCCAGACGAAACGGCGATAGAGGAAATGATAGGAGCGAGGTTCAAAAGGGTCTGGGGTCAGTCTAAGTAGTGAGTCCGTTGGAGGCGAAGGGAACTAGCAAACCCTCCGGTGGACGAGGCTGCGAGTGGCTCTGCGGACGAGAGGTGCACAGCACACCGGCACAGAGAGGGTGAAAGCAGACGTCTCTGCAGCAGTTCACGCAAGCCAGGCGGAACGAACGGGGACCGGGCGCAATCATTGGTGGGTACGACAAGCCGCAAGCTCGGTCGTTACGCGCTCGCAGATGCGTGAGCTCTGGTGGATGTAGCTTGTGCACGCGCTTGTCAGGTCTTGCCCGATCCATGGTAGAGGTCGCAAGCTGCAAACCTCTGCGCGCGATACCACCCGAGTCAAAAGAAGAGGGTCCGGCGCGTGCCAGCCGTATCCTGGGTGTTGCCACAGTCAACGGCGTTGGAGTCGAGTGGCGCTCGAGACAACAAGGAAGGCATCCTGGGACAACGCTCAATCACGGCACGGGCGCAGGTTGGCGAAGATCTGGGAGAGCCGGGGCAGCAGCTGCCGGGTCATGTTGCTTGACGAGCTCCAACGTGGGCACGACGCGAAGGACAGGATCAGGTGGTGGGGGCGAGACACCAAGACTCGCGTCACGGGATGGTGGTGTCAGTCCATCTGTCATATCCGCGTGGCGCGACGATTGTTCCCAGCCTCCAACGTCCGACTTGTCAGAGTAGTCGCTAGAAGGGCTACTACGGTTCTCCTACGAATCCCGTGGCCACGAATTTCGTTGTTGCTGAGGCTGTACATCATTGCCAATTGCTCCTCTCTTTTGATCTTTCTAACGCAACCCACAGAGACGGTAAAATACTCCAGGCCAGCCGAAGAGCTCACGCCAGCGGAGCCCTAGAATAGGAGCCCCAACCAGCCTAAACACCGTGACTAATTGTCCACGAATATTAAGGAGAATAATGATGTCTGCCCCACGAAAAAGACAAGCCACTCGAGATTGGAAGTGTGGTTTATCGGCACAGTGAAAAAGAAACGCGTAAGAATTAGAGCTGACGTTAGCACTCAGCAGCTCACGAAACGCGCTGAGGCTGGGACAAAGGTCCTGCATTCTCCGAAATTTCACAAGAACAATAAGTTTATTTACAGGAACAATAATGCCGCGAGGCAGTGCTGCCAATCACCGAAGCCAGTTTACCTCTAACTTTTACAAAAATATTCCCTTGATTTCGCTAGATTTTTGCAACTTGTGGTTGTTCTGCCTGTGAGTATAATTTCCGTGATAATAAATTTTAGCTAGTGTTATGCAGACAGCAAATTTTATAGTTAAAATTTAGTTCTGAGCTTGCTTTATTTTAAAACGTTTTAATAATGAAGTCACGGGACCCAAGATGAAATGATGTCGCAATGCAAGTTATTATGCTAGCAACAGAGCCTGCCTGCTTGAAGCCCGTATTCACAGAAGACATCGGCACGTACACACTTTGTTGTTGCCCAAAGCTGAATTGCACCTAGGCCAAAGTTCCAAGATTACGCGGAACCTTATTCGAACTGGGTGATGCCCACCGGAACTTCCCCGCAGAGTGTGACAGTGCCAAAACAGTGCGCCACTTCACGACACCTTGTGAAAAATCTAAATAAATATTTTCGAATGCAGTGTACTGACGTAGCACCACTGCACTTACGTACTTACTCGTCATTTGCAACGAAACACGAAGATGCGCGGCTTATTTTTAGTGGTGGCACGAGCATCGAGTGATACTCTTGTTTTTGTGCAGTACTTTCGGTTCAACTCCTGAGACGACCGGGGATGAAATTCAAAATAAATCAGAAAAAATAGGAACAGGGATAGTACAGTACAAAATTCATGGGTTTCATTATAGATGTGCATGATACCAGAGCATAAGTTCAGTTACAAGCTAAGTTACTGAAGTGTCTGGAATAATTAAAATTAGTTAGAAATCACTGATTACCTGCTAAGACGACCGGGGACGAAATTCAATATAAACAAGAAAAAATAGAAAAAATAGTACAGTACAATATTTATGGGTTTCATTATAGATTTGATGTCAGAGCACAACCTTAGTTAACAAGTTGAGTTACTGAAGTGTCTGGATTAATGGAAATTAAGTAGAAATCACTGATTATCGCACACCAAAACACTGAATCGTAGAGTTTAATACCTGCCGCGTGAGCACGACTTAGGCGAAATTCATGGAAACCCGGAAGTAGAAAGCGGAAGTAACGACGTCACTAATGTCATCTCACACACGAAGGTGGCATGATATTTAACCGGCTAATTAATGGAAACAGTCGGTTGGCATAGACTGAACATCTGCCTAGCAGAGTGGATGTGACGTCACTCCCTCCTCTCTCTCGCTCCTCCTCTTCCGGCGCGCACCTGTTCGCTCGCTCGCATGCACGTCAGCACCGGAGAGGGCGTGTAGGGTGGGCGTCGTGCGACACTCGCTAGGGGCTAGGCCCCCTAGCGAGCGCTTCCTCCTCGCCCTCCCTCACTCCTCGCCCGCATATCGTGTCAGGGGAAAGACGTTCGCTCGCTTGCTCCTCTGAGATCGGTTTGGCGCTGAGCCGTGCTCCCTCAAGGGCTGCAGAAGATAGCGCCAACCTTTCCCTTTCCATACGAACCACTTACTACTGAGATCGGTTCGTGCGTTGCGTTCGCCATGGGGGTGGTCGACGAGGAAGCCGCCGGGCCAAGCACAGCCTACCCACACGAAGAAGAAGACTTACAGACGATGGTTCTCTGTGTCTGTGTCGTTCTTTCAAAACATACACACACAATGTTAACCTAAAGAACACCAACGCTGAGGTGCGAAAGGCACAAAGAGACACCTAAGTAAAAAATTAGGGTCGCCTACCGTTTTTATGCTTTCCACAAAGCAAGACGCGCCCAAACACATGAGCGCTGGGACTGTCCAAGGTTGATTAGCCGGGGGGTGGTTTCCGGTAAATTTTAGTACATGCGTGCGTACTCGGCTGTTTAGCGCCACGACTGCATTGTCGAGCACGGCGTTAGGTATATGTGTCCCCTTAATACAAGATTTACATGTTCTGCTTTGTCTGGTGTTGCCGCATATGTTTGTTTCGCCGGTTACAGGTAAGTATTTTATTCAGAGTGCACAGACATCGACAGCGCAGTTAGAAGTACGAACGGCAAGATCACAATAGCAGCACTTCATTAAAGGGCCTAGGGAATCCACACACGGTCGTTTAGAGGGCGAGATGCGTTCATTGCGCTGCTGTACGGTCAAAAGTCACAGTTCGCATGCTACCGCGAAGGACAATTTTCAAGTGAATGAAATCAAGACATACTGTCGCCTTAATATTTGACCATCCTGGCACAACATCTTCCTTGATCTGCACACATTTTTTTTATTTCCCTAAACAATGTATAAAGTCCCTAGATGGAGGAAAATTTGCATTGAGTTGGCAGTACTGCCTCGAGGTGATCTCGAAAATGATGGATTGTGACAATTAATACGACGGACTTAAAGCCTCCTATTATTGAATAGAACCTCTCAAGTGAACTTCACTCGCTAATTTCTCCTGAGAACACTTGACTTAGGGATAGCATATTCTGACGAAGTTTTAACAATATTATTAAAACAAAAATGAGACGACGAAGAGGTAGCCATAGATAGAGATAAACGCGAAGACAGGGGGGTTAACCAGACGATATCTCTGGTTGGCTAGCTTGTACTGGGAAAGGGGAAAGTGGGTATGATAGATGAGAAAAAAAAAAGAAAAAGACTAACAATACAGAACTGTCTCTGTGGGCGCTGTCACGCAGTCTCCGAAGCCATTACATAGTCATACACATTATCAACGTCCAATTAATACATTCAACGTCACACAGTGCACAGTCACAATTTGTCACACAGTCCGGTATGGGCCTTTATACCGGCTCGTGCTGATGTCCGTGTAGGCTAGTGCCCAATTATTTTACTTTACGCGAGTGGGTCTAGCGTGGCTGAGAAGGAGAGATACTTTCTTGAAGTTTAGAAGGTCAATCAGGCTATGCTGCGCGACCGAGACAGAGAGATTTAGTGCAACCCTTTTGTTTTAGCGCTCGCAGATATTTCTAGAGAGAGCCCCGAGAAGCCTGTGGTTAGCTTCGACACAGCCGAAATGTTCAACGCAGCTGAACTGAATCTGTTTGTTTTTACGTCCACTCTATTCTAGCCAGCATTTAGTTACCACAGCTGTATGTTTCTTTCTTTTATGGCCACGACTAGATGTGCTTTTGATGCGAAGGGTTATTGAGCTTGATCCTTGAGTTTCTTCGTGTGGTGAGGCGGTAGAATGGTCGCATTTCGACCGACTATGCAGTGCTGAGTCAACACAACTATATTCTGCCTAATGAAACAATGAATCATGACATAAACCTGCAACTTCAAGCTCCACTGCGTTCCAAGTGTATTACCAAGGAATGAAAAGCAATGCCTTAAACAGCATGCTCTAAGCTTTCCTTACCATAATGATTGTCTCCTATCTACTTGCGCGAGTGCTTGCCGGACAGGGATTAGAATGACTATACTAATAAAAGAAGACATTTAGCCGACCCATCCCATAGGGGAATCGCACCATTATACGACGGGAGCGTTCGTCTCCGTAAATGCTGCATGACAGCGTGACGTCGGCTGCCACGTGCTTCCACTACCCCATGTGAACAGCTGCGCTGCCGTTTTCACTTTATTATGATAAAGCGCAGTAACCGGACCGCGCGTTGCTGCTGTCAACACCGGTGGACAAAGTATGTCAAAATGCGCGAGAATATGAGGCTGGATGAAGTATGGACGCGAACGTAGTGAATCGACGTGAAAGCTAGGACGACGCGCTTTTGTGTGTATTTTCGTGAGAAGAATGTGCAGGTTTCATCCAGTTCTTATGCAATTTTATTTCGCAAATGTCACACTACGCAGATACTGCACCTCGGAAGTATTTACTCAAACCAGCTGCGAAAACGGAGGCGAGGTGACGCAGCTTCCCGTCCTCATTATTGAGCAAGCTAGGTTCGCGCTAATGCTTCGGAAAAAGCGCTTGTTGCGGAAAGCGGCCTTAATATGACGCGTGTCTCATTGCCACAAAAAAAGTTCAAGCAGTACTCCGATAACACCGTAATTATGTCGCCACTAACACAGAGACCCTGCGGGCTTGCTCCAGCACTTGTTAGGAGCACAATTTTTCGTGTGTAACAACGTTTTTCATCGACACTTTGGGGTAAGCTATGGCACGGTCTCCACATCCTCGTTTTCGATATTTAGTTTTGGTGTGTTTCATAATTACGAATATGGTTGCAATGCGACCCCGTCATAAACTGGCGTCGAGCGTATCAGTAATTGTTGATGAAGTTTTCAGAGAGCAGTGCTTGTTTCACTTAGGACGGTTCAACGAATGCGACGGAATGTGCGTAGAATTGTGGCGAGTACCATTGCGCTTACTAGTGGGATGAAATTAGTAATGCCGATAGAGAGTGCATATCCTAAAGGACAGACGACAATTACGGAATGGAATTACATAGGGGTAGATTGGCGAGTTCGGGAGATAGTTGTATTACTTGAATGCCTTGTTTAGAGAGTAAAATGCAGCCGTCGGGCATTTGTCGGGCATTTGTACAAACTGCGGTACCTCCTCTACATCATCGCAACGTGATATTGATAGACCACTGCTGACTAGAGTCAGCATAAAGATTAGAGAGAGAGAGAGAAAGAAAGAACGGAGGGAAAAGGTAGCGAGGTCAAGCAAGTGAGCTACCGGTAAACTACCGTACACTGGGGGCCAGAAAAAGAGAGGAATAGAAAGAAGAGGGGAGAGAGTGGGCCTGGCACGTACACAGTACGGCACAGCAGGGCTACAAACGGTCACTGAGGCAAGTGTTCTCCAAAAACAGCAGTAGCGCACGAAAAGCGCTTTTGCATTTTCCCCCATCCAAGTGCGGTTGGTGCAGCCGGAAGTCAAACCCGCGACCTCGGGGTCAACAGCAAAAAGTCATAACCACACAGCCAAAGACGCCAAGGTCACTTAAAGGTGAATGAGAGGAATACAAAAAAAAATACAAATACAAAAAAAGAAGCTGGAAATGCAGTGAGAGAAAGCATAGAGGAAATTAATTGCTATGTTTAATTTAAATGCAGAAATAATAAGGCACCTGGAAATGAAAGTTGATGTCTAGATCACTTGACGTAGATGAGGCCTGAAACCACGTCTGCCACGTAAGTATTTGTTTTTCCCGTAGGGACCATGGGTCACGAAGCTTATTCACGCACGGCGTGATTCGGAAGCAGCTATTAGGCTGTGATGGATTCCCGATTAGTTTCGCCGTACTGAAAACACTTTTTTAGCAGTCAATCACCTGCCCGCTTGAAACAGCTCGCAAAACAGGAAAACTGAGGCTGAACTGGCACAGCTGTTCATTCGTAAGGGTTGTTTGCCATTGGCCCGCATCCTTTGCTGAGAGTATATCTAACATGATTCGCTGGTACTGCTCACAAGGACAGCTCTATCGCAGTAACGTTCGTGTGAATACGGGCCCTGA